>NC_045594.1:11446893-11802163 GCF_009819795.1 Aythya fuligula
TTTTTAGAAGTAGTAATGAATATGTATTAGTCTAGGAGCATAAAAATCAGCTGCTTGATGTAACTGGTGTGCGTCCTGGTGGAGCGGAGACTCCCGGTGCACCCAGCGCTGTTTGCTTACCTCTATTCCTTTATATTCTTTCAATAAATCCTATTTTTATTTTAATCCTAATTTGAATCCTGAGCCATTTATAACAACAGGATAAAACAAGCACTGCCTGGAAATGTTCTCAGGTGCTAGGATAAGATCATCTGCACTGTAAAGTCCTCACAATGGCCCCAGCCACTGGTGTTCTCTCCAGCCAAGGAGCAGAGCTGTCTAGGCTGCGATACTTCAGAAAGTACCTTGGCAAGAAGAGAATAAAAGTCACCCAGGTATTCTGCTGTATCATCCAGTGTATCTGCTTGCCATACTTCAGATGAATCACAAATCATTTCTGTTGATAAATCTGTTTCAGTTGCATTTGTCAGCTGGAGATACCTTTGGACCTGGCTTCAAAGGAGGACATCTTGCAATGTGGTTTCACAGGTGCCAAGACCGTGGGAAGGGGTGAAGAAGGGCCAGCCCACTCAACAGATGCACACAAGGGAGCAAGGAAGGAGGCTGCAGCCCAGCTCAACCCCTATCCATGGTAAGAGCCCTTGCTGGCATAGCATTAATGGCCATTTGGTTACTCACAATCACAGTGTTTATTCTATTTTCCCATGAAAGAGCATGGCCTTGGGCCCCATTTCAGCCTGAGATAAAGAGCCATAGACCTCAACTCAGTCCAAGGCTGCTTGTTGCCTCTGTAATAAAGCAGCAGCATCCTTTCACAACAGACAGGTTTTCTGACAACACACTGTTTTATATCTTGCAGATTACTGAGTAATATGTCTGGAAGAACATCATCTTGGGAGCACCTTCATCAGAGATGGGTTTCACTTTCCTTCAGATTCCCCTCAGCCTATCTAACCACGTCAAGTTGTGCAGATGAGCTAGACTCTGTGGAAGTGGGGAAAGCGGAACTCCTGGCAGCCCATTTTTCCCTGAATTTGTTCTGTTTTTAATGAGATGAGACTCACACCCTGTACATTTGAAACCTTCACCTGAACATCCCTGCCCAACTGCAGATCTCCTGGTTTATGGGATTTTAAGGGATTGCTTTTGCTCAATGAGAGTCTAAAAGGCATGTGACTTCCATGCTACAAATGGTTGAATAAAGTGGCTTGTTTGCAGATCAGTTCATGGATGTCTTCCTGCTAATTTTATTTCCTTGAGTTTTACTTCAGGTATGATGAACCAACCCTGTTCAGGAAATCTTATGGCTTGTGCCCTGCGCTCTGATGGCAGATGATGCTTTTTAATGGATCCAGTCTTTCTTCATAGCAGGATCAGTATTAAAAAATTCACACGTATCATGAATTACATATAAACCTTTAGTTTACACTAGTTTGTTTAGAGCAGGATGCTGGACAGAGAATTGTAAATTTGCCCGGCCTGAAGAAGGAGGGTTTGTAGCTATTAGGACAGTGTAGCCTAGAGCCTGTTTTTGCTTGCATGAGGGGAAATGACTGTCTCATTTTAAGGAAAATATATCAGGAAGAAGAGTATTTAATAGTTTTATGCCAAGTCTTAATGCAGGAGCGAGAGAGCAAGAGGTCGATAGTGATGCTTTCATTTCATAAGGAGATGGATGCTTCCTTCCTTTCCTGACCCAAAATATTGAGGCTTCATCTGGTTAAGGTTGTATATACCCTTTTAATAGGCCTGTGACTCTGAGAGCGGGTGACGGCTGTTTCTTTCTGTGTATAGAACTATAATCCTTCTCAATTATCAAAGACATAAATTACTATTATTTCTTACCAAATCAAACATCTTCCTTAAATATGTAAAAGAAAAATTGTAGGCTGTCTAGTGAATTTTCCTCTTGGAAAAACTGCCTATTCTTAATGTGAGAAAATAAGTTGTGTTTTTGCAGTGGAGAACTAATTTTCTGTATTCCAAGGCAGTTGTGTAGTCATAACAAGGAGAAATGCCAAGTAGATAAGTGGACAGTAGAAGACCTCACTGTTCCAAAATAAGGCGGAAGCTTGAGAAAAACAGGATCAGCAGTGTTGGAACAGTAAAACAAAGATCACAGGTTCTCAAAATATAAGAAGGGGAAAAAAAGGGAAAAAGGGAGAAATTAAAGGGTTGAAAAACAGAAAAATTGTACATACATGGTATAGAGGAGTGTCGAGTAGCTTGTGAACCTGTAGTACTCAGCCAATGAAGAAACAGGGGAGGTGATCAGGTGTCGGGTAATAGGGAAGAAAAGGTTATGATTTGTTTACTATAATGTGCTCCTAATTGATAGGACGCCCACCATTGCAATTGTGAATAAAATAGCTTCACAGAAGATCCTGTCTGAAGAAAACTATTTGAGATTTTTCTCACAATTTAGGGGCTCGTCCAGGATCTTGTCGCCTACCAGAGAGTTCTTGCCACCACAGACAGGAAGGTGCACCCTGCTGATTTCAGTGGTCCCGTCAGAGGTGGTGGGTCATCTCGGTATGGCCGGGAAAGGACCGAGACTGTTAATCTGAAGACAGGCTCTGCGAAGCTCTGGGGAGAAGGGAGGCCAGCAGTGACATACACAGACACAGCCCAAACATAGTCGAGCCCAGATCGGGAACAGGCACTGGGATTACTGCTGATAACCCAGACCAGGAGGCCTTAAATGGACCGAGGTAAGGCAAACTTTACCATGTATTGCCTTGGGGTGGGTTCGGGGAGACTTGTGTGGAGTGTGAATGAGACGCACTTTTAGTGCAGGGCGAGCGTGGAGTCCCGATCTGCAAGGTTCTGTAGTCCCACAAGGGGATGAACAAAGTCCCCTTGACTGGAGAGGGATGAAGCAAAAGAGAGACAAGTGAAAGAGAGTCCTGAGAGTTTGGGCCCTTAGGTGTACAGTACCCCGAGCAGGGTGAAGTGAGGTGCCCGGCAGTATGCCCCACCTCTGTCCTAATCCTAGGTGAAGGCATGTGGTACCCTGTGGGTGGTAAAGTCCACAGCAGCATGTCAGGAAGAGATGGGGATTAAGGGTTCCAAGAGTCAGCAGGGTGGGGTTGGAGACCCCGGGTTTGTGCCTAAAGATAGTCCTTTGAGGAGAATGATAAGGAATTGGGAGGATAATCCAAAAGCTAGGGGAAAAGATAAAAGAACAATGGTTAAATATTGTGTAATTGTCTGGCCTAAAAAGCCAATAAGAGGAACTTCAGTATTTTGGCCAAAATATGGGTCTGATGAAGACTGGATTTGTCAGGCTTTGAATTTGCATGTGAATAACAAGGTTGCATTTTCAGAGGAGGAATCAAGTTATGCTCCCTATAATCTTAATATTGCACCGGAGGCAGCAGCAGCTGCTCCAGGAGGGGAGACGGACTGCAATTGATGCTGTCCCTGGAGAAGTCATGTCGGGGAGTGCGGAGCAGCGGAGGATGGCGGGTCCCAGTGGGGCATCGGTATCGTGGGGGGGCACCACGCAGCCGATGCCACTCCCCCCTTACCAGCAGAGAGGTTAGGAGTTTTAAGAAGGAAATGAAGTCTTTAATTGAGGGCCTAGAAGAACAATCAAATCCGTTTCTAAGGCCTAATTTGTATTCCTGGGGAGGAAATGTCAATCTGGAGTATGTTATTCCCTGGAGAGGAATGTTTAGGGGAGGAATGATTCAGCAGGCATCTATGCAAGAATGGGAAAGAACTAACTCCCCCCCACCCCCCCCCCACCCCCAGACCGAGAGTAGTTCCGATACTCAGAAATATCCGCTTATCCAACTGAGATAATAACAACCCACAACATAAAAATCCTATGAGAGACTCAGGGTCAGAATGAGAAAGTACTCAGGGATGAATACTGAGGACCCAGTAGCCCAAGGGCCCTTTAAAGTTCATTTTGTGATTAAAGCCTAGCCAGATATACAGAAAAAGCTCCAGAAGGTGGGAGGATGGAGTGAACAGTGTAGGTAGCATGAAAGTATGTGCCAGGAGGGGAGATGAGAAGGAAAAGCAGAGAGCGAAAAAAATGGTATTCACAGTGTACTGGGTAGTGAGGCAGAGGGCTGGAGACAGAGGGACTTTGGGGAGGAGTTGGGTCCAGGATGGAAAAGAGAGGAAGAGAGATATTTGCCGAGGCGATCGGCTCCTGGGCAGACGCGTTCTGCAGCGCAGCAGGGGATCGGGCCAGGCAGGGCTAATTTTTCCGGCATCGAGCCTACTTGAGGGAGCCGCCAGGACCCAGCAGCCCTCGTGAGGGAGGCTGACGAGGCGAAGGTGGAGCCAGCAGCGTCAGCGGTGGGCTATTTAAATTGGGACCCACCGCCATTTCACTGCCATTTGCCGAGGCGATCGGCTCTGGGGCAGACGCGTTCTGCAGCGGAGCGGGGGATCGGGCCAGGCAGGGCTAATTTTTCTGGCATCGAGCCTACTTGAGGGAGCCGCCAGGACCCGGCAGCCCTCGTGAGGGAGGCTGACGAGGCGAAGGCGGAGCCAGCAGCGCCCCCTCCCCAGCTGTTCAAAAGCTGCCCCTAGGGAGCGCGAGCGACCAGGAGCGCGGCAACCAGGGCGGGCAAACAGGGCGTGACGCATCAGAAGGGAGTGGCGCGGCAGTTAGCGCAGGAAGGGCAGGGCGCTCCCCCCACCCACACGAACACCTCCTTAACGA
The DNA here is from genome assembly GCF_009819795.1 of Aythya fuligula. NCBI lineage: Eukaryota > Metazoa > Chordata > Aves > Anseriformes > Anatidae > Aythya > Aythya fuligula. The sequence goes on from NC_045594.1 coordinate 11,451,578, forward strand.
CAGCCGTTAGCTAGGTGATAATGGTCTCCACCAGGCACGGTGCGCTCTCCAGGAAGACGGTACACACCCAGACCGACTACCCGTTCAAAAATGCAGCGGTTCAGGTCACCGGATGCAAGGAGTGTCTGACCCTGTTGCTGCCATCGGCAGGAGGCAGAGAAACTGCGTGCGTGAGGTGCGAGCAGGTGGATGACCTGGTCCGCATGGTGGCGGAGCTCAAGGAGGAGGTGGAGAGGTTGAGGGATATCAGGGAGTGTGAGCGAGAGATAGACTTGTGGAGTAACTCCCTGCAGGGCCTCAAGGAGAGGTACCAAGGTGAGACACCCCAAATGGGGGTGGACCCCCTGCCCTGTAGCCGTCGGGCAGAGGGAGGGAATCTGGGAGTTGAGGAGGAATGGAAACAGGTCCCTGCTCGACATCGCAGGCGATGCCCTCCCCTTCCGGCCCCACCTTCCCAGGTGCCCTTACACAAGAGGTTTAAGGCCTTGGAGCTCGACAGACCAGTAGCTGAGGAAGAGGTAGCAAGTGTTCCCAGGAGGATGCCTAGGGCGAGGAGGTCGACTCCACGCCTCAGGACTGCCTCCATCAAGAAAGACAGGAGGGTTATTGTTGTTGGAGACTCTATTCTTAGGGGAACAGAGGGCCCTATTTGTCGGCCTGACCCTACCCGTAGGGAAGTCTGCTGCCTCCCTGGGGCCAGGGTCAGGGACGTTGCCAGGAAGCTTCCCAACCTGGTACGCCCCTCTGATTATTATCCTCTTTTGATAGTCCAGGCGGGCAGTGACAACATTGAAGAGAGAAGCCTGAAGGCTATCAAACGAGACTTTAGGGGGCTGGGTCGGTTAGTGGATGGAGCGGGAGTGCAGGTGTTGTTTTCATCCATCCCTACGGTGGCAGGGAGGGGTACAGAGAGGACACGGAAAGCCCACCTGTTAAACACGTGGCTCAGGGGCTGGTGCCAACGCAGAAATCTTGGGTTTTTCGATCATGGGGCACTTTACTCAGCACCTGGCCTGATGGCCGCAGACGGGTCCCTGTCTTTTAGGGGAAAAAGGATCCTGGGCCAGGAGCTGCAGGGCTCATTGAGAGGGCTTTAAACTAGGTAGGAAGGGGGATGGGGCTGAGGCTAGGATTGTTGGGGCTGTGCCAGGGGGAACAATGGCAAGGCCGGAGGATAAGGCAATGGCCCAGCTGAAGTGCATCTACACCAATGCATGCAACATGGGTAACAAACAGGAGGAGCTGGAAGCCATCGTGCGGCAGGCAGGCTACGACTTGGTTGCCATCACGGAGACGTGGTGGGACCAGTCTCATGACTGGAGTGCTGCAATGCCTGGCTATAAGCTCTTCAGAAGGGACAGGCAGCACAGAAGGGGTGGTGGTGTGGCTCTCTATATTAGAGAGTCTTTCGATGTTGTAGAACTCGAGGTTGGGAATGACAAGGTCGAGTCCCTTTGGGTTAGGATCGGCAGGGACAACAAGGCTAGTGTCCTGGTCGGGGTCTGCTATAGACCGCCGAACCAGGATGAGGAGACGGATGGGAGTTCTACAGGCAGCTGACAGAGGTTGCGAAATCGTCAGCGCTTGTACTCGTGGGGGACTTCAACTTCCCTGACATATCCTGGAAGCACAACACAGCCCTGAGAAAGCAGTCTAGGAGGCTTCTGGAGAGCATGGAGGATAGCTTCCTGACGCAGCTGGTTAGTGAACCTACCAGGGGTGGTGCCCCACTAGACCTTCTCTTCACAAACAGAGAAGGACTGGTGGAGGATGTGATTGTCGGGAGCTGTCTTGGGCAGAGTGACCACGCAATGGTGGAGTTCACTATTCTTGGTGAGGCCAGGAAGGGGACCAGTAAAACCGCTGTATTGGACTCCTGGAGGGCTGTCTTTGAGCTGCTCAGGACACTAGTTGGTGGAGTCCCTTGGGAGGCGGTTCTGAAGGGCAGAGGGGTCCAGGAAGGCTGGGCGCTCTTCAAGAGGGAAATCTTAATGGCGCAGGAACGATCTGTCCCCAAGTGCCCAAAAACGAGCTAGCGGGGAAGAAGACCAGCCTGGCTCAACAGAGAATTGTGGCTTGATCTTAGGAGAAAAAAGAGGGTTTATAATATTTGGAAAAGTGGGCAGGCCACTAGGGAGGACTATAAGGATGTAGCGAGGCTGTGCAGGGACAAAATTAGGAAGGCCAAAGCCCAAAGAGTCGTGGTGAATGGAGTCAAGTCCAGTTGGAGGCCAGTCACTAGTGGCGTCCCCCAGGGCTCGGTGCTGGGGCCGGTCCTCTTTAATATCTTCATCGATGATCTGGACGAGGGCATTGAGTGCACCCTCAGTAAGTTTGCGGATGACACCAAGTTAGGTGCGTGTGTCGATCTGCTTGAGGGTAGGAAAGCTCTGCAGGAGGATCTGGATAGGCTGGACCGATGGGCTGAGGTCAACTGCATGAAGTTCAACAAGGCCAAGTGCCGGGTCCTGCACCTGGGGTGCAATAACCCCAAGCAGAGCTACAGGCTGGGAGAGGAATGGTTGGAGAGCTGCCTGGCAGAGAAGGACCTGGGAGTGATGGTGGATAGTCGGCTGAATATGAGCCAGCAGTGTGCTCAGGTGGCCAAGAAGGCCAACGGCATCCTGGCTTGCATAAGAAGCAGTGTGGCCAGCAGGGCTAGGGAGGTGATTGTCCCCCTGTACTCAGCTCTGGTGAGGCCGCACCTCGAGTACTGTGTTCACTTTTGGGCCCCTCGCTACAAGAAGGACATCGAGGTGCTTGAGCAGGTGCAGAGAAGGGCGACGAAGCTGGTGAGGGGCCTGGAGAACAAGTCTTACGAGGAGCGGCTGAGGGAGCTGGGCTTGTTCAGCCTGGAGAAGAGGAGGCTCAGGGGCGACCTTATCGCTCTCTATAGGTACCTCAAAGGAGGCTGTAGTGAGGTGGGGGTTGGCCTGTTCTCCCACATGCCTGGTGACAGGATGAGGGGGAATGGGCTTAAGTTGAGCCAGGGGAGTTTTAGGTTGGATCTTAGGAAGAACTTCTTTACTGAAAGGGTTGTGAGGCATTGGAACAGGCTGCCCAGGGAAGTGGTGGAGTCACCATCCCTGGAAGTCTTTAAAAGACGTTTAGATGTAGAGCTTAGTGATATGGTTTAGTGGGGACTGTTAGCGTTAGGTCAGAGGTTGGACTCGATGATCTTGAGGTCTCTTCTAACCTAGAAATTCTGTGATTCTGTGTGATTCTGTGATAAAGGAAGGACAGACAAGGAAATCTACAAGTGTTGTAGCCTAAATCCTATCAGGGACAGGCTTTGAGAAGATCTTTTAAGGGTGGCCAGGCCGACCACTTCAAATAGAAGTATCCGGAGTGGAAGAAGGAGGAGAGATTGCTCTTATAAATTCAGAATAGGAGAGTCGGGGTTTCTCAGAAAGCTAGTTCCCTGATAAATGGAAAAGTGTACCTCAAGGGTACCTCAAGTGTACCTCAATGGGGATTACTCTACAATTATCATTGCGGGGAAAACAGACTTGTCATTAATAAAATTTATTACCTATTGCTGACGGGCTGGAGCAGTGAGAAACAGATAAACAAGCTGGGGGCACCTTCCCCCATCCACTCTCTTCCACCTCTTCCCTGCCCTGAGTGGCGTGGGGCTGGGAGTGGGGGCTGCCGTCAGTCTGTGCTGCTTCGTTTCCACTGCTCCTTCACAGTTGCTCTCCCCCCTGCTCTGCTTTAGGTTTCCTCCCGCGGGGTGCTGGTCCTGTGTGGGTTTCTCCACAGGCAGCAAAAAATGGGCTTTTTGGGAGGTGCTCCAGGTGTGGATCTGTGCTACGGGGTCTATTCGTCAGGAGAGAGTTGGTCCGGCTTTGGGCCCCCCTGGGCCCCCCCACCCCAATCACTTGCTCCTCTCCATGGGCTGCAGCATGGAGATCTGCTCTGCTGTGGTACACCATGGGCTGCGGGGGTCTGCCTTCCCCACCAGGGGCCTCTCTGTGGGACGCGGGGTGGCTTCGGCTCCGGCTCCGGCTCCTGGAGCGCCTCTGCACTGTACTCCCCCTCCTTCTGCACTGACCTTGGTGTCTGCAGGGAGGTTTCTCACTCCTCACTCTCCCAGCTGCTGTTGTGCAGCAGTTTTATTTTCCTTTTCTTGGATGTGCTCTCACAGAGATTTAAACTGCATTGCTCATGGCTTGGCTTTAGGCAGTGGTGGGCCCCTTTGGAGCTGGCTGAAACTGGCCCTTATCTAACATGGGGCAGCTGCTGGATTCTTCTCACAGGGGCTACCACTGCAGCCCCCTCAGCTACCAGAACCTTGTCATGTGAACCCAATACACTAAGGCAGCTAGGTCATTACTGGCCTGCAAAGTATCAGGGCTTAAATTAACTAATGAAACCCTAAATGTGATGGGGGTAGAAGGGACTGGGATAACAGTGCCACTTTTTGGGGACACCAAGCTGAGGCTAGGGATAGAATGATCACTGGGCAATTACTGTATGCACCTGAGGCAGGGACTAACTTGTTGGGAAAGGATTTGATAATGAAATTGGACATTCAAATAGTAATTTTTTAGGCTAGAATAGTGGAGTTATTAATGGGGTGCTCAGGCTCTGAGAGCAAAGATATATTTGCCTTTGAGTGGAAAGACCCTGAAATGAGGTGGAAGCAGCAAAACAGATGGACAATATTACCTCAGGGGTTTACAGGGCCACCAATGTATTTGGGCAAGTTCTAGAACAAATTTTGGAGCAATTCCAACCTCCAAAGGGGGTGTTACTGTTACAATATGTGGATGATCTTTTATTGTTAGGACAGGAGAAAACAGTTATGAAATATGCCACTAACAAGATATCCGACTTTCTGGGAAAACAGGGCTTGAAAGAATTGAAAATAAATTAAAATTAGTAGAAAGAGAGGTCAAATATTTAGGGAATCTATTGTCTGAGGGAGAACAAAGAATAAATCCTGAGTGGATTCAGGGAATTGTTGAGCTACCCCTACCCAAAATTAAAAGAAGTAAAAAGTTTTAAGAGAAAGAGGTTTTTAAGAAATTAGGAGTCACGAAGTCCAAAGGAAAATAGAGACTCACTGAGGGGAATAAAGGTGAGTCTTCCAAATCCATACTCAAAATCCCAGATACCCCAAATTCAAAGAGAGGTTCAAACCTAATAGGGAACGGGATGAGTTGTGGCGTAAGGCCCTAGCTTTGGGTGCACCCCAACCATTCTTGTGTGGTACCTCTATGGAGGACCTCTGTACATTAGTCCAGTTTCTGGGTAAGAAAAATATTCCAGCTGGGGAGAATTGCCTAACTGGAATACCCCCAACCCATAAGGAAAATTCAACTTCTGCACCAAGCCTAATTGAGGAGGCAGAAGCTCAGCAAAAATACTCCTATCCCCGGAGAGGACAGTGAGCCACCCTGCTTGGTAGGTATTAGCAATTCAATGTCTCTCTAATGAACACTTTGACCCTATCATTGCCATTCCTGTTGGACCCTGAAAAATATTGGTAGATTTTCTTATTGACACTAGGGCCCAAATGTCAGTAATTACACATGAGACAGCACAAACCCTGAGCATAACACCTGGTCGACGCAGGGTTAAATTCACGGGAATCGATGGTGTGGAAAAACAATGCCCCATCATAAAAATTTCTGGTTGCCAGAGGAACAGAAATTAACCAGAGCAGAAGTTGTTGCTGCATATACTAATATTTTAGGATTTGACATACTGCGTGGCAGTATGTGGAAACTCCCAGATGGAACTCTGGAGTTTCGCGACACATCAAAGGGATGCAGGCACAGTGAGATTGAGTCTGTTACAAACTTCCATACCCTTACCCCCCACTAAAATCACTAATGTTCAGCAATATCCATTGTCAGCAGCAGCACTTATGGGGATTGACGGGGTGGTAACAGAACTGGAAGAAAGAGGTGTTATTAAAAGGACTCATTCACATTACAATTCACTGGTGTGGCTGGTAAAGAAACCAACCAGGCAATGGCATTTTACAATGGATTACAGACAGTTGAATGCTAACACCACACCTTTGACTGCCACAGTTCCAAACATGGCAGAGATAGTGAAAGCCTTCTATGCATCTAACAGTAGCAATGGTGCTAAGTACTCCCAAATATTTCTATGCATGGGAAGTCAAAGATTGCTATTTCACCCTCTTTCTAACCCTGCTGGTTGAATACAGCCGATCATATTTTATTTTCTTTTGTGTTCACAGGAATCCTGAGTGAACTGCATGTGGATAGCTGGAGAATCGCAAACCAACAGTTTGGATTAATAATGCTATGCTTTACCCTGACCTTGATACAATTACAGGCCTTAAAGGAAACAGCTACTGTGGTTGTGCATGGAGCTGAGGTGTTTCACCATGACATCTAACCATGTATTGTCACAGTATAGGACAAGCACTAGAACATCTCAAACAAAAAGGACCTAAATCTCTCTACTTTAGTTCTACATGGAAACAAAATATTTTCCAAAGATGACTGGAGTTGGAATGATTCTCAAAGAATGGCTGAACCTCAAGCCATGTCTGGCCAGACAATACAAATCAGTTGCCAAATAACTAATGGATCTACTTACAATAGGCCAACTGAAATTAAGCATAATTTTACTTTCACCAAACCTATAATTGTGTACTGTCTTTTGGGGTTACAGAGGCACAGAATTATTGATACAAAAACATCTTTGTCAACTGCAAAGGATAAGAAGTCTCTGCCCCCGCAGATAATAGAGAACATACCAATTAGGCCTTACATTAATCTGGCTCCTTCCATCTTCAGCACAGGTCCTTATATAATTAAAAATGTGGGATGACAAGAAGTTCTCTTTAACCCTAGCTGGTCTCTAAAAAGGGTAGATGCAACTGGGTTAGCAGCAGCTATTATTAGAAAAGGGAGAAGGAGGAACTTTACCCACTGAAGTTCGAAAATTGATTTGGGATAATGCTTCAGAATTTGAAAAGAAGTTTCAAGCATGGTGGTAATTAGTACCATAAGCAATGCCACAGTATACAATGTATATCCGATTATTGCATTAGGACTCAATCATAATGGAACTATACTTTATCCTAAGGAGCATAAACTATGGGTCCATCGAAAGGGAGGAAAGTGGCAAACAATAGATGTGAATGCATGTATTGTGCGTGAACAAAAAGGCTTCATCTGTGAGAGTAACACACTCGAAGCCCAAGACAATTGTCTTGACACTGAACAAAATATTTGCCACTTTGAGATACATCCTAATGAAACCCTTGAAACTGTACTTGTATATACTAGGAAAGGCTGTGTTTGCATGAGAACTCATTGTGATTCTATAGTCATAAATAATACAATTGTAGATCCCAGTAATCACTCTAATGTTTGAGTTTGTATTTTTACCTAAATTCTAGGATGTGATTTTAGTTGCTCAGTTCCTGTCACCTCTTATCAACTTATTGTATTCAATTATATTCTGCTCCATGACCTGCTGCCTACTTCTATTGGAATGAATCTTACCTTGGTGAAGAAATTGCTGTTACAAGAAGACATGAAGCGGCTGATGAAACAAGTCCGAGAAAATGGATAAAAGACTGATTACTGTTCATCATGATATAGAAGAAGTACATCAAGTGATGGAAGGAGTAAAGAGAGATGAAAAACACCGTTGGTGAGACACTTTGGATGGTCGCCAGCTGCCATAGGAATCTTCAACAAGAGGCTTCACCCTGTTGTTCTTTTGTTAACACTCACTGTATTATGCTTTATGCTAACAATTAGTTTGTACGTTAAACTTTGGATTATGATGAAATGTTTAGCATCCCTACACAATGTACATACACTCGATAAACCTCATCCCGAGAATGTATGTGATATCCCTGACATATTCCAACTGTCGTGAAGCTTGAGCGACTATAGTCACGGGGTGGATTATGTGGTGCAATTTTCCAAAGTAACTAGGAAAATAAAACTAACATTCACATTTTAAAGAAAATGTACAGCATTGAAGAGGCTTTCAGGGTAGGGCGTAGCTGCATTACCTGAGCGTTCCCTAGGCTTCCAACCTTAGATGATATCATGCTGGGGGAACCTGGTGTCCTGACTCTAAGGAACAGTACGGAGCATAGAGCAGAGTGGAGACACCACGGCTAGGCTCTGTGACCAGGTGGGGACTCGATTGTTCTTGTGCACACCGAGACTGATAAGCTGCTACCCTGAGCCAAGGACCTGTCATGTTTTGACAAGTACTGTACCCTTGTCTACTTTGGTCATTATAATATCGTAATACCAAAACATACCTCCATCCCAAAAGCTACCCGCCTCCAAGGTGCGACCACCCCTCACTGAGCATGCGCTCTGAATTTCTTGGAACCTATACCTTTAAATGGAGACGGGAAAACTTTTCACCAATCATAACTAAGATATGCTTGACTAGAGTCACTCAAGCTCCACCTAAAAGATAGAAAATAATATAAATTGGCCTAAGACAGAGGGGATGTCAGGGAAGATACCGTTGTCAGGGGAGATACCATTACGAGGGAATATACCATCATGAGGACCTCCTGACTTCTGGGATCAGTCGACGGGCTGAGCCTCTCTTCCCCCCTCCCTCATTGGGATGCCTTTGGGTGAGATTTGAACACTTGGTAATACTTGGTGTCTCCGCAGAAACTTAGAAATCTCTATAGAGTGAACAAGTAGGAAAAAATACCACTCAACACTGTCATCAACTCTATACTTTGGAAACCATATCTCAGAAACTATTAACAATTACACCTATTGCCTTTTTTCGTCAGGGAGACAATTTGTGGAGGGGACGGGGGGGGGATATTTTTTCCTCCTTGTTCTCTCTCCCTTTCTCCTTCACCACCCTCTTATCCTCCGAGCTAGTTAAGATAGTTCTCCAAGATATTGAATATCCTTGGGATACTCAGACCAGCATGGTCTTGTTGTTATGTCTCCTGAATGCACTTCAAGTTTTGTTTAAGGTTAAACAACTACTTAGGAATCTCATCCAGAGATCTGTCCTGAGGCAGGATAGTTGTGAGTGTCAGGGAGTCTGGGAGGATATGGGCAGGTTTCTAGAGCAGTGGGCACCTCCAGTGGTTTGGAAATTCACCCCTGAACAACTGCAAAATCCTAAAAAAAATGGTAGAATGCTTGGAAAAGGGTGTCATGACTCCGGCAGTTCCAAAGAGACACAAATCACTGCAGTGTGCTGGGGTCTGGCCCATGCCTATCAAGCTGCAATTGATGCTACTATCAGCCTAGTGACAGACCCCGCGGCCACTCCAAGTCCTGTGACAGGCCCAACAGCCACTCCAGCCCCTACAATGGACCCTGCAGCTGCTCCAGCTCCTGCTCCTGCAGCCACTCCAGCTCCTGCAGCTGCTCCTGCAGCCACTCCAGTTCCAGCTCCTGCAACCATTCCAGCTCCAGCTCCTGTGGCTGGGTCAGGGAAATGATCTGTAGCAGTGCAAGTTGCCCCTGTAGACAAGGTGAAAAAATGGTATAGGGGGGTTAAAAAGGGGTTAAAAGCTGTCCTGTCATGACATTCTCCAGCAGGGACTGCGTATATGGGGCCAATAATCCCTAATTGGTCACCGCCTTATGCAGTTCCTTAATAAGGTCCCACCAGAAGTGGTTCTAGTCATTTTGCCCGCGATCCTGAACTTGGACTGGAAAAACGAGCCCTGTGCCCTCCCCCACCCTACCTTTTACTGCTTCTCTCTGAAGTTGTTTCCAACAATCTCGAGGGTCAAAAAGATCCTCCGCGGCCAGCATTGCTGGCCTTGTTGGCGGCGGCAGCGGCAGAGCTAACGGCCGCTGAGACGTCTCTGCCTCTGTTCCCAAGTCTGTCAGGTTTACTTCCTCCAGCGATATGTAGTCACCGCTTTTTATTTCACCTGCCTGCGTAGTCTGAGCGGCCACTGTCTATATCCTTTTTTCCGCTTGCCATGATCTCAGTGTCTCAGTCACTAAGCACCAGGTCATTATCACCTCAGCAGCTGTTGCATTTCCCTGCGAGGCAGCATCCCATAGAGTTGTCCCCAGGTTCTCCCAAGTTTTTAAATCACATACCACCGATGCTGGTATTGGGACCCCATTCTAGGTATCTCAGAGATACCTAGAACAGGTTGCCCAGGACCATGTCCAGATGGCTTTTGAAGATCTCACAGGAGGGAGACTGCACAACTTTTCTGGGCAACCAGTGCCAGTGCTCAGTCACCCGCACAGTAAAGAAGTACATCCCAATGTGCAGGAAGATCCTCCTGTATTATAGTTTATGCCCATTGCCTCTTATCCTGGCACTGGGCAATGCTGAAAAGAGTATGACTGTCTTCTTTGCACCCACCCTTCAAGTGTTTATATACATTGAAGAGCTCCCCCCTTAGCCTTCTCCAGGCTGTAGGAAGCAGGTGGTTGTTTTTTGTTTTGTGAGAAATGAAGGGATGAAAGACACAGACTCCTGATGGCTCTTGAACAGAAGGCCTTTATTGCCATTTTTCACCACTACATATACTTTCCCTGTAGCCCCATGTTCTGTCCACGTTCCTGAATCTGTCATACAATTGGTTAGAGATCCTCAGACATGCGCCTCAAGCCAGCCAGCAATTGGCCACTGCCCAAAGCTCATCTCTAACACTGTAGCCAAGTTAATTTATCTCAACCTTGCTCAAGTTTTTGTTTCTACCACTTATTTCCTCATTATCTCTAATTCAGGGGCATGTGAAACAGCTCTAAGCCACCTGCGAATTCCTTTCCCACAAGAAATACCTCAATAATTTTCTCAGGCAGGGTCTTCTGTTAGGCCATTTATTCATGATTGCAATGGCCAGCATCCTGCAAGCAGGAGCACCCAGCAAAAATATATCATACCCTTATATTCCCTATTACCTAACGCTTGATTCCTCCCGTTTCCTCCCTTTTCCTTTTTTTTTCCTTCTCTCATGACTAGAGGGCCCATGATTTTTTGTTTGTACTCATTTTGTACTGCTCATCCTGTTTATCTTAGCTATCCTCCTTATTTTGTGACAGTGGGACCTTCCCCTTATCTGCTTAACATACTCTCCAATGTTATGCCACTGTTATGCCTGCACAATCACTTCTGAATATGCAAGGTGTGGTGGTTTTACTCAGGTGGGCATCCAAGTTCCACTACGGTCTCTCTCTCACTCCTCCTCCTCAAAGAGGAACAGGGAGAAAATATGATGAAAAGGGCTCAAGTGTTGAGATAAGGACAGGGAGATTGCGCAGTAATTATAGTGACAGGCAAAACAGACTCAGCATAGGGTGATGGTAAGATTTATTGCCTATTACTAACAAGCTAAAGAAGTGAGAAACAAAGGAAAGAAACCAAAAACACCTTCCCCCCATCCCCCTCTTCCACCTCCTCTGTCGGATAACCCGACCGAAAACCCCGGGACAAACGGACACAACAACCAGCGTTCTGTGCTGTAAGCCAATTTATTACTGTGTGACATTATCTTATATAGTGTCAAAGCGTCCTGCCCAGGAACCCAGGACCCCACCCACTGTGCTCGCAGGCACCCCCAAACCCCTCCCTTCGTGCACACAGGCACAACCCAGGATAATCCCACATCTCCCCCCTCTTTATGCAGTAATGTACCATCTTTAACCCGTTATGCTAAGCGTGATTTAATCATAACTACTTAGGGACGAGTATCCGTCCCAGGAACAGGTGGTGACAATGGGAACTCCTCATGATTTTTGGTGAGAATGGTCAGCATGCTGCGATTCATTACACTGCTTCTAGCTATTTTTGCTTTAATACATGCATATACTAGCCCTATCACAATGAATACTATTACTAGTAGCAATATTGTTTGCAAAAGCGATTTAAGCCATCCTTCTAGATGAAGGCCTAGCCCCTCAAGAGTTGCCCCCAGCCAATTCTGTTCTGCGTCACGCTGCTCTTCTTTTATTTTATCTTCCGCACAATTGCATCCCCGGAAGAACGGCTTCTTTTCCGTCCTCCGTCGCATGCGTGGTGCCGTCCGATGACAAGTGTGTTTCATGTGTCAGATTGATACCTGCCTGCACGGTGGCATTGATATGGATGGTAGCCAGCTTTCTTCCTCAGCAAGTAACAGGCGGGAACAGCCCACAAAGTATCCCGTTGGGTACTGGCTCAGCAGACCGTAGGTTGTAAGCGTATGGTGTTGGAAACAGTGGAGCGGTCCGGTAGCCCACAGCATACTCCTGCCAGTAGCCCCCGTACACTGCAGGGCACAAGGCGAGGACAAGCAGGAGTCGCTTCGTTCGAGCCCACTCTATAGCGAGGGCAAGGAGTTCATCCCATTGTGGAAACGCAACGTGGGGCACAGACACGTAGCCAAAAAGCAGTAGGCGCTGCAGCTGGCCCTGATGTAGAATAATAATAGCTCCCTGTACCAATTGTTTTCCAGCCCGAGACTGGACAGCGGACTTGTCCACCCCTGCTCGATGGGGGTTGGGACCCATGCTTGCGGCCGAGATGGTGGGTCCCTTTTCGTCCCGGCGTTGGCGTTTCCCGACTGCCCCCCCCTTTTTTCCTCTTTCACTTCCCCTTTGCATTGTGAGCACTCCCGAGAGCAGTGGCCAGACCGCCCACACACCCAACAATGAACACGGCTGTCTTCGACCACAGGTTCCCTTTTCTTGGGACATTCACGAGCTATGTGACCACGCTGTCCGCAGCGAAAACAACCACCAGGATGCATCTGGAGGGCAAACGCCTGGAGGGCAGACGTGACTCCCATCATCTGCTCACTGAGGACAGCAGCAGGAGGTTGCATTTCCTGAGCCTTGCCAAACGCACAGCCACGAGCGATCAGCTCGCCCGCACTTGCTGAAGCCAGAAGCGCTGCAAGAGCGGCCTTGAATTCAGGCAGAGCTCCCATTCTTAAGCATTCCCTCCAAACAACATCTTGTGCTTCCGCTGGTAAATTACTGCTTGACACAGCTGTCTGCAGCCTGTCTGCAAAGCGCCCAAAATTTTCCTCAGGTTTTTGCCGAATATGGAGATAACTGGGAGTCGGGCTGACTACAGCATTCATCCACTCTAATACTCTGCGGCCCAAATCAGCGGCGGCAATAAGCACAGCTTGCGGCAGCAATAATTGTTCCTGCGGAGTATTCCACCGCCCTCGTCCCAACAATGCTTCCCCAGGCATGCCATGTAAAGGATCCTGGGGGTTCACCCATGCACGCGCCATCAAGACTTCGTCCTCCTCTTCCAGCAAAGACTCAAACATGGGTACCTGCGCTGCCGTCAGGCAGGCTCAGGCAACCTGCCGCCAGTCAAACATCAGGGGCCCTTGCAAAGCCACCGCATCCAACAAAACCTGTGTCTGTGGGCTAGAGAATCCACCCTCCTGTACAGCCTTTTTTAACTGTAGCAGCATCTTATAGTCTACCAGCTGCCACTGATGTCCCTGAGACCCCGCGAAAACAGGATAGCACCCTATCCGCACAGGACTTGGCGTTATTTCACAACCCGAGAGAAGACATTCTCACGCACTAATAGTCCATTTTTCTCTTGCCTTTTGCACCTCCTCACGGATGTGCATCGGCTGCCGCGGGGTAGCCTGTCTAGGATCCCGTGACTCCTCATCTGTTGAACTATCACTATCCACTCGTTCTCTCTCTCGGGACGCAGCACCCAACGGAACGGGAACGCGACACACGGACGATGGTAGGGGCTTCTCCGAAAAAGACTCCACCTGCGCTTGACCCCCCTCCCGCTCTCCAGGGTCAAACACCGGAGGGGCATACAGCGGCGGCCGGAGGGAGCCTGAAAACGCCGGCGCCTGCCCGGATGCCACCCCTACCCCTTCAGGACCCCCAGTAGGGAATAGGATAAGGGAGCCCTTCTTATTTACCCCCCAAAAGGACCCATCCGATGAAGTATGTACCGCGTTCCCTTCTGCCGGGGGAGCACTAGGCACTGCTATTTTTTCATGATCTAACCGAACTTGCAGGGGGGCCACAAGGGGGTTCCCACCTTCTTCTTTCTCCTGCTCCACATTATTTTCATCTCCCGATCTAGCCTCCTCCTTCGCTTGCCCTTACCCCTCCTTTAGATTGTTTTTTACCGGCAGCTCCACAGGGGCCTGCTTATCCTCACCGTCCCCATCCTACAAAAGTATATGGTGCACAGTAGCCCACAGGCATGTCTCGTTGGCTACCTTTTCTAAAACCGCTCGCATCGACCCATACGTCGGTAATAAAGTCAGCTCCTCTTTGTTCCCGATGCAGGCGCTATCAAATAAATCCCATCCCACTGTTTCTAAAACGGTCTGTCTCAAGCAATGGACAGGAGACCCTGCCAGATTCCGGCGTGTCGCCCAGAACAAGAGGGACCGTACGTCCTTCTTTCGTAGTGTTATCCCTACTTCCTTGGCCAAGGATTTAACAGTACTCACCACCTCATCGACTCCAGGCCCCATGGCCACCCGCGTACCTAGCACGTACGCACCACGCCTAACTCGCGCCGCGCCTAACTTGCGCCAACCGGTTTCACGTTGAGAATTGTATCACGTCGGGGTCACCAAATGTCGGATAACCCGACCAAAAACCCCGGGACAAATGGACACAACGACCAGCATTCTGTGCTGTAAGCCAATTTATTACTGCGTGACATTATCTTATATAGTGTCAAAGGGTCCTGCCCAGGAACCCAGGACCCCACCCACTGTGCTCGCAGGCACCCCTAAACCCCTCCCTTCGTGCACGCAGGCACAACCCAGAATAATCTCACACTCCTCCCCCCGAGTGGCTCAGGGGAACAGGGGAATGGGGATATATGCCTATGTATGCCTATATATGCCTATATATGCCTATGGGGATATATGCCTATATATGCCTATAGCATTTATTCTCCACCACTCCTTCTTGGTCACTCTCATCCCCTGTGCTGTAGGGTCCCTCCCGTGGGGTGCAGTCCTTGCTGAACTGATCTGGTGTGGGCTCTCCACAGGCAGCAGCTCTTCAAGAACTGCCCCTGATATGGGTCCATACCACAGGGTCTATCCCTCAGGAGAAAACTGCTCCAACCTGGGTCCCCCAAGGGCAGCAGCTCCTGCCAGGTCACCTGCTCCTGCATGGTCTTCTCTCCACAGGCTACAGGTCTGGCCTGGAATCTGCTCCAGTGGGGGTCCTCGACAGGCCATCGGCAGAGTGGAACCCTGCTCCACAGTGGTAATCCATGGGCTGCAGGGGGACAGCCTGCTTCACCATGGTCGTCACCACAGGCCGCAGGGGACTTCTGCTCTGGCACCTGGAGCACCTTTCCCCCTCCTTCACTGTCCTTGGCGCCTACAGGGCTGTTTCTCACTCCTCTCACTCTCCCAGCTGCTATGTAGCAGTGTTGTTTTTTTTTTTTTTTTTTTTTTTTTCCCCTGTCTTAAATATATTCTCACAGAGGCACAAACAACATCACTTATTGTCTCAGCTCTGGCCAGCAGTGGGGCCCTTACCTAACATGGGGCAGCTTCTAGATTCTTCTCACAGAAGCCACCTCTATGGCCTCCTGCTACCAAAACCTTGCCATGTAAACCCACTCCACAAGTTCAGTGGAATTTTCCACTGAAAAAAAACACATTCTACTGCAAAAACACAACTTTGTTTCTCACAGTTTCTAGGCTGAGCAGGGATTGGCTGTCAGGGCAGAAATGTGGGTGACAGAATACAGTCCAGTGAATAGGACCCATGACTGAACATGAGGATCATGGAAAAAGACTTGGTGGCATTCTCTATCTGTCATCTCATGGCAGCAGATGCTAAGGGGACACTCACATTCTCCTGTGTGTGTGCATGCACAAGCACATACATCCAGAGAGTCTGGGGGTGCCCTTGGGATGAAGGCTTATTGCACTACACCCAAGGACAAGCTATGCAGGGCAGCCCAGACACTGGAGCCCCCACAACAGCTAATGTGGCTTGGGTGCTGCTGTTTGCACTGGGAAACTAAAAAGAGGTAGGATTTCCAGAGGTACTGTGACACTGAGGTAACTTCTCCACTCATGGTGCCTGGTCTTTCTCTTCCCTAGGGTATAAGTTGGGCAAGCAGGGTAATAATGTTGGTTTATAGGCCCATTGAATAAATTTTACAAGGACAACAATGATTTGCAATCTATTGCTAGCTATGTACCACTGCCAGTTCTCCTATGAAATCTGGAGATGCACCCAAGCTGCATTTACTGCAACACTTGTGGCTGTCAAATACATCTGTGCTGTTTCTGCTTTCATCCTCCTGTGCTTTTAAATGGTACCAATGCACGCTTGCATTCACTCTAAGACCACTAAGGGAAAATACCTATCAAGAAATAATGAATATTTGAATAATGAAATAATTGAATAATGAATCATTCTATGATTCTACAAAAGATCTGTGGGTGTTGGTCAATGCTCACCTGAACATAAGCCGGCAGTGTGTCCAGGTGGCCAAGAAGGCCAAGGACATCCTGGCTTGTATTAGGAATAGTGTAGCCAGCAGGATCAGGGAGGTGATCGTCCCCATGTACTCTGCTCTGGTGAGGCTGCACCTTGAGTACTGTGTTCAGCTTTGGGCTCCTCACTTCAAGAAGGACACTGAGGCCCTAGAGCATGTCCAGAGAAGGGCTACAAAGCTGGTGAAGGGTCTGGAATACAAGTCCTATAAGGAGCGGCTGAGGGAACTGGGGTTGTTTATTCTGGAGGAGAGAAGGCTCAGGGAAGATCTTATTGCTCTCTACAGCTACCTTAAAGGAAGTTGTGGGGAACTGGGGGAACCTCTTCTCCCAAGCAACAAGTGATAGGACGAGAGCGAATGTTTTGCCGGGGGAGGTTCAGGTTGGAAATCATGAGAATTTTCTTCTCAGAAAGAGTAGTCAGGCATTGGAATGGGTTGCTCAGGGAGGTGGTGGAGTCACCGTCCCTGGGGGTGTTTAAGGTAAGGTTGGATATGGTGCTTAGGGAGATGGTTTAGTGGGTGATATTGGTGGTAGGGGGATGGTTGGATCAGATGATCTTGAAGGTGTTTTCCAACCTTTATGATTCCTTAATACATTTTAAATTAAAAATACAATGTGAAAATTTGCCATGAAATGAATGACCATTGTATGCCTGGCTGTTTATCTTATCATTTGTAATGCAATAAAAGAGGATAAGACAAACACGCATAAGCTCTGCTGCAACTGGTAATGTAAAACATCCCTTGTATCATTTGTCTTTCCTTTAGGCAGAATACAGAATTTCTAGGTTGGAAGAGACCTCAAGATCATCGAGTCCAACCTCTGACCTAACACTAACAGTCCCCACTAAACCATATCCCTAAGCTCTACATCTAAACATATTTTAAAGACTTCCAGGGATGGTGACTCCACCACTTCCCTGGGCA
Organism: Aythya fuligula; assembly: GCF_009819795.1. Lineage (NCBI taxonomy): Eukaryota > Metazoa > Chordata > Aves > Anseriformes > Anatidae > Aythya > Aythya fuligula. Next base: position 11,468,936 of record NC_045594.1, read on the forward strand.
GCCTGTTCCAATGTCTAACAAAACTTTCGGTAAAGAAGTTCTTCCTAAGATTCAACCTAAAACTCCCCTGGTGCAACTTAAGCCCATTCCCCCTCGTCCTGTCACCAGGCACGTGGGAGAACAGACCAACCCCCACCTCTCTACAGCCTCCTTTAAGGTATCTGTAGAGAGCAATAAGGTTGCCCCTGAGCCTCCTCTTCTCCAGGCTGAACAAGCCCAGCTCCCTCAGCCGCTCCTCGTAGGACTTGTTCTCCAGGCCCCTCACCAGCTTCATTGCCCTTCTCTGGACCCGAACTTCCTTTACAAAGGAACAAACATATAATATAAAATTTGTATTTTGTATGTAATTTTGTCGTGGTTTAACCCGGCTGGCAGCTAAACACCACGCAGCCGTTCGCTCACCCTCCCCCCTCCCTCTCTGGGACGGGGGAGAGAAACGGAAAGTGAAGCCCGTGAGTTGAGATAAAGACAGTTTAATAAGACAGGAAAATAATAATAACAATAATACAATGATGATAATAGTACTACTAATAATAATATGTACAAACAAGTGATGCACAATGCAATTGCTCACCACCCGCTGACCGATGCCCAGCTTAACCCTGAGCAGTCCGGCCCCCTCCCCCCGTCTAGCCACCCCTATATATTGTTTAGCATGACGTCAGATGGTATGGAATACCCCTTTGGCTAGTTCGGGTCACCTGTCCTGGGTCTGTCCCCTCCCAGCTCTTACTGCACCCCCAGCCTGCCTGTTGGCAGGACAGAGCGAAAGGCTGAGATGTCCTTGGCTTGGTGTAAGCACTGCTCTGCAACAATTAAAACATCGGGGTGTTATCAGCACTCTTCTCATCCCAAGCCAAAACACAGCATTCCACCAGCTACTAGGAAGAAAATTAATTCTGTTCTAACTGAAACCAGGACATCTATCCACCCCTTATTCCATACCATTTATGTCATGCTCAGGTTACACTCTTTTCCATACATTCTAATTAGTCACCTACAGTAGTCATGGTAGTGGTAACATACAGTATTATATAGCAATTAACATGGGACAATTCAGTTCATGGGCTATTCTCACCCAGTATTAAATCTCCTTGAGGTACACACCGGACCTCTCCGTTCTTTTGCATCACCCACCAAGTGTATCCAGGTCCCTGAGCGAAAACAATTCCACGAATGGGTTTGCCTTTTCCTGAGGCAGGAGTAGCCCAGACTGTTTTACCCAGCATATTTCTTACATGCACTACAGGAACTTTATCCCCATCTACAGTACGTAACAGGTTTGATTGGGCAGGTCCAGCTCAGTTGGCAGATCCCCTAGTATTGACTAGCCAGGTGGCCTTTGCCAAATGCGTATCCCAGTTTTTGAATGTCCCAGCGCCCATTGCTTTCAATGTAGTCTTTAACAGTCCGTTGTATCGTTCAACTTTCCCGGAGGCTGGTGCATGATAGGGGATGTGATACACCCACTCAATACCATGTTCTTTGGCCCAAGTGTCTATAAGGTTGTTTCGGAAATGAGTTCCATTGTCTGACTCTATTCTTTCTGGGGTACCATGTCGCCATAGGACTTGCTTTTCAAGGCCCAGGATAGTGTTCCGGGCGGTGGCGTGAGGTACAGGGTATGTTTCCAGCCATCCAGAGGTGGCTTCCACCATTGTAAGTACGTGGCGCTTGCCATTGCGAGTTTGAGGGAGTGTGATGGAATCAATCTGCCAGGCCTCTCCATATTTATATTTCAGCCATCGTCCTCCATACCAAAGAGGCTTTGACCGTTTGGCTTGCTTGATTGCAGCACATGTTTCACAGTCATGAATAACCTGTGCTATAGCGTCCATGGTCAAGTCCACCCCTCGATCACGAGCCCATCTGTTTGTTGCATCTCTACCTTGATGGCCTGAGCTGTCATGGGCCCATCGGGCTATAAATAATTCACCTTTATGCTGCCAATCCAGGTCCACCTGAGCTACTTCAGTCTTAGCAGCCTGATCCACCTGCTGGTTGTTCTGATGTTCTTCAGTAGCCCGATTCTTGGGCACATGAGCATCTACGTGACGTACTTTCACAGCCAGGTTCTCTACCCGAGCAGCAATGTCTTGCCACAATGCAGCAGCCCAGATGGGTTTGCCCCTACGCTGCCAGTTGTTTTGCTTCCATTGCTGTAACCATCCCCACAGGGCATTTGCTACCATCCATGAATCGGTGTAGAGATAGAGAACTGGCCATTTTTCTCGTTCAGCAATGTCTAAAGCCAGCTGAATGGCTTTCACTTCTGCAAACTGACTCGATTCACCTTCTCCCTCAGCAGCTTCTGCAACTCGTCGTGTAGGACTCCATACAGCAGCCTTCCATCTCCGATGCTTCCCCACAATACGACAGGACCCATCAGTGAACAGGGCATATTTCTTTTCATTTTCTGGTAACTGGTTGTACAGTGGGGCTTCTTCAGCACGACCCACCTCCTCCTCGGATGATATCCCAAAGTATTTGCCTTCTGGCCAGTCCATAATCACTTCCAATATTCCTGGGCGACTGGGGTTTCCTATTCGAGCCCGCTGAGTAATTAGTGCAATCCACTTGCTCCACGTAGCATCAGTCGCATGATGCGTAGAAGAGACCCTTCCCTTGAACATCCAGCCTAGTACCGGCCATCGGGGTGCTAGGAGGAGCTGCGCTTCAGTACCGACCACCTCCGAAGCAGATCGAACTCCTTCATATGCTGCCAGTATCTCCTTTTCAGTTGGAGTATAGCGGGCCTCAGACCCTCTGTATCCCCGGCTCCAGAAACCCCAGGGGCCGACCTCGAGTTTCCCCAGGTTCTTTCTGCCAGAGGCTCCAGGTGGGGCCGTTCTCCCCGGCTGCAGTGTAGAGCACATTCTTTACATCTGGTCCTGTTCGAACTGGCCCAAGGGCTACTCCATGGACTATTTCCTGCTTAATTTGTTCAAAGGCTTGTCGTTGTTCAGGGCCCCATTCAAATTCATTCTTCTTACGGGTTACTTGGTAGAGCGGGTTTACAATCAGACTGTAATTTGGGATGTGCATTCTCCAAAACCCCACAACACCTAGGAAAGTCTGTGTTTCTTTTTTGTTAGTTGGTGGAGACATAGCTGTTATTTTGTTGATCACATCCATTGGGATTTGACGACGTCCATCTTGCCATTTTATTCCTAAAAACTGGATCTCTCGTGCAGGTCCTTTGACTTTATTTTGTTTTATGGCAAAACCGGCTTTCAGAAGGATTTGGACTATTTTCTTCCCTTTCTCAAAAACTTCCTCTGCTGTGTCACCCCACACAATAATGTCATCGATGTACTGCAGGTGTTCAGGAGCTTCCCCCTGCTCCAGCGCAGACTGGATCAGCCCATGGCAAATGGTAGGGCTGTGTTTCCACCCCTGGGGCAGTCGATTCCAAGTATATTGGACTCCCCTCCAAGTGAAAGCAAACTGTGGCCTGCACTCTGCTGCTAGAGGGATGGAGAAAAATGCATTAGCGATATCAATTGTGGCGTACCACTTGGCTGCCTTCGATTCAAGTTCGTACTGAAGTTCCAGCATGTCCGGCACTGCAGCACTCAGTGGTGGCGTGACTTCGTTCAGGCCACGATAGTCCACTGTTAGTCTCCACTCGCCATTAGACTTTCGCACTGGCCATATGGGACTATTGAAAGGTGAATGAGTCTTGCTGATCACTCCTTGGCTCTCCAATTGACGAATTAGCTTATGGATGGGAATCAGGGAGTCTCGGTTAGTGCGATATTGCCGCCGGTGCACAGTTGTGGTAGCGATTGGCACTTGCTGTTCTTCGACCCTCAGCAACCCCACAACAGAGGGGTCCTCTGAGAGACCAGGCAAGGTAGATAATTGTTTAATGCCCTCTGTCTCTAAGGCAGCTATACCAAAAGCCCACCGGAACCCTTTTGGGTCCTTGCAATATCCTCTTCTAAGATAGTCTATGCCAAGGATACATGGAGCATCTGGGCCAGTCACAATACGGTGCTTTTCCCACTCATTCCCAGTCAGACTCACTTCAGCCTCCAATACAGTCAACTGCTGAGATCCCCCTGTCACTCCACAAATATAGATGGGCTCTGGTCCTTTATATCTCGATGGCATTATAGTGCATTGTGCACCGGTGTCTACTAAAGCCTTATACTTCTGTGCGTCTGATGTGCCAGGCCATCGAATCCACACAGTCCAATAAACTCGATTATCCCTTTCCTCCCCCTGGCTGGAGGCAGGGCCTCCCTAATCCTGCTCGGAATCTTCTTCGTTTCTGTGTTTGAAGGACTGTCTGCTGGAAGTTGGAGCAGCAAACTTTTCAGAGAATCCCTTCTTCCTGATTGTTTTCTTTTGCAAATCACGTACCTGTGCCTCTAGGATCGCGGTAGATTTTCCATCCCATTTTCTCATGTCCTCTCCATGGTCTCGTAAGTAAAACCACAGGGTGGCACGGGGTGAGTACCCACCATATCGTCTTCCTTGTGTGGATGAACGCCTACCCCTGATAGCTGAGACACTGCTCTGTACAGGTACGGAGGAGAATAATCTCTCTTCAAGTTGGTGAAACTTTTCAGAAAGTTTCTCCACAGTGTTCTCTTTTGGTCGGTGGACACTGGTTGGTTCAGGTGGGGATGAAGATAGATTCTCTTTAAGTTGGTGGAACTCTTCAGAAAGTTTCTCCACAGCTGAGACGCAGGCCTGTAAGGAAGAGGAGAGACTTTCTTCGTACTGCCGGAGTTGTTTAGCCACTTCATCCACTGTGGGTTCCTCATCCTCTTTCCAGGCCATTATTGCCAATGAGCTGGCATATGATGATGGTGCACTCTGTACAAACTTCCGCCACATGGGTCGCGTACACCTGACTTCATCTGGATCTTTGGATGTTTGTCTGAGGTCTGGATCCTCATAAATCACTTCCCGTATGGCTAATTCCCTCAGATACTGGATTCCCTTCTCCATAGTGGTCCACTTGCCTGGTAGACATAAAAGTTCTTCCTTGAAGGGATACCTTTCCCTCACAGCTGAGAGGAGACGCCTCCAGAGGCTGTGAGATTGTGCTCCATCTGCAATTGCTTTGTCAATGCCTGCGTCTCTAGCAAGGGATCCCAGTCGCTTGGCTTCCCTGCCGTCTAATTCCACACAATTGGCTCCAGAGTCCCAGCATCGGAGCAGCCAGGTGACAAGCTGCTCACCTATACAGCGACCAAAATCTTTTCGCACATCTCGTAACTCACGCTCGTTTAGGCTTCGGGTAGTTACTGTTGATTTTTCGGCATCCTCATCTTCCTCCTCCTGAACCCTTGATGGCCCAGCGTCGTCGTCGTCTCCGTCGTCTCTATACCTAGATTTGGCAGAAGATTCTCTGCGTTCTAAACGACCTGAATCTCTATACCATTTTTTCACCTTCTCTACAGGGGCAGCTTGCACTGCTACAGCTCGTTTCTCTGACCTTGTTATAGGGTCTGCCACAGAGGTTGGAATACCCTCTGCAGGGTCAACTTGCACTGCTACAGCTTGTTTCTCTGACCCAGCTACAGGAGCTGGAGCGGCTGCAGGAGCTGGAACTGGAGTGGCTGCAGGAACGGGAACTGGAGCGGCCGCAGAGTCCACCGTAGGGGTCACAATGGCCGTTGGATCTGTCACGGGACTTGGAGTGGCCGCAGGGTCTGTCACTAAGTTGATAGCAGTATCCATGGCAGCTCGATAGGCATGAGCCAGGCCCCAGCATGTTACAATGATTTGTGTTACTTTGGAACTTCCCGAATCGCGACACCTTTTTTTCAAGCATTCTGCCAGTTTTTGAGGATTTTGCAGTTGTTCAGGGGTGAATTTCCAAAACACTGGGGGTGCCAACTGCTCTAGATGCCTGCCCATATCCTCCCATACTCCCTGCCACCCACAACTATACTGCCTCCGGGCAGATCTCCGGATGAGCTTCCTAAGTAGTTGTTTAACTTTAAGCAGAACCTGAAGTGCATTCAGGAGGCAGAACAACAGGACTATGCTGGTCTGAGTATCCCAAGGATATTCAATATCTTGGAGAGCTATTGTAATAAACTCGGAGGATAAGAGGGTGGTGAAGGAGGAAGGGAAAGTGATCAAGGAGGGTACAGGGGTGGTGAAGGAGAAAGGGAGAGTGATCAAGTAAGAAAAATTATCTTCCCCTTTCCCCTCCACAGATTGACTCCCTAATGAAAAAAGGCAACAGATATAATTGCTAATAGTTTCCAAAATACAGTTTCCAAAGTATAGAATCGAAGATGTTACTGAGTACAAATACCAGGTTAGAGTCATGGCCAGATATTTCATCATCTCATAAGCCACTGATACAACACACAGTACCATAATGGTCTGAAACCAGGGCCCGGAGAGGATAAACAACGTGACAGAGAGCACATACGGAAAATAACGTGCTATAATACTCAATTTAGAAAACAGGCGCAGCACAGTTGAGATTAAAGCAATCAGCATTATGACAAGTGACTATTAAGCAGGTCTAATACTTATACCAATTTTAGTTTAACACACTCTGGTCAGATCTGCCGTTATCTCAACCTTTCGTGCCCCACGTTGGGCGCCAAAAAGACTGTCGTGGTTTAACCCGGCTGGCAGCTAAAAACCACGCAGCCGTTCGCTCACCCTCCCCCCTCCCTCTCTGGGACGGGGGAGAGAAATGGAAAGTGAAGCCCGTGAGTTGAGATAAAGACAGTTTAATAAGACAGGAAAATAATAATAATAATAATAATAATACAATGATGATAATAGTACTACTAATAATAATATGTACAAACAAGTGATGCACAATGCAATTGCTCACCACCCGCTGACCGATGCCCAGCTTAACCCCGAGCAGTCCGGCCCCCTCCCCCCGGCTAGCCACCCCTATATATTGTTTAGCATGACGTCAGATGGTATGGAATACCCCTTTGGCTAGTTCGGGTCACCTGTCCTGGGTCTGTCCCCTCCCAGCTCTTACTGCACCCCCAGACTGCCTGTTGGCAGGACAGAGCAAAAGTCTGAGGTGTCCTTGGCTTGGTATAAGCACTGCTCTGCAACAATTAAAACATCGGGGTGTTATCAGCACTCTTCTCATCCTAAGCCAAAACACAGCATTCCACCAGCTACTAGGAAGAAAATTAATTCTGTTCTAACTGAAACCAGGACAAATTTTTATGTTTGTATTTTGTATGTTTGTTCCTTTATAAAGGAACAAACATATAATACAAAACTTCCTTTCTCCCTTCTTCCACCAGACTCCCAGAAAAAAACTCCATTTTTCTCCCAGAGACTCAAAAAAGTTCCCTGTTCGGCCACACCGATCTTCTTTCCTGCTGGCACGTGGGGACAGCCTGCTCCTGTGCCTTTAAGACTTCCTTCTTGAGGAGTGTCCAGCCTTCCTGGACCCCTCTGCCCTTCAGGACTGACTCCCAAGGGACCCTCCCTACCAGTGTCCTGAACAGTTCAAAATCTGCCCTCCAGAAGTTCAAGGTAGAAGTTTTACTGACCCCTCTCCTGAATTCACCAAGAATAGGGAACTCTACCATTTCACGGTCACTCTGCCCAAGACAGCTCCCAACCACCATATCTCCCACCAGTCCATCTCTGTGAACAGCAGGTCTATCAGGGCACACCCCTCCCCACCCCCTCCCAGGTAGGCTCACTAACCAGCTGTGTCAGGAAGCCACACACTCCACACACTCCACACACTCTTACACACACTCCAGGAACCTCCTAGACTGCTTCCTTAGGGCTGTGTTGTATTTCCAGCATATGTGCAGGACGTTGAAGTCCCCCATGAGTTGTGCTGGTTGCACAACTTCCACCAGCTGCTTGTAGAATGCCTCATCTACGTCTTCATCCAGGTTTGGCGGTCTATAACAGCCCCCCACCAGGATGTCTGCCTTGGTGGCTTTTCCCCTGATTCTTACCCACAGGGACTTGACCTTACCATTCCCAGCCCCGAGCTCAACAACATCAAAACACTCTCTAATATAGAGAGCCATGCCACCACCCCTCCTTAGTTGCCTGTCCCTTCTGAAGAGCTGGTAGCCACCCATTGCAATACAACATTCATGGGAGTGGTACCACCACGTTTCAGTGATGACAACTGAGTCTTAGTTTGCCTGTGTACTGGCTCTGTCTGTGATGGAGTTAACTTTCCCTGTAGCAGCCGATACAGTGCTGTGCTCTGCACTCCTAGCTAGAACAGCACTGGTATCACTCCAGTGTTGTGTCTACTGCTGAACAATACTGGCACAGCATCAGGACTCCCTCTAACCTCCCCAGAGCCGGCAGGCCAGGGGCGGGCAAAAGATGAGGAAGCAACATCACCAGGGCAGCTGACCTAAACCGAACAAAGAGATATTCCATGCCATATGATGTCATATTCAGCAATAAAAGGTGGGGAAAAAGAAGGACAGGGGAGTGTGGTGGTTTTACCTTGCTAGGCAGCTAAACACCACAACCACTCTCTCACTCCTCCTCCTTAGATGAGGAGGGGGAGTAGTAAAGGAAAGAACAACTCACAGGTTGAGATAAGGGTAATTTAATTAAAGGGAAAAAAATAGTAAACATTATTAAGGAAAGATTATTATTAACTAAACAATTTAACGAAAGGGAAAAAAATGGGGAAAGGGGAAAAGGGGGGGGGGAAGGGAAAAAAGAAAAAGCAAACAAATAAAACAAATGAAGGCTATGTGGAAGTGCAGAGGAAAGAAATTACTCTCTACTTCCCACAAATGAGCGATGCTTGACCACGTCCTTGAAGCAGGGCCTCAACACACGTAGCTGGTGTTCGAGAGGAAGACCAACGTTTTCACGGGAGCTCACCCCTCCCCTCTTCTTCCTGTTTCCACCTTGTATTGCCATCATATGGTATAGAATATCCCTTTGGTTGGTTTAGGTCAGCTGCCCTGGTGATGTTCCTTTCTCACTTTTTTGCCCACCCCCTAGGAGGGTTAGAGAGAGTCCCGATGCTGTGCCAGCACTGCTCAGCAGTAGACACAACACTGGTGTGACACCACTGCTGTTCTATCTACAAGTGCAGAGCACAGCACTGTATGGGCTGCTGAAGGGAAAGTTAACATTCCAGCCAGACCCAGTACAACCTCCACCCCTTATTCCATAACATTTGTGTCACACTCAGATCCCCATACTTTAGCATATAAGTATTCTCATCACCATTATTCCTTGTCCTTTAATGGGACAAGGATTTAACAGGACAGGATTAATAGGCAGGTATATCTTTTTATTCTATAGGTTTTTCTTGGAAGATGTTCATAAGAACTGTTGACGATTTGTTCTTCATCTGCCAAAGTGGTCACTCCGGGCAGGCGGAGGTGGATGTCTGGACGCCAGCACCAGCTTAACTCAAGTCCTTGTTGCACTGCCCGGTTCCTTGCAAAGTTGACCTGTCGTTGATCCTGGTGCATCTTCCTACAACATGTAACTTAGATTACAGATTAGTTTTCTCTCAAGGTTAAATCTCCTTGAGGCACGCACTTGATATCCCCATTCTTTTGCATGACCCACCAGGTATACCCCCGTCCTTGGGTGAAGACAATCCCACGAGTGGGTTTGCCTTTTCCCGAGGCAGGAAAAACCCACACCACCTTCCCATCCACTTCCCTACATGCACTACAGGGACTTTAGCTTCTCCCACAGTGTTTAGGGGTTTTGTTTCGGCAGGACCAGCACGGCTGTCAGACCCCCTATTGTTAACTAGCCAAGTGGCTTCTGGTAGATTTATGTCCCATTGTTTCCACGTCCCAGCACCTAATGCTCATAACATAGTCTTTAACAGTCCATTGTACCTCTCAACCTTCCCAGAGGCTTGTGGGTGATAAGGGATGTGGTACACCCACTCAATACCATGCCTCTTGGCCCAGGAGGTGACAAGATTGTTTTGGAAATGACTCCCATTGTCAGACTCAATTCTCTCTGGTGTACCATGTCGCCACAGCACTTGTCTTTCCAGGCCCAAGATAGTGTTTCGGGCTGTGGCATGGTTTACAGGGTATGTTTCCAGCCACCCAGTAGTTGCTTCTATCATGGTGAGTATGTACCTTGGCGGGTCTGTGGGAGTGGTCCGATATAGTCAATTTGCCAGGCCTCACCATATTGAAACCCTAGCCACCTCCCCCTGTTCCAGGAAGATTTTACCTTCATGGCTTTCTTGATTGCAGCACAGGTCTCACACTCATGGGTAACCTGTGTGATGGCCTCAATGGTCAAGTCCACCCCTCGATCACGAGCCCATCTGTATGTGGCATCCCTCCCCAGATGTCCTGATGTTTCACTAGCCCATCGAGCTACAAACAGCTCACCCTTACATTCCCAGTCCAGGTCCACCTGAGACACTTCAATTTTTGAAGCTCCATCTACTTCTGATGTTCTTTGGTGGCATGATTCTTGGGCATGTGGGCATCTACATGACGTACCTTTACATCCAGGTTTTCTACCCGGGCAGCAACATCTTTTCACAGGGTAGCAGCCCAGATAGGTTTACCTCTGCGCTGCCAGTTGCTCTGTTTCCATTGCTGCAGCCACCCCCACAGCGCATTTGCCACCATCCATGAATCAGTATAAAGATACAATGCTGGCCATTTTTCTCTTCTGGCAATCTCTAGGGCTAGTTGTATGGCTTTTACTTCTGCATACTGACTCGACTCGCCTTCCCCTTCCATGGGCTCCACAACTCATCGTGTGGGACTCCACACAGCAGCTTTCCATTTCTGATGGCTCCCTACCACACAGCAGGATCTGTCAGTAAACAATACATACTGCTTTCTGTCTTCTGGCAACTCGTTGTATGGTGGTGCCTCTTCAGCCCAGGTTACCTATTCTGTCGGCACTCCAAAATCTCTGTCTTCCGGTCAGTCCATCATCACTTCTGGTATTCCTGGGCAGTAAGGTTTTCCCATTTGAGCCCGCTGTGTAATTAATGCTATCCACTTACTCCATGTAGCATCAGTTGCATGGTGTGTAGTGGGAATTTTCTCTTCGAACATCCAATGTAACACAGGTAGCCGTGGGGCCAAGAGGAGCTGTGCTTCTGTACCCACAACTTCTGAAGCAGCTCGAACACCCTCATATGCCATGAGTATCTCTTTTTCAGTTGGGGTGTAATTGGCTTCTGATCCTCGATAGTCCTGGCTCCAGAACCCCAGAGGTCAACCTCGAGTTTTTCCTGTGGCCTTCTGCCAAAGGCTCAAGGTAAGGCCATGCTCCCCAGCTGCTGTGTAAAGTATGTTTTGCACAGCTGGTCCGGTACGGACAGGCCCAAGGGCTACTGCATGAGCTATTTCTTGTTTGAGTTTGTCCTGGTTTCAGTTAGAACAGAGTTGATTACACACCCAGACCGACTACCCGTTAAAAAATGCCGCAGTTCAGGTCACCGGATGCAAGGAGTGTCTGAGCCTGTTGCTGCCATCGGCGGGAGGCAGAGAAACTGCATGCGTGAGGTGCGAGCAGGTGGATGATCTGGTCCGCATGGTGGCGGAGCTCAAGGAGGAGGTGGAGAGGTTGAGGGCCATCAGGGAGTGTGAGCGGGAGATAGACTTCTGGAGTAACTCCCTGCAGGGCCTCAAGGGGAGGTGCCGAGGTGAGACTCCCCAAATGGGGGCGGACCCCCTGCCCTGTCCCCGTCGGGCAGAGGGAGGGGATCTGGGAGCTGAGAAGGAATGGAAACAGGTCCCTCAACATCGCAGGCGATGCCCTCCCCTTCCGGCCCCACCTTCCCAGGTGCCCTTACGCAACAGGTTTGAGGCCCTAGAGATTGAGAGGCCGGTGTGTGAGGAAGAGGTAGCAAATGTTCCCAGAAGGATGCCTGGGGCGAGGAGGTCAACTCCGCGCCTCAGGACTGCCTCCACCAAGAAAGACAGGAGGGTTATTGTTGTTGGTGACTCGATTCTTAGGGGAACAGAGGGCCCTATTTGTCGGCCTGACCCTACCCGTAGGGAAGTCTGCTGTCTCCCTGGGGCCAGGGTCAGGGACGTTGCCAGGAAGATTCCTAACCTGGTACGCCCCTCTGACTATTACCCCCTTTTGATAGTCCAGGCGGGCAGTGATAACATCGAAGAGAGAAGCCTGAAGGCTATCAAAAGGGACTTTAGGGGACTGGGTCGGTTAGTGGATGGAGCGGGAGTGCAGGTGTTGTTTTCGTCCATCCCTACGGTGGCAGGGAGGGGTTCAGAGAGGACACGGAAAGCCCACCTGTTAAACACGTGGCTCCGGGACTGGTGCCAACGCAGAAATCTTGGGTTTTTTGACCATGGGGCACTTTACTCAGCACCTGGCCTGATGGCCGCAGACGGGTCCCTATCTTTTAGGGGAAAAAGGATCCTGGGCCAGGAGCTGGCAGGGCTCATTGAGAGGGCTTTAAACTAGGTAGGAAGGGGGATGGGGCTGAGGCTAGGATTGTTGGGGCTGTGCTAGGGGGAACAATGGCAAGGCCGGAGGATAAGGCAATGGCCCAGCTGAAGTGCATCTACACCAATGTACGCAGCATGGGTAACAAACAGGAGGAGCTGGAAGCCATCGTGCGGCAGGCAGGCTACGACTTGGTTGCCATCACGGAGACGTGGTGGGACCAGTCTCATGACTGGAGTGCTGCAATGCCTGGCTATAAGCTCTATAGAAGGGACAGGCAGCATAGAAGGGGTGGTGGTGTGGCTCTCTATATTAGAGAGTCTTTCGAGGTTGTAGAACTTGAGGTTGGGAATGACAAGGTCGGGTCCCTTTGGGTTAGGATCGGCAGGGACAACAAGGCTAGTGTCCTGGTCGGGGTCTGCTATAGACCGCCGAACCAGGATGAGGAGACGGATGAGGAATTCTACAGGCAGCTGACAGAGGTTGCAAAATCGTCAGCTCTTGTACTCGTGGGGGACTTCAACTTCCCTGACATATCCTGGAAGCACAACACAGCCCTGAGAAAGCAGTCTAGGAGGTTTCTGGAGAGCGTGGAAGATAGCTTCCTGACGCAGCTGGTTAGTGAACCTACCAGGGGTGGTGCCCCGCTAGACCTTCTCTTCACAAACAGAGAAGGACTGGTGGAGGACGTGATTGTCGGGAGCTGTCTTGGGCAGAGTGACCACGCAATGGTGGAGTTCACTATTCTTGGCGAGGCCAGGAAGGGGACCAGTAAAACCGCTGTATTGGACTTTCGGAGGGCTGACTTTGAGCTGCTCAGGACACTGGTTGGTGGAGTCCCTTGGGAGGCGGTTCTGAAAGGCAGAGGAGTCCAGGAAGGCTGGGCGCTCTTCAAGAGGGAAGTCTTAATGGCGCAGGAACGGTCTGTCCCCACGTGCCCAAAGACGAGCTGGCGGGGAAGAAGACTGGCCTGGCTCAACAGAGAATTGTGGCTTGATCTTAGGAGGAAAAAGAGGGTTTATAAGCTTTGGAAAAGTGGGCAGGCCACTAAGGAGGACTTTAAAGAAGTAGCGAGGCTGTGCAGGGACAAAATTAGGAAGGCCAAGGCTCATCTGGAGCTCAATCTGGCTACTGCCGTTAAAGATAACAAAAAACGTTTCTATAAATACATCAACACAAAAAGGAGGACTAAGGAGAATCTCCATCCTTTACTGGATGCGGGGGGAAACTTAGTTACAAGAGATGAGGAAAAGGCGGAGGTGCTCAATGCCTTCTTTGCCTCAGTCTTTAGCGGCAATACCGGATGTTCTCTGGATACCCAGTACCCTGAGCTGGTGGAAGGGGATGGGGAGCAGGATGTGGCCCTCACTATCCACGAAGAAGTGGTTGGTGACTTGCTACGGCACTTGGATGTGAACAAGTCGATGGGGCCGGATGGGATCCACCCAAGGGTACTGAGAGAACTGGCAGAGGAGCTGGCCAAGCTACTATCCATCATTTATCAGCAGTCCTGGTGATCGGGGGAGGTCCCAGTTGACTGGCGGCTGGCAAATGTGACGCCCATCTACAAGAAGGGCCGTAGGGCAGACCCGGGAAACTACAGGCCTGTCAGTTTGACCTCAGTGCCAGGGAAGCTCATGGAGCAGATCCTCCTGAGAGTCATCACGCAGCACTTGCAGGGCAAGCAGGCGATCAGGCCCAGTCAGCATGGGTTTATGAAAGGCAGATCCTGCTTGACGAACCTGATCTCCTTCTATGACAAAGTGACGCGCTGGGTGGACAAGGGAAAGGCTGTGGATGTGGTCTACCTTGACTTCAGCAAGGCTTTTGACACCATCTCCCACAGCATTCTCCTCAAGAAACTGGCTGCTCTTGGCTTGGACTGGCGCACGCTTCGTTGGGTTAGAAACTGGCTGGATAGCCGGGCCCAAAGAGTCGTGGTGAATGGAGCCAAGTCCAGTTGGAGGCCAGTCACTAGTGGCGTCCCCCAGGGCTCGGTGCTGGTCCTCTTTAATATCTTCATCGATGATCTGGACGAGGGCATTGAGTGCACCCTCAGTATGTTTGCAGATGACACCAAGTTAGGTGCGTGTGTCGATCTGCTTGAGAGTAGGAAAGCTCTGCAGGAGGATCTGGATAGGCTGCACTGATGGGCTGAGGTCAACTGCATGAAGTTCAACAAGGCCAAGTGCCAGGTCCTGCACCTGGGGCGCAATAACCCCAAGCAGAGCTACAGGCTGGGAGAGGAATGGTTGGAGAGCTGCCTGGCAGAGAAGGACCTGGGAGTGATGGTGGATAGTCGGCTGAATATGAGCCAGCAGTGTGCTCAGGTGGCCAAGAAGGCCAACGGCATCCTGGCTTGCATAAGAAGCAGTGTGGCCAGCAGGGCTAGGGAGGTGATTGTCCCCCTGTACTCAGCTCTGGTGAGGCCGCACCTCGAGTAGTGTGTTCACTTTTGGGCCCCTCGCTACAAGAAGGACATCGAGGTGCTTGAGCGGGTGCAGAGAAGGGCAACGAAGCTGGTGAGGGGCCTGGAGAACAAGTCTTACGAGGAGCGGCTGAGGGAGCTGGACTTGTTCAGCCTGGAGAAGAGGAGGCTCAGGGGCGACTTTATCGCTCTTTATAGGTACCTCAAGGGAGGCTGTAGCGAGGTGAGGGTTGGCCTGTTCTCCCACATGCCTGGTGACAGGACGAGGGGGAATGGGCTTAAGTTGAGCCAGGGGAATTTTAGGTTAGATGTTAGGAAGAACTTCTTCACTGAAAGGTTTGTGAGGCACTGGAACAGGCTGCCCAGGGAAGTGGTGGAGTCACCATCCCTGGAAGTCTTCAAAAGACGTTTAGATGTAGAGCTTAGGGAAATGGTTTAGTGGGGACTGTTAGCGTTAGGTCAGAGGTTGGACTCGATGATCTTGAGGTCTCTTCCAACCTAGAAAATTCTGTGAAATTCTGTGAAATTTTCTTCCTAGTAGCTGGTGGAATGCTGTGTTTTGGCTTGGGATGAGAAGAGTGCTGATAACACCCCGATGTTTTAATTGTTGCAGAGCAGTGCTTACACCAAGCCAAGGACATCTCAGCTTCTTGCTCTGTCCTGCCAACAGGCAGGCTGGGGGTGCAGCAAGAGCTGGGAGGGGACAGACCCAGGACAGGTGACCCAAACTAGCCAAAGGGGTATTCCATACCATCTGACGTCATGCTAAGCAATATATAGGGGTGGCTAGCTGGGGGGAGCAGGGCCGGACTGCTCAGGGTTAGGATGGGCATCGGACAGCGGGTGGTGAGCAATTGCATTGTGCATAGCTTGTTTCATACACATTATTATTAGTAGTACTATTATCATCATCAATATTATTATTATTATCATTATTATTATTATTATCATCATCATTATTATTATTATTATTATTATTATTATTATTATTATTATTATTATTATTATTTTCCTGTCTTTATCTTAACCCACAGGCTTCATTTTCCCATTTCTCTCCCCCGTCCCAGAGAGGGAGATGGGAGGGTGAGCAAACGGCTGTGTGGTGCTTAGCTGCCAGCTGGGATAAAACCGCAACAAATCCGAACTGGGGGGATATGCAAGCCCTGTTAAACACATTGTTGACTGTAGAAGAAAAGAGAATGGTCGTAGAGAAAACTCAGGCAGAAACAAAGAACTTGTACATGAAAGAAAGATCTGAAGTGGGACCCAAATACTATCAGGGGTCAGCGATTAATAGAACAATATCGTAAGTTAATCCTATATGGGATTCAACATGGAGTTGATATTGTATAAACTCACTTTAGGATAGAATGAATTTTGTAGTTAAAATATAATGAGAACAAAAATACAACATCTTGTTATCTGTCGACCTTCTGTTATGTTGAAGCATCTTGTTAATTGAAACATCCCATTATCTGTCAACCTTCTGTTATGCTGAAACTTGAGATAGCTTGAGCCAACTCGGCATTCCTGCGGCTTGGAAAACAACTGATTCAGCCAACTTGGCATTCTTTAGCAAAAGGTGAAAAGTACACCATGAGGAAGACCTACGGTCTTCCTCCCAAAGACCACTGCCCACATCCCGAAGACCCCGGCCCACAATTCTTGGGAGTCTTTGCGCAAGCGCGAGGACTGATAAGCTAATTAGCATATGAAGAGAGAGTAGGCGGGTTTAGGTAATGAATATGTATATATGTTAATAGAATATTCATTGTTTTGCTGTATAAATATAAGATAGTTTGTTACTTCGAACATGCACGTTAGGTGGAAGGATCCCCCGTGCATCCAGCACTGACAGTAAAGGATACTTCGTTGCTTAGAAATTTTGGCTTCGATCTTTGAATCAGAGTACTATAACCAAAAGACCTCTTTAAATTATACTAGGTCCACCAGGGCCTGGATGAGAATCCATCTGCTTTTTATGAACGCCTCTGTAAAACAACCAGAAAGTGAACAGATTTAGACCCAGATGAACTGGTGAATGATTGACTGTTTGCCATGCTGTTCATAGGGCAATCGGTCCCAGACATTTGGGAAAAGCTGCAAAAGATAGAGGAGACGGATGGAAGAATGTCAGTATCACACTTGATCGACAAAGCCGATTTGATAACAACCGGGTTTATAACAACCGGAAAGCAAAGAAAGACAGGGAAAAAATGAAAGTACAGGCGTTACTGATAGCAGTGGCTATGAGCGACGGAGGTAGGAGTAGGGGTGAACAAGAGGAATTTTCAGGGAGGCAAGGGTGAGAAAAGGCAAGGGAGGCACAGCGAAAAACTCACTTGGTCCCCAACCAGTGTGCTATCTGCAAGAAGGAGGGGCACTGGAAGAAAGACTGTCTGCTGAGGAAGAAAACGAAAACAGCAGGCAGTGAGAAATGAGAACGGGCTTGATTATGCTAGAGTACTCAGACTGAAGGAGACCAGGGGATGAATTTCTGATTTCCCCAGCAGATCCCCTGGTTCCAGTGAAGCTGGAAAATGCATTTCCAATTCATATTGAGCTAAGAGCAGGAGCTGTACCTGTACAGGTGCCACAATATCCAATTAGCCTTACAGCAAGGAAGGGTCTGATAAACAATTTCTTACCTTATGGACTAATCCGTGAATGCCAATCTAGCTTCAATACTGCCAGTAAAAAAAAAAAAAAAAAAAAACAAATAGTAGTGAATACAAGTTTGTGCAAGATTTACCAGTTGAGTTGACCTTAAAGATGAACCAATCACGAATGTAGATCTTGAGTATTTTACAGATGGCAACAGCTTCATGGAAAAGGGACAGCGTAAAGCAGGATATGCGGTCGTGACTCTCTGGGACACTGTAGAAGCAAAACCACTACCACATAATACCACAGCACAGAAAGCTGAATTAATTGCTTTGACTAGGGCCTTGGAAATAGCAGAAGGAAAGACGCTCAATGTCTGTACAGATTCTAAATATGCCTTTGGAGTTTTGCACACCCATGGAGCCATCTGGAAAGAGAGAGGATTACTGACAACATCTGGAGGGCCAATCAAGCACGGTCCAGAAATTTTACAACTGTTGGAGGCAGTGCAAAAGCCCGAAGCTGTAGCAGTAATGCACTGTAAGGCCCACCAAAAGGGTGATCATGGTATAATAATAGGGAACAGGAAAGCTGATTTAGAAGCCAAGGAAGCAGCTAGAAGGACACCAGGAGACCTACAAGGCATGTTAGTCCCCTGTGCAAAGACTTTACTTAATCTGCCACAATACTCTGTTAAAGAGATCTAGTTATCAGAAAAGCTAAGATGTACGAAGTGAAAGGATGGATGATAGGAGACCCCCAATGAACAGATACTAATAACAGAAACTATGACTGAACAACTAATGAAAGACTTACATGAAAGAATGAACTTTGGTGCTGATGCCATGGTAGATAGTCTGAAGCGTTTTTCATCTGGACCAAAAATGCAAACTATAGCAAATCAAATAGTGTGAAAATGTCCTGTATGCTCTGCTAACAACCCCAAGATTCAGCCAAAACCACAACCGGGGGAGACAAAAAAAGGCATGAAGCCTGGGGAGTATTGGCAAGTGGACTTTTCTGAATTGCCTAGACAAAGACTATATCAATATCTTCTAGTACTGGTGAACACATTCACTGGATGGCCAGAGGCCTTCCCCTGCTGAACTAATAAAGCTAGGGAAGTCATAAAGGCTTTATTGAAAGAAATAATCCCACGCTTCGGAACACCAGAGGGACTTTCCTCAGAAAATGGACCTCATTTTATATCACAAGTAGTTCAAGAAATATCAAGGGCATTACAGATTAACTGGGATTTGCATAACACTTCGAGACCACAATCCAGTGGACAGGTAGAAAGAATGAACCAAACACTAAAAAGACAGTTGACTAAAATTTGCCAGGAAGCTCAGCTAAAATGGCCAAAAGCCCTACCAGAATACCCCCCAGAGCTAAAGAAAAAGTTAGCCCATTTGAATTATTATATGGCAAACCATATCCATAAATGAATTGGTGACAGAAGGGAGTCAAATGCATGTCAGAGGGGAGGGTTGGGTCAGACAATATTTGCTGTCTTTGTCTGCCGTGTTGTCCTCTCTCCATAGCTATGTACAGGAGCGATTATCCTGACTGGATATCCCATACTGACCTGGACATCAGGTGTTGATTTGAACCTGGAAAGACGAGCCTCTAAAGGAGAAGTGGAAAGGACGCTACATTGTCTTGCTCGACACCTACAATGCAATCAAAGTGGAAGGGATTAAATTGTGGATTCACTACACTCATGTGAAGGCAGCACCACCACCAGAAGAGGAGAAGCAAGAGCTACCGTCAAAAGAAGCACAAGAGACTTTGTGGCAAGTAGAACCGACTGAGGACTTGAAATTGCTGTTTAAAAGGACAAAATGATTTCTGTTCTAATTATAATTTCTTTAACGGGGTCAACTTACAGTTCCAATACTTGCACACAGAACTCTATAGTTCAGTTATCTTTAAATTTAACCTGCTTTGCAAGCACAAACCTCACCAAGTGATGTTAGCGAAACAAGATATAAATAATATAGATTATTTCTTCAAATTAATAGAAATGGACAAGAACTATGCAGTGAGAACTATGAATCCTAAAAGTGAGGTTCACAGTCTCAAAGGGGGGAAACTCTAGTCCCAAAGCTGGGAAAAAAAACAAGGACAACTTGAAGAAAATAGGGAGGCCTGTGACCTGGTTTAAGCTAGGATAGAGTTAATTTTCCTCCTAGTAGCTGGTAGGGTGCTGTGTTTGGGATTTAGGATTAGAATAATGTTGATATCACACTGATGTTTTAATTGTTGCAGAGATGTTTTAATTGTTTCGTCCTGTAACCAAGATGAAACAATGGATGAGAAAGTCAGGTCATTTAGAACGCAGAGGAATTCCTGCTCAGACTGGGGAGGAAGACGATGATGAGATGGGCTACTCCACAGTGGCTGGGCCATCAAACAAATGGGAAGATGAAGAGGAAGATATCATAAAAGCATCAGTAACTACCCAAGGCCTATCCCAGTGTGAGCTACGAGATATTTGAAAGGATTTTGGTCATTATCCAGGTGAGCACCTTGTCACCTGGTTGCTCCGGTGCTGGGACACTGGAGACAATAGTTTGGAATTAGGGGGGAGGGAAGCCAGGTGGCCAGGATCCCTTGCTAGGAACGCAGGCATTGACAAAGCAATTGGAAATGGACCACAAGTCTTCACCCTCTGGAGGCGTCTCCTGTCAGCTGTGAAGGAAAGGTATCCCTGCAAGGAAGATCTTGTGTGTCAACCAGGCAAATGGACCACCACAGAGAAGGGAATCCAGTACCTGAGGGAATTAGCCATATGGCAGGTGATTTATGAGGACCTAGATAATGACCAGTTATCCAAAGATCCAGATTAAGTGAAATGTACACCACCCATGTGGTGGAAGTTTGTACAGAGTGCACCATCATCATATACCAGCTCATTGGCAGTAATGACCTGGAAAGACCATGAGGAACCCACAGTGGATGAAATGGCTAAACAACTCCGGCAGTATGAAGGAAGTCTCTCCTCTTCCTTACAGGCCTGCATCTTGGCTATGGAAAAACTTTCTGAAGAGTTCCACCAACTAAAAGAGAATACTTTGGAGAAACTTTCTGAAGTTTCCAACCGACTTAGAGAGAATTCATCTTCCTCCCCACCTGTACAAGCCAGTGTCTCAGCTATCATGGGCAAGTGTCCTTCTGTTCAAGGAAGACGATATGGTGGGTACACACCCCGTGCCACCCTGTGGTTTTACCTACATGACCATGGAGAGGACATGAGAAAATGGGATGGATACTTGCTCTGTCCTGCCAGTGGGCAGGCTAGGGGTCCAGTGGGAACTGAGAAGGGACAGACCCAAGACAGCTGACCTGAACTGGCAATGAGTTCTGGGTTACCACAGTCTTTCTGGCAAGAGCTTTCTGCCTAGTAGAGACCACGGCTGGATTTGCCGTCTGGCAGGCAGCCGATAGGTGAGCCAGTCTCCTGAGCAGGGAGGGATACCCTGTTTTGCTGGCGCACACTGCCACGCAAACTGCCACACCACGCCTGACTGCTGCGCCATGCCCTGCTTGCCCGCTCTGTTTGCCACACTCCCTAGGGGTTGCCTTTGTATGACAGAGGAGGGGCACTCCTGGCTCCTCCCTCACCTTGTTAGCCACCCTTGTGGGGGCTGCTGGGTCCTGGTGGTTCCCTCGGCTACCCTGAGGGAGCCCGGATATAGGGAACCCCCTACATACTGCGATCCCCTGCTCTGCTGCAGAACGCATCTGCCCCAGATCCAATCGCCTTGGTAAGATTAGATGCAAGATAGCCAGTTATCAAAGTATCTAGTAGTTTGCAAAACCTGTGGTAAGCTCATGTAATAAAAGATTTCTTCCCAAAACCAGGGCTCAACTGCTTTAAAAATATGAGTGCCTACTCTATTTGCATGAAGAAACATCTATTTTCATAGAATCATAGAATCACTGAAACACAAGGTTGGAAAGGACCTACAAGATCATCTAGTCCAACTGTCCTATCACCAATACTATCCACTAAGCTTCTAAATCATATCTCATAGCAACTTGTCAAGGCACTTCTTGAACACTGTGAGGGATGGTGACTCCACCACCTCCCTGGGCAGGCCGTTCCAGCACCTCACCACTCTTTGAGAGAATTTTTTTTTTTTCCTGATATCTAATCTAAATCTCCCCAGGCGCAACTTGTGGCCCTTTCCTTGAGTTCTATTATTACTTATCTGAGAGAAGAAGCCGACCCCCTCCTCATCACAACCTCCCTTCAGGAAGCTGTAGAGTGCAATGAGGTCTCCCCTAAGCCTCCTCTTCTCCAGACTAAACAATCCCAGCTCCCTCAGCCGCTCCTCATCAGGATGCACCTCAGGTTACTGTTTGCCAACTTGGCCACAAGGGCACATTGCTGACTCATGGTCAGCCTGCTGTCCACCAGGACGCCCAGGTCTCTCTCGCTGCAGAGATACACTCCAGCAGGACAGCCCCCAGCCTGTACTGGTGCTTGGGGTATGGCATGACATTGGCTCTCTTCCAGTCCTCAGGCACCTCTCCTGTTCTCCACAACCATTCAAAGATGATGGAGAAGTACCGCATGAAGTTTAACAAGAGCAAGTGCCGGGTCCTGCACCTGGGAAGGGGCAACCCTGGCAATACCTACAGACTGGGCGACGAGACGCTGGAGAGCAGCCGTGCAGAGAGGGATCTGGGGGTTGTGGTTGACAGCAAGTTGAATATGAGCCAGCAGTGTGTCCTGGCAGCCAGGAGGGCCAACCATATCCTGGGGTGCATCAAGCACGGCATTGCTAGTCAGTCGAGGGAGGTGATTGTTCTGCTCTACTCTGTGCTGGTGCGGCCTCACCTCGAGTACTGTGTGCAGTTCTGGGCACCACAGTACAAAAAGGATGTGAAACTATTGGAGAGTGTCCAGAGGAGGGTGATGAAGATGGTGAAGGGCCTAGAGGGGAAGACATATGAGGAGCATCTGAGGTCACTGGGCCTGTTCAGCCTGGAAAAAGGAGGCTGGGGGGAGACCACATTGTGGTCTACAGCTTCCTCGCGAGGGGGAGTGGAGAGGCAGGTGACCTATTCTCTGTGTCAATAGAGGGCTTGAAGGGTAAACCTTGAGTCTCTGATATCTGGGGATAAGAGAACAAAGGGGTTTCAGAATAACTGCTAACTATTGTGACTATTGCATGGGACACTACGCAAGTGTCTGATATCCAGAGAGTACAAGTTTCTGATTTCCAGCCAAGAGATTAAGGAGACGGGGAAAGCTGAAGGATGACTAAAAGACAAAGCTTGCATGGAACACTGTGCATGTCTCTGACATCCGGCCAAAATGGACAAAGGAGAAGGACAAGGACAAAGCCTGGGAGGAAGACTATGAGCCTTCAGCATGAAGGGGCCACTGGAGACTGATACACATGCGCCAGTGGGAGGGTTCGGATTCCAGGAAGAAATTATAATAACCCTGCCTTTTCTAGAAGTAGTAATGAATATGTATTAGCCTAGGAACATAAAAACCAGCCGCCTGATGTAACTTGTGTGCGTCTTGGTGGAGCAGAGATTCCCTGTGCACCCTGTTATAAATGAATTAAATATAAAAGAATTAAATTGCCAGTGCAGGGCCCAGAGGCAGACAGGATTCAAACAGAATTGTTCTTTATGGACACGAATTGTTAAAACATTCCTCACAATCCCTTATCTTCTTTTTAATATCAACAATTCGTGTCACTTCTGTTGTTAATAACTGGATTTCATCAGTCCGTTCTTGGAGGGTCCAATTCTTAAACATCATAATTGACATATCCCCTTCCCTTTTTAATGAAGTTATTACAAATGTACTATTTATCACCCGGTGTATTAAGGCAAGGTATCATACAAGGTACAAATAATAACGTCATTATACCACATAATAATAAAAATAACACTCTTTTAACCCATGGTCCACCAGGCAGCCATGAAAATAAATCCCATTCCATATCCTTCCAGGTTTGTGTTTGCTCGCTCACCTCCCCCCCTTCCTTCTCTGGGATGGGAGAGAGAAATGGGAAAGTGAAGCCTGTGAGTTGAGATAAAAACAAGAAAATAATAACAATAATAATAATAACAATAATGATGATAATAGTACTACTAGTAATAATGTGTACGAAACAAGTGATGCACAATGCAATTGCTCACCACCTGCTGTCCGATGCCCAACCTAACCCCGAGCAGTCCGGCCCTCCTCCCAGCCTGCCTGCTGGCAGGACAGTGAGAAGCTGAATTTGGCTTGGTCCTTGGCTTGGTGTAAGCACTGCTCTGTAACAATTAAAAACAATTAAAACTCCAGCATATTATTAACATTCTTCTCATCCTAAACCAGAACATAACATTCTATCAGTTACTAGGAAGAAACACCCTTTTTATCAATCTTTAAACAGCAATTACTAAAGCTAAATTTTCCACAGACTTCTCCTTCTTGTGCTAGTAAATAATCCAAAGCTAGGCAATTTTGATACAAAGCAGTTCTCATCTTTATAACTCATTTAGATCAGTTCTCATCATTTATAACTATTTCTATTACAGCTAATAACCTAATTATTCTATTAAGTATATATACTGGGGTCCTATAGTCCCAGGATCTGTCTGTCAGATACGTGTCCCACGTATCTGGATCATATTAGGCAAACGCCTTCAGTCAAGGAGTTAGGCCCGCTTTCAGGGTCACTTCAGGCTTGTGTTACCGTTCGGCCTGTCAGGGTGATCCAGCTCCTGTAAAACGAATCACAATTTTATATAGGTTTAAAAAAAAGTTTTTTTTTTTTTATGTTATTTTCTCGGGACAACCTGATCTTAGTGTGGGAGAAGTCCGGTCGAGGCCCTCTCACTCGGCAGTCAATACCCATAGGGGTTGCCTCCCTCGGTAGACCATACACACTGCAGTGGAGGGTCCTGCCCCGGTCTTGCCTTCTCCCTTTTCTCCCTTTAGGCTTGTCCCCTTTATTTGGCATCCTTAATTCATGCAGAGCCTCGTTGCCAGAATATTAGTTCTCCCTTAGCTTGAGTTTCAGTTTCCCAGGAGCGGACTCAACCCTCCAAGTTTCAGTAGTTACTGGTCCTTTTATTCTGGATGCGTGGGTCCCTTTCTGCAGTTCTCACAGCTGTTTCAGTAGTCAGTAAAACAAGGTACAGTCCCTCACATCGGGGGTTCAGTGATTCTTCCCTCCCATGGCTGCTTGTTGAAACACTTTCTTTTTTATCTTCTGACAAGTTAAATAACAGTTATCTAATTTGCTTTGCCGTATGGCCCTTTCCAGGTTCCTGTAGCAGGATTCATCTGATAGCCACGGCTACATTCACATTTGTAGCCACCTTTCAGGTTGATACAGATTTGACTACAGATACCAGGGTTTTGGCATTCATCAATATCTCCGCAGGTTCTCTTGTCTACAAGCTCAAACCCAGCTGGACAGTCACATTCATAGCCAATAATGAAATCTCTGCAGATGCGGGAGCATCCACCGTTGTTCACCAAACATTCATTTATGTTGCATTCCTTCAGAGGCTCATCACCCCAGTCCTTGCAGTCTCTCTGGTGGTTACACACTTTATTGATATCTATGCATTCTCCACTTCTGCACTTGAATTTGCCAGGTCCCAGGCACTGAATAACATTGTTACAGTTTGCTTCATCAGTGCCATCCAGACAGTCTCTCACACCACTGCACTGCCTACTCCTATGGACACAGTTCCCATCTTCACATCTGAACTGGTCTGGCCTGCAGGTCCAGGAAGGGCAGTTAATTTCATCACTTCCATCCTTACAATAAGGATCTCTGTCAAATCGCCACTTCTTGTAGATACATTCACCTGAGCCGCACTGCACCTCACTCACAGAACACTCAGAACACTTCACCAGAGGTGCAGGCTGGCAGCCACACTGCTCCAAAGATTCATCCGAGTGGTCGGAGCAGTCACCTTGACCATTGCAGACAAAGCTTTTGGAAATACATTGTCCACTACTGCATGTGAACTCTGCTGCACTACAAGTCACATTGCCACAATTCTCTTCATCTTCTCCACTGTCACAGTCTTTTTCACCATCACATTTCCATGACACTGTTCTCATATGACACAGCTCAGCACTTTCATCAGACCCATTTTCACAGTCCGGATCCCCATCACACTGCCATCTGTTTGGCACATACTGACCACTGTTGCACACAAAGTCAGATTCAGCACACATCTTCTTCACACAAGCACTCTCATCACTGCCATCTGAGCAGTCTTCACATTTTACTCTAGCACCGTCGGCAGCAGTGCACAGTCAGGCGAAGGCGAGCAGCAGGCAGAGCGCCCCGCACCGTCACCTGTGTCACTTATACTACTCCTATTACCCATGCTGTTAGTGTCAGTGGCATCCTCCTTTTCTTTTTGCCACAGACCATTCACCACAAATGGATGAGACACATGATTACTAGTTAGGAAAGAGAGTGTAACGTCTGCTATACAGCTGCAGGCAGTGCCAGCTGCAACCTTAGGTTTGTGAAAGAGCCTGCCGGTGGTCATTTGGCAGTGTAATCTGCGTCTCTGCACTAATAGTCTAATAGTCTTTTTTTCATTGCAAGATAAACCTTTTATAAAAAGAATGCTAGAGTGAAGCAGCAGAGCCGCTGCTGCCGCTGCCTCCATGGTTACGTCAGACAGGCTGCAGGGTCCTGATGTCCGCTCCTCTGCTCTGTGCCGACTCGCCTCACGATGAGAGTCGACTGCCGGTGTCCACTGACGCCTCTGGTCTCCCGTAGCAACTCGATCTCGGATGTTCCGCAATTACTTCAATTTCCCTGCGTTTTGCAGCTTCTGTCAGGTCTATTCTTTGTCTCTCAGAGCCGTCCGTGGCTCTGCAGCGTCCCAGGGCTCTCTCCGTCCAGTGGTAGTCCCTCCGTAGTGTCTCAGGTCTCCCAGCGCCGCTCCAGTCTCTCGGCGCCGCTCCGGTCTCTCGGCCTGTTCAGGTCTCAGCGAGTCCAGGTCTCGGCCTGTGCGGGCCTCATATGTTGCAGGAAGCATGTCATATCATGCTCCTGCCTTTTTCTTGTCACAGTCAAAACATTTAAGAGCAAAAATAGGATACACAAGATACACCGGGCCCATATATTAGGCACCACCACTCAAACTTGGATAAAACAGCACTTCTTTTCAGTCAAGCACTCGTTCGTCTCTGCCCACTCCCCTTGCAGAGAGTACAGAACCACGGATCGGAACTCTGCACTCGCTTTGCAGCAACGCTCACTCACACAGCACAATCGCACACGAAGGCCTCCAGCACATCTCATTCATACTACAGGAATATAACTTAGAATGATAACCAACCAAACCAACCAAACAAGTATTGTCTCTGACTGTGTTCTTTGTGAAGTGACTTGTAACACTTTGTTTCAAACCCTTACACTTACACAAATACTTTCAACACAAAATACATACATAAAAACACATACAATTATTAACACTCCAGTTAGTATCCCTCCAGCAGCTGAAAACATACCGTTTGTCTGCAGTTTCGGGAGATCTTTGCTCCTGCGGTGAGCAGCTGAGAGTGGAGTCCCCTCCGAGCAAAACGCTCAGGGTGCACCTAGGGGTGTCCACGCTGCAGCCGATCCCACAGCCGAGCAGAGTGTCTCCTGCCTGGCTCACCAAAATGACTCACAGAAAGCTGACTCCACAATCCGTAAGATTGTAAAGTAGGTATGTTTACTCAATTCTATGCAGCACAGGGCGGGTAGTCCCACCAAAGTCGTACACGCCTAACGTGGCAAATTGCTCTAGTAAAGAGTTACATATACATGAACATTCCTATACATATACATATTCCTAACCTGTCCCTTTGTGAACAGTCGTCCTTATCTCAGACCCCTTGATTAAAGTCCGAACTGTGAGGTTGTTTTTGATCTGGTTCTCGGGGTCCGAGAGGCTCCTGTTATCTGGTGGTATAAGTGCAGCACAGGCACAAATGTAGCACATATTCATTCTTAATCAATTGCTCTCTAATTTCTAATTCCAATGTTTCAGCTTGCTCTTTTCCAGATCCACAGGTATTCTACTATTAATGTTCAAAGCCTGACAGACCCCGTCCTCCGTGGATCAAAATACATGGGGTCTTAAGGGTTCTTTTGGTCATTCTATCATAAAATACTGGATCATTTTTAATTTACTCTTTAATTTTCTGGGGCCCCTATTGTTCCAATTTCTAATCATTATTCATAATGGACTTTTTGGTCATATATCTGGTAATTTGCTCCCTTTCTGGTCCTTGGTCTTCGATTTTATCTGACCCATCCGGGAATTTTACTAGTGGCAATTCCCACAGCCCTTGGTTGCCCCCAGTGAGAGTGTCTTGCAGGGGGTTTAGGACCTATCACCCACCCACGTATCACTCCATTCACCAGCCCAGCCCCCCCCGACAGGAGATTAGAACCGGTGAGAAAACAAAAAGACCTCCACGCTGACTTTAGAAGTCTCAGTTACACTCTCACACACAAACACGGGCAACCGTACCTTTACCCAACCGGACGGTATCTTACGAATCAGTCGTCTTCGTCCAGAGTCCAACCGGACGGTATCCACAAGCGTCTTCGTCTGGGATCGAACCAGACGGTATCCAAACGACTGTCGTCTTCATCCGGTTCGATTCCGGACACCGGAACCCAACCGAACGGTATCCAAACGACCCTGTCGTCTTCGTCCGGATCTTCGCGCGCAGAATTACGGGCAAAAAACAGCCGGCAAGGGAGCTCAAAAAAAATCAAATTCTTTGCTTACCTTTATTCAGGTTCAGGATGGCATTAGTCCTGATCTGACTCAAACAGGAGCCACCAAATGGTGGGGCGCCTCTCCTAGATTAAATCAGAATTCAGGAACTATAGCCATCCCGGACGAGCCCCCAAATTGTTATAAATGGCTCAGGATTCAAATTAGGATTAAAATAAAAATAGGATTTATTGAAAGAATATAAAGGAATAGAGGTAAGCAAACAGCGCTGGGTGCACCGGGAGTCTCCGCTCCACCAGGACGCACACCAGTTACATCAAGCAGCTGATTTTTATGCTCCTAGACTAATACATATTCATTACTACTTCTAAAAAAAATAGATTATTAAAATTAGCTTCCGGGGTGCAGTCCCTCCTACTGGAGCATGCGCAGTCTCCTCTGGGGTCTCTTCTGGGGGTCTCTAGGGGTCTTTCATGCTGAAGGCTCGTAGTCTTCCTCTCCCCCTTTGTACTTACTGGGCACCATACCAAGTTTATAGAACATCCTTTTCAAGTCTTGTCTCCCAGCCGTCCTTCAGCTTCTTTCTCCTTCCTCTTTATCTCTTGGCCCCCCCTAACCAGATACCAAAGATCCACATAGTATCCCATAACAGTCACTAGTTGTTATCAGTTGTTCTGAAACTCCCAGACACACGAGTAATTAAAACATTCTTCCCCAGCCATTCACAGACACATCTATAGCAGTGTTAGAAATAGAAGTCCGGAATAACAAAAGCAAACAGGTTCATAAATTTAAGAAGTGATAAATTGACTAGAATGAGGGGGAGACTGGGACACACTGCATCTGTGGTTCAAGAATTAAATTGCCAGTGCAGGGCCCAGAGGCAGACAGGATTCAAACAGAATTGTTCTTTATGGACACGAATTGTTAAAACATTCCTCACACTCCCACTGGCGCATGTGTATCAGTCTCCGGTGGTCCCTCTGGGGGTCTCTCGTGCTGAAGGTTCATAGGCTTCCTCCCAGGCTTTGTCCTTGTCCTTCTCCTTTGTCCATTTTGGCTGGATATCAGAGACTTGCACAGCATCCCCTGCAAGCTTTGTCCTTTAGTCATCCTTCAGCTTTCCCCTTCTCCTTAATCTCTTGGCTGGAAATCAGAAACTTGTACTCTCTTCTTATCTGGTAGTCTCTGGGCCGGATGCCAGATACTTACAGTAGTTAGCAGTTGTGGTTTTTTTGAAAACCCCTTTGTTCTCTTATTCCCTAGACCCGGGCCTCAATGTTAACCCTTCAAATCCCCTATTGACACGAATTGCTGGACCATTCCTTTGCAAGATACAAGAACTACATACATTAACCACTCTTTTTCTTAGACCTGTGGTTATACAAGGGTATGTAAGACAGAAGGTGACATTTCATCATGCGGCCCTAGCATTGTTCCATATTGACACGAATCAGATGAACACATTTCACATTGTCCGTGACACCCCTTGCCATATTTAATTCCAAATATGCCTTGGCCTTCGTTGTCGCATCCCTGCATACTCTGACAGCATCCCTATATTCCTCCCAAGTGGCCTGTCCCTTTTTCCACATGTAAACTTCCTTCTTCTTTTTGAGCTTCACCAGGAGCTCCCTGCTCATCCATGCAGGTCTCCTGCCCCCTTTGCTTGTGTTCTTGCTCATAGGGACACACCAATCTTGAGCTTGGAGGAAGTGATACTTGAATACTGACCATCTGTCTTGGACCCTCCCTCCTTCCTGGATTCTGACCCATGGGATTCCTCCAAGTAGGTCCCTGAAGAGGCCAAAGTTTGCTCTCCTGAAGTCCAGGGTTGTGATCCTACTTTTTGCCCTGCTTCCTCCTCGCAAGATCCTGAACTCCACCATATCATGGTCACTGCAGCCAAGGCTGCCACCGACCCTTACATCTCCAACTAGTCCTTCCTCATTTGTTAGTACAAGGTCCAGGAGCACACCTCTCCTTGTTGGCTTCTCTACCACCTGTGTCAAAAAGTTGTCATCAGTGCACTGCAGGAACCTCCTGGACTTTCCAGATGGCTTTTGAAGATCATAGAATCATATAGTGGTTTGTATTGGAAGGGATCTTAAAGATCATACAATTCCAGCCACCCTTCCACTAGACCAGGTTACTCAAAACCCCATCCAACCTGTCCTTAAATGCTTCCAGGGATGGGGCTCCAGCCCTTTGATCCCCAAGGATGGATACTCCAGTGCTCATTCACGCACACATTAAAGAATAGAATCATAGAATCATGGAATATCCTGAGTTGGAAGGGACCCACAAGGATCATTGAGTCCAAATCCTGGGTCCTCACAGGACCACCCAACTATCAGACAGTATGTCTGAGAGCTTGTGGTGGATTTACCCTACCGGACAGCTGAACTCCACCACATCTGCTCTCTCAATCATGATGAAAAGTGCTCAAGGGTTGAGATAGGGACAGGGAGATCATTCACCAATTAGTGTGACAGGAAAAAACAGACTCAGCACAGGGAGATTTATTGCTTATCACTAGCAGACTAGAACAGTGAGGGACTAAAAGCAAACCAAAAACACGTTCCAGCCTCATCCAACCTCTTCTACATGTTCCCCTGCAAAGCGGCAGGGGAAACGGGGAATGAGGGTTGTGGTCAGTCCATAATGCTTTGTCTCTGCTGCTCCTTCACGGTTACTCTCTTACTCTGCTCCAGTGGGGGGTCCCTCCCACAGGATGCAGTCCTTCCCAAACTGATCCTATGTGGGCTTCCCGCAGGCAGCAGCTTGTGGCATAAGGACCACATGGACACCAGGGTTCTTTTAGGATCAGTAACTGCTGCTACTTTGTCGATGACATAACTTCAACTCCTTTTCTGAGGACAGGCTCCCTTCTTATACCATTCACTCTACAGCAGTACTTTTCCACTAACTATGGTCAACAATTTTGCCCGGCAACAGCAAACACCCAGCAACTTCCATGCCTTAACTTAACGGCTGCAGAACAAGCAGTCAAGGTGTCTCCTGAATCACCTTTCTTTGTTCCCTCTAAACTCTTTACATTCCTGATGGCCTCATCGTTCAGAGTCCGATGTTATCACCAACCATGGGGCTTGTCGACCCACATGGACACACTCCCACATCTCCCCCTTCTTTATTAACATAAAAAAGCATGATTAACACAAATTAAGAAAGCACGATTAACACAAACTAAAACACAGAGAAAAACTACCAGGCATACTAATCCTATCTTTAACAAATTTTGTAACCACATCCCTGGGAGAGGCAGGCACTGAGTGCTGCCCAGCCTGGGGGAACTCTGGCTGCCCATCCAGCTCCTGGAGTCCTTGTTTGTGGGTCCTGCATATGCCAGCGGGACCCTCTTATACGTTGTTTTTTTGTTTGTGCTGGAGTCCAAACCGTGGAGGAGAGTGTTGTGATCATGTTAAGGCAGATGATGAGACGGATGACCAGACCCATCATGCTGACACCCATGTAGGACCAGCTCCTGTTGAAACACAAGCATAACCTCGGCCCCAAGTTATTAGTGAGTAGGGCCCTTCCCAATGATTGGTGCTTAAATATTTTACCATGACTTGTGCCCTTTCTTTAACTGAGTTTAAAGTATTGTGATTAAAATGTCTGTGAATTGGAAGACCTTCTTGTGTCCATCGATTAAAAAGATTAAGAACATAGCATGCTTTAGCTAACCTTTCCTGTGGGGTCATACCCATACTCCCTCTTTTTTGTTTTAGAAGCAAAGCTTTTAGGGTACCACGGACCTGTTCAATAATTGCTTGACCTGTGGGGAGAATGAGGCATACCCGTCAGATGTTGAATGTCCCATTGTTAAAAAAAAAAGTGGGTTGCATGGGCCACATATCCTGGCCCATTATCTGTTTTAATCATTTTGGGGATTTCTAATGTTGCAAAAGCTGACAGAAAATGTTTACACACACCCTTTTCCTTTTCTCCTGCATGGACAAACACAAAAATACAGGCGGAAAAGGTATCAATTGAAACATAAACATAGCAAAGTTTTCCAAATTGTGGCAAATGTGTAACAAACAATCATTTAAGTCTGTTACTATTACTTTCCATAACTGGGGGAGCATAGCTGGAGATAGCAATCCTGGTTGAAGTGCTCCCATATCTTCCATGACTTCATTAATTTTTCTCAAATCATGTAACAGTCTCCACTTTTCATTCATTTTCTTGATTACAAACACCAGTTTCTTGGTTACAAATACCAGAGAATACTGGAAACTTTTCTCTTTTGGCTATTTCTAGGGCCATTTGTATGGCTTTCACTTCTGCATACTGACTCGACTCACCTTTCCCTTCCATGGTTTGCACGTTTCATCATGTGGGATAACTCCACACAGCAGCTTTCCACTTCTGATGATCCCCTACCACGTCACAGGATTCATCAGTGAAAGACACATACTGCTTTCCATCTTCTGGCAACTCATTGTATGGTGGTGCTGTATTGGGTCTGTTTCTTTGGCATGAATTACCTCTTCAGTCGATACTCAGAAATCTCTGCCTTCCAGCCTGGACAGTATCTCTTCCAGGATTCCTGGGCGATTAGGTTTTCTCATTAGAGCCCGCTGTGTAATTAATGCTATCTACTTACTCCACGTAGCATCAGTTGCATGGTGTGTAGTGGGAATTTTCCCTTTGAACATCCAATGTAATACAGGTAGCCGTGGTGCCAAGAGGAGCTGTGCTTCTGTACCCACAACTTCTGAAGCAGCTCAAACACCCTCATACGCTGTTAGTATCTCCTTTTCAGCTGGGGTGTAATGGGCTTCTGATCCTCGATAGCCCCGGCTCCAGAAACCGGGAGGTTGACATCCAGTTTCTTCTGGGGTTTTCTGCCATAGGCTGCAGGTGAGGCCATGCTCCCCAGCTGCAATGTAAAGGATGTTTTGCACAGCTGTTCTTCTATGTATCCCAAGGGCTACTGCACGAGCTATTTCCTGTTTAATCTGTTCAAAGGCCTATTGTTGCTTGGGACCCCACTCAAAATGATTGCTCTTTCGAGTCACTCGATATAGAGGACTCACAAGCTGACTATAGCTTGGAACATGCATTCTCCAGAACCCCTCAAGGCTTATGAAAGCTTGTGTTTCCTTTTTTCTAATTGGTGGAGACATAGCAGTTATTCTGTTGATCATATCCATTGGGATGTGGTGACGTCCATCCTGATATTTTACCCCCAAGAACTGGATTTCCTGTGCAGGTGCCTTGACCTTACTCTGTTTAATGGCAAAAACAGCTTTCAGGATTGGATTATTTTCTTCCCTTTCTCAAAAAAATTCTTCTGCTGTGTCGCCCCACACAATCACAGAATCACAGAATTTCTAGGTTGGAAGAGACCTCAAGATCATCGAGTCCAACCTCTGACCTAACACTAACAAGTCCTCCACTAAACCATATCACTAAGCTCTACATCTAAACGTCTTTTAAAGACCTCCAGGGATGGTGACTCAACCACTTCCCTGGGCAGCCCGTTCCAATGCCTCACAACCCTTTCAGTAAAGAAGTTCTTCCTAACATCCAAACTAAAACGTCCCTGGTGCAACTTTAGCCTATTCCCACTCATCCTGTGACCAGGCACGTGGGAGAACAGACCAACCCCCACCTCGCTACAGCCTTCTTTAAGGTACCTGTAGAGAGCAATAAGGATGCCCCTGAGCCTCCTCTTCTCCAGGCTGAATAAGCCCAGCTCCCTCAGTCGCTCCTCGTAAGACTTGTTCTCCAGACCCCTCACCAGCTTGGTCGCCCTTCTCTGGACTCTAATGATGTCATCAATGTACTGCAGGTGTTCAGGAGCTTCCCCTTGCTCCATCGCAGACTGGATCAGTGCATGGCAAATGTTATGGCTCTGTTTCCACCCCTGGGGCAGTCGATTCCAGGTGTATGGGATGCCTCTCTAAGCGAAAGAAAACCATGGCCTGCACGCTTCTGCCAGAGGGATGGAGAAAAATGCATTAGCCATATGAATTGTGGCATACCACTTGGCTGCCTTTGACTCCAGTTCATATTAAAGTTCTATCATGTCCAGCACCACAGCACTCAGCAGTTGCATGACTTCATTCAGGCC
Organism: Aythya fuligula; assembly: GCF_009819795.1. Lineage (NCBI taxonomy): Eukaryota > Metazoa > Chordata > Aves > Anseriformes > Anatidae > Aythya > Aythya fuligula. The sequence goes on from NC_045594.1 coordinate 11,503,183, forward strand.
TCGATAGTCCACTGTTCACCTCCACTCACCATTAGACTTTCTCACTGGCCATATGGGACTATTGAAAAGGTTAGTGAATCTTGCTGATCACTCCTTAGCTCTCCAGTCAATGAACCAGCTCATGGATGGGAAAAAGAGATTGTCCTGGTTTCATCTGGGATAGTGTTTATTTTCCTCTTAGTATCTGGTAGGGTGCTGTTTTTTTTGGGGATTTAGGATGAGAATACTGTTGATAACAGGCTGATGTTTTAATTGTTTCAGAGCAGTGCTTACACTAAGCCAAGGACTTTTCAGCTTCTCAGTCCTGCCAGTGAGTAGGCTGGGGGTGCACAAGAAGCTGGAAGGGGACAGACCCAGGTCAGCTGACCCAAACTGGCCAAAGGGATATCCTGTACCATATGATGTCATGCTTAACAATTTATAGGGGGAGACTGGCAGGGAATGTGAGGGACTAGCACTTGGGGATGGACTGGGTATTGGTCAGTGGTGGTGAGCAATTGCATTCTCCATCACTTGTTTTGTATACGTTATTATTATTACTATTATCTTTATTATTATTATTTTCTTTATTTTCTGCTCTAATAAACTGTCTATATCTCAACCCACAAGCTTTTACTATTTTTTTCCGATTCTCTTGGGAGGGTGATCAAATGACTTTGTGGTGCTTAGCTGACGGCTGTGTTAAACCACAAAAGGTAGTCTGTGTTGGTGTGATATTGCTGCCTGTGCACCATTGTGGTAGTGATTGGCACCTTCTGTTCTACAACCCTCAGAAATCCCACAACAGAAGGGTTTTCTGAGATGCCATGCATGGTAGACAGCTTCTTAATTCTCTCTGTTCTTAAGGCAGGTATGCCAAAAATGTACCAGTACTTAAAGGGTCCTTGAAGTACCCTCTCCACGGCGCCTCTGGGCCAGTCACGATGGGGTGCTTTTGCCATTCATTCCTGGATAGGCTCACTTCAGTCTTCAATACAGTTAGCTTTTGGAATCCCACTGTGACTCCAGAAATACAGATGGTTTCTGCCCCTTTGTAGCCTGATGGCATTAGGGTACACTGCGCCAGTTTTCACTTGAGTGTTGTGCTCCTGCAGGTTTGATGTGCCAGGCCATCAGATCCACGCAGTCCAGTAAATCCAGTTTCTCTTTCCTCTGCCTGGCCCCTCTAGTCCTGGTTGGAGTACCTGTCACTTATTTCTTGCAAATGTGAAGCAAATGTCCCTTCATCAGGGCTAGGAGTAACATGAGCCCTTCTATGCCCTCTGCGGGACTTCCCAACAGAAACCAGAGCAGTAATTTTTCTAGGAGACTCCCTTTTTTGCTGCAGTAGTTCCTTGCAGTTCATGTACCCAAGCTGTTAGGGTGGAGGTAGGTTCACCATCCCACTTCCTCATGTCTTCCCCATGGTCACGCAGATAAAACCACAGGGTGCCACATGGTGTGCATTCCTGGCACTCTCTCCCTTGAGCAGGAAAATGCTGACTCTTAATGGCTGAAATATTGCTCCATCTGGGTGAGGAGGAAGATACATATTCTTCAAGGTGGTGGACCTATTGGGACAGTTTCTCCACAGCAGAGATGCAGGCCTGTAGTGGGGCAGAGAGATTTTCTTCATGCTGATGAAGCTGCCTGGAAACCACATCCATTGATGGTCCCATCCCATCTCTCCAATTCATTGCTGTCAGTGTTCTGGCATGTGATGATGGGTCACTGTACAAACTTCTGCCATGTGGATGGCATACACTGGACTTCATCAGTATCTGGTCAGACATTTGGATGTCTGGTCATCGTCCAAATAACTATAAACCATCTCCAGCATGGCTAATTCCCTCAGGTGCTGGAGACATTTCTCCATGGTGGTCCAATTGGTCCAATTACCTAGTCGATAAATAATATCTTCCTTGTGGGGAAACCTTTCTTTCACACATGACAGAAGTTGCCTCCAGAGGCTGAGAACGTGTGCCTCTCTCCCAATTTCTCTGTCAAGGACCCTTTCTCCAGAGAGGGATCCCAGCAGTTTGGCTTCCTTGCCTTCTAGTTCCTGGCTACCAGCCCCAGTGTCCCAGCATCAAATTAACCAGGTGACAATGTGCTTGCCTGGGTGACAACTGAAATCATAGAATCAATGGTTCATATAATAATAGAATGGCTCAGGTTGGAAGGGACCTTAAAGATCATCTTGTTCCAACCCCTCTGCTATGTGCAGGGATGCCACCCACTAGATCAGGCTTCCCAGGGCCCCTTCCAACCTGGTCTTTAACACCTCCAGGGATGGAGCATTCATAATTTCTCTGGGCAACCTGTTCCAGTGCCTCACCACCCTCATAGTAACGATTTTCCTCCTTATATATAATCTAAATTTACCCTCTTTTACTTGAAAGCCATTACTACTTGTCCTATAATTATCTGACTGAGCAAAAAGTCACTCTCCATCTTTTTATAAGCCCCCTTAAGTATTGAAAAACCACAATGAGGTCTCCCTGCAGCCTTCTCTTCTTTGGGCTGAACATCCCCAGCTCTCTTAGCCTTTCTTCATAGCACATGTACTCCAGCCCCTGGATTATATTTGTGGACATCCTTTGGACCCATTCTAACAGATTTTAGTGGGTTTACGTGGCAAGTTTTTGGTAACAGGGGGCCATAGGGGTGGCTTCTGTGAGAAGAATCTAGAAGCTGCCCCATGTTAGGTAAGGGCCCCACTGCTGGCCAGAGCTGAGACAATAAGTGATGTTGTTTGTGCCTCTGTGAGAATATATTTAAGACAGGGAAAAAAAAAAAAAAAAAAAAAAAAAAAAAAAAAAAAAACACTGCTACATAGCAGCTGGGAGAGTGAGAGGAGTGAGAAACAGCCCTGTAGGCACCAAGGTCAGTGAAGAAGGAATGGGAGAGGTGCTCCAGGTGCCAGAGCAGAAGTCCCCTGCGGCCTGTGGTGACGACTATGGTGAAGCAGGCTGTCCCCCTGCAGCCCATGGATTACCACTGTGGAGCAGGGTTCCACACTGCATCCTGTGGAGGAGACCATGGTGGAGCAGGTGGACCTGAACTGAAGGAGGCTGCGGCTAGTGGAAGATCCCCGCCAGAGCAGATTCCGGGCCAGACCAGTAGCCTGTGGAGAGAAGACCATGCAGGAGCAGGTGACCTGGCAGGAGCTGCTGCCCTTGGGGGACTCGTGTTGGAGCAGTTTTCTCCTGAGGGATGGACCCCGTGGTACGGACCCATATCTGGAGCAGTTCTGGAAGAGCTGCTGCCTGTGGAGAGCCCGCACCAGATCAGTTCAGCAAGGACTGCACCCCATGGGAGGGACCCTACAGCACAGGGGACGAGAGTGACCAAGAAGGAGTGGTGGAGAAGAAGCATTATAGACTGACCATAATCCCCATTCCCCCGTTCCCCTGAGCCACTCGGGGGGAGGAGGTGAAAGAGGGTGGATGGGGGGAAGGTGCTTTTGGTTTCTTTCCTTTGTTTCTCACTTCTTTAGCTTGTTAGTAATAGGCAATAAATCTTACCATCACCCTATGCTGAGTCTGTTTTCCCTGTCACGATAATTACTGCGTGATCTCCCTGTCCTTATCTCAACACTTGAGCCCTTTTCATCATATTTTCTCCCTGTTCCTCTTTGAGGAGGAGGAGTGAGAGAGAGACCGTAGTGGAACTTGGATGCCCACCCGAGTAAAACCACCACACAGATCTACATCCTTTTTGTGCTGGGGGCCCCAGAGTAAGACGTAGTACTTCCTAATGAGGCCTCATGGGACCAGAGTAGAGGGGGACAGTCACCTCTCTCACGCTACTGGCCACTGTTCTTTTGGTGCATCTTAGGATGCAGTTGTACTTCTGCACTGCAAGTATGCACTGCTGGCCTACGTTGAGCTTTTTGTCCACCAGAGGTCAAGGTCCAGATGGGCCTTGAGTATCTCCAGAGAAGGAGATTCAACAAACTCCCTGGGCAGCCTGTTCCAGTGCTACGTCACCCTCACTGTGAAGAAGTTATTTCGCATGCAGGTGCGGAACTTCCTGTGCTCCATTTTGTGGCAATGTGTCGATATGCTCCATTTTGTGGCAATTGCCCCTTGTCCTGTCCCCACAAACCACTGAAAAGAGGTTGGCCAAATCCCTCTGTGTCCCACAGTTAAGATATTTGTAAGCATTAATAAGATCCCCTCTCAGTCTTCTCTTCTCCAGGCTGAACAGACCCAAGTCTCTCAGCCTTTCCTCATAAGGAAGATGCTCCAGGCCCCATATCATCTTTGTGGTCCTCCGCTGGACTCTTTCCAGGAGATCCCTGTCATTTTTGTACCGGGGAGCCCAGAACAGGACACAGTACTCCAGGTGAGGCCTGACCAGGGCAGAGTAGAGGGGGAGGATCACCTCCCTTGACGTGCTGGCCACGCTCCTTTTAATGCACGCCAGGATCCCATTGGCCCTCTTGGCCATGAGTTGGTAACTTCCGTGACTTAACAGAGGGGAAAAGAAGCAACACCAGATGGCAGGGCGTCACCTCAATCACCCTTCTTTATTTCCTCTAAACTCTTTACATTCCTGATGACCTCATCGTTAAGAGTTTGATGTTATCACCAACCACGAGGCTTTCCGACCCCCATTGCCACATTTCCAAATCTCCCCCTTCTTTATTAATATCAACCATTTTTCTGACATGAATTACCACTCCCCATAATGCGCAACTCCTTACCAGCGAGGGGCAGTTGTGTGCGTGTCTCCGCTTCTCTCAGCTCGAGCTTCTCTCCAGCTCCAGTGCGCCTATTTCCAGCGACTTTCTGTACGAGCTTCTCTGAGCGGTTTGCTGAGTCTGGCCGAACCTATCTTCATGAGGCAATCAAAATGCCTGTTCCCGTCCTGGTCTCCATTCTGCCAGCCTGTTCCTCTTCACTTCTTTTTCCTGCTTCTTTATTGATGACATAACTTCATCATGCTGCCTTTTTTTTTATCTTGAGGACAGGCTCCCCTCTTACACCCTTCACCCCACAGTAGTTCTTTTCAAAAACGACTTTTCATTGGTCAAACAACTTTGCATATAACAACAAGAGCAAACACCCAGAAACTTCCATGCCTTAATGGCTGGAGAACAAGCATCTGGAGACTGCATGGAGTCTCCTGAATCACCCTTCTTTGTTCCCTCTAAACTCTTTTACATTCCTGATGGCCTCATCGTTAAGAGTCTGATGTTATCATCAACCATGGGGCTTTCCGACCCCCATGGCCACACTCCCAAATCTCCCCCTTCTTTATTAATATCAACCATTTTCTGGACATGAATTACCACTCCATATATAACATCATTATCATTATTTTTTCCCTGTCTTAATAAACTGTCTTTATCTCAACTCACAGGCTTCACTTTCACGTTTCTCTCCCCCAGCTCAGAGAGGGAGGAGAGAGGGTGAATGAACAGCTGTGTGGTGCTTAGCTGCCGGTCCGGTTAAACCACAACAATTGTGAAGAGTTGCCTCTGAGAAACAGACACAAACAGGTTGAGAGCTTGTGGGTGAACAGTTGGGTGATGGGTCGGGCTCAATTGGTTATAGCAAGTGAGGTTACATCAGGCTGGTAGCAAGTCACTAGTGGGGTTCCCCAGGGCTCCATTTTAGGGCCAGTTCTCTTTGATGTTTTAATGAATGACTTGGATGCAAGAACAGGCAGTGTTTTGAATACTTTTGTGGATGATGCTGAATTGGGAGGAGCTGTTGACTCCCTTGAGAGTAGAGAGTCCTCGCAGAGAGATCTCGACAACTTAGAGAGTTGGGAAATCAACAACAATATGAAATATAACAAGAGCAAGTGCCAGATTTTGCACCTGGGATGGGGCAAACCTGGCTATACACACAGAGTAGGGGACAAGAGGCTGGAGAGCAACCCAACAGAAAGGGATCTGGGGATTTTGGTCAACAGCAAGTTGAATATGAGTCAGCAGTGTGCCCTGGCAGCCAGGAGGGCCAACCATATCCTGGGGTACATCAAGCACGGCATTGCTAGCTGGTAAAGGGACGTGATTGTCCCACTCTACTCGGCACTGGTGCGGACTCACCTAGAATAGTGTGTGCAGTTCTGGACACCACAGTACAAAAATGATGTGAAACTATTGGAGAGTGTCCAGAGAAGGGCTACAAAGATGGTGAAGGGCCTAGAGGGGAAGACATACGAGGAGCAGCTGAAATCACTTGGTTTGTTCAGCCTAGAGAAGAGGAGGCTGAGGGGAGATAGTGTGGTCTACAGCTTCCTCACAAGGGGGCGTGCAGGGACAGGCGCTGATATTGTATCTCTGGTGACCAGCAATAAAACTCACAGAAATGGTAAGGTTGGATATCAGGAAAAGGTTCGTCACTGAGAGGGTGGTTGAGCACTGGAACAGGCTTCCCAGGGAAGTAGTCACAGCACCAAGCCTGTGGGACTCCAATAAGAATTTGGACAAAGTTCTGTATTGGGTTTACATGGCAAGAGCTTGGTAGCACGGGTGGCCTCTGTGAGCAGAGTCCAGAAGCCACCCCATATTAGATAGGAGCCAGTTCCAGCCAGCTCTAACCGCTGGCCAGAGCTGAACCAATAAGCAACATTGGTTGCACCTCTCTGAGAACATATTTATGAAAGGGAAAAAACTTCTGTGTCACAGCAACTGGGAGAGTGAGGAGTAAGAATCAGCCCTGCAGACAGCAAAGTCAGTGAAGAAGGAGGGAGAGGAGGTGCTTCAGGCACCGGAACAAAAGTTCCCCTGCAGCCTGTGGAGGGGGACCATGGTGGAGCAGGTTGTCCCCCTGCAGTCCATGGTGTACTGTAGCAGAGCAGATTTCCAGACAGCAGCCTGTGGAGGAGCCCACAGATGAGCAGGTGATTTATTGGGAGCTGCTGCCCGTGGCGGACCCATGTGTTTTACCTTGTTGGGCAGTTGAACTCCACCACAACCTCTCTTTCACTCCCCCTCCTCAGAAGAAGAGGGGGAGAAGAAAGTACACTGGAAAGGAAAAAGAAAAATTCATGAGTTGAGATAAGGGTAAGTTAATTAAAGTGAAAAGGAAGAGGGAAAAATGCAAGCAAAGGTTGCATAGAAGCACAGAGGGAAGAAAAAAAAATCTCTGCTTCCCATCAACAAGTAATGTTCGGCCACATACTGGGAAGCAGGGCCTTGATATACGTAGTTATACATAGATGTTGTTTGGGAGGACAGACATCTTCATAACGAGAGCTGCCCCCCCCCTTCCTTCCCCTTTCCCTACTTTTATTGCTGACTGTGACATCATATAGTATGGCATAGCCAGGTTGGGGGAGAGAATTGGAAAGAAATGAAAGCCTGTGGGTTGAGATAAAGACAGTTTATTAGGACAGAAAAGAAAGGAAAATAATAATAATAATAATAATAATAATAATAATAATAATAATAATAATAGTACTACTAATAATAGTGTGTACAAAACAAGTGATGCACAATGCAATTGCTCACCACCTGCTGACTGATGCCCAGCCTATCCCCGAGGAGCCAGCCCCCCCGCCCCGGCCAGCCCCCCCCCCCATGTTAATTGTTCAGCATGACATCAGATGGTATGAAATCTCTCTCGCTGAGGCGATTGGCTCTGGGGCAGATGCGTTCTGCAGCGGAGCAGGGTATCGAGGCAGACGGGGCTTTTTTTTTGATATTGAGGCCACTCAAAGCAGCCAAGGGAGCCTCCAGGAAGGACTTCAAGGTGCTTGATCGAGTCCAGAGAAGGGCAACGAAGCTGGTGAGGGGTCTGGAGAACAAGTCTTACGAGGAGCGGCTGAGAGAGCTGGGATTGTTCAGTCTGGAGAAGAGTGTGGTGGTTTTACCGTGCTGGGCAGCTAAACCCCACAACCGCTCTCTCACTCCCCCTCCTTTAGATGAGGAGGGGGAGAAGTAAAGCAAAGAACAACTCACGGGTTGAGATAAGGATAATTTAATTAAAGGGAAATAATTATAATAATTAAATAAAGACTACCATGAACTAAACAATTTAACTAAGGGGAAATAAAAGGGAAAGGGGAAAAAGGGAGGGGAAAAAGGGAAAAAATAAAAAGAAGGGAGGAAAACAAACAAACAAAATAAATGAAAACTATATGGAAGTGCAGAGGAAAGAAATTACTCTCTACTTCCCACAAATGAGCGATGATTGACCACGTCCTTGAAGCAAGGCCTCAACGCACGCAGCCGGTGTTCGAGAGGAGGACCGACGTCTTCTCAACGAGAGCCCACCCCTCCCCTCTTCTTCCTGTTTCCACCTTTTATTGCTGAGTGTGACACCACATGGTATGGAATATCCCTTTGATTGGTTTAGGTCAGCTGCCCTAGTGATGTTTCTCTCCTCACTTTTTGCCCACCCCTTAGGAGGGTTAGAGAAAGGCCCAATGCTGTGCCACTGCTGCTCAGCAGTAGACACTACACTGGTGTGATAACACTGCTGTTCCAGCTACAAGTACAGAGTATGGCACTGAATGGGCTGCTGCCGGGAAAGTTAACATTCCAGCCAGACCCAGTACAAAGAGGAGGCTCAGGGGCGACCTTACTGCATCTACAGATACCTTAAAGGAGGCTGTAGCGAGGTGGGGGCTAGTCTATTCTCCCATGTGCCTGGTGACAGGATGAGGGGGAATGGGCTGAAGTTGCACCAGGGGCATTTTAGGTTGGATATTAGGAAGAACTTCTTTACTGAGAGGGTTGTGAGGCATTGGAATGGGCTGCCCAGGGAAGTGCACCATCCCTGGAAGTCTTTAAAAGACGTTTAGATGTAGAGCTTAGTGATATGGTTTAGTGGAGGACTTGTTAGTGTTAGGTCAGAGGTTGGACTCGATGATCTTGAGGTCTCTTCCAACCTAGAAATTCTGTGATTCTGTGACCTGGCAGCCCTCGCGAGGGAGGCTGATGAGGCATAAGCAAAGCCAGCAGCATCAGTGGCGGTCCATTTAAATTGGGCATAGCTGCCATTTTGCAGCCACTTGCCGAGGAGATCAGCTCTGGGGCAGATGCGTTCTGCAGCAGAGTGGAGGATCAAGGTGGGCAGGGCCTTTTTTTGGCATCGAGGCCACTCGAAGCAGCTGAGGGAGCCACCAGGACCCGGCAGCCCTCTCAAGGGAGGCATAGGTGGAGCCAGCAGCACCCCCTCCCCTGACGTTCAACGACCGTCAACTCCCCTGACAAACAACTCCTCTAACGGCGGTCTACCGCTAGCTAAGCTATAATGGTCTCTACAAGGCACAGTGCTCTCTCTCTAGGAAGTCTGTGGCCACCCAGACTGAGTGCCCGCTCAAAAATGTGGCAGTTCAGGTCTCTGGATGCACAGAGTGCCTGAGCCTGTTGCTGCCATCTGAGGGCGGCAGAGACACCATGTGTGTGAGGTGTGAGCAGGTGCATGACCTGGTCGGCCTGGTGGCAGAGCTCAAGGAGGAAGTGGAGAGGTTGAGGCCCATCAGGGAGTGTGAGCGGCAGTTAGACTGGTGGAGCAACTCCATGCCAGGCCTTAAGGAAAGGCACCGGGGTGAGACACCCCAAACAGTGGTGGACCCTCTGCCCTGTCGCTGTTGGGCAGAGGGAGGGGACCTAGGAGATGAGGAGGAATGGAAACAGGTCCCTGCTCAGCGTCGCAGGCAACCCCCCTCCCTACCGGCCCCGCCTTCCCAGGTGCCCTTGCACAACAGGTTTGAGGCCCTGGAGCTTGAGAGACCAGTGGGTGAGGATGAGGTGAAAAGTCTACCCAGGAGGATGCCTAGGGCGAGGAAATCGACTCCGCACCTCAAGACTGCCTCCACTAAGAAACAAAGAAGGGTGATCACTGTAGGCGACTCCCTTCTCAGGGGAACAGAGGGCCCTATTTGTCAGCCTGACCTTACCTGTAGGGAAGTCTGCTGCCTCCCCGGGGCCAGGGTCAGGGACATTGCCAGAAAGCTTCCTGCCCTGGTTCACCCATTTGATTGCTATCCTCTTTTGATAGTCCAGGCTGGCAGTGATGATATTGAAGAGAGAAGCCTGAAGGCTATCAAACGGGACTTTAGGGGACTGGGATGATTAGTAGATGGAGTGGGAGTACAGGCCGTGTTTTCCTCCATTCCTATAGTGGCAGGGAGGGGTACAGAGAGGACCTGGAAAGCCCACCTGATAAACACATGGCTCAGAGTCTGGTGCCAACACAGAAATTTTGTTTTTTTTTGACAATGGGGAGCTTTACTCAGCACCCGGCCTGATAACTCCAGATGGGTTCCACCTGTCTCTAAGGGGAAAACGGATACTATCCCAGGAGATGGCAGGGCTCATTGACAGGGCTTTAAACTAGGTAAGAAGGGTGACGGGGATAAAATAAGGCTCGTTAGAGGTGTGCCAGAGGTAACAATGTCAGGGTTGGGAGAGAAGTCAATGGCCCAACTGAAGTGCATCTACACTAATGCACACAGCATGGGCAACAAACAGGAGGAGCAGGAAGCCATCCTGCGTCAGGCAGGCTATGACTTGGTTGCCATCATTGAAACACGGTGGGATCACTCCCATGACTGGAGTGCTGCAATGATTGGCTATAGGCTCTTCAGAAGGGACAGGCAACAAAGGAAGTGTGGCAGTGTGGCTCTCTATATTAGAGAGGTTTTTTTTAGATGTTGTGGAACTTGAGACTGGGAATGATAAGGTTGAGTTCCTATGGGTTAGGATCGGCGGGAAGGCCAACAAGGCAAGCATCCTGGTGAGGGTCTGTTATAGACCGTCAAACCAGGATGAGGAGACGGATGAGTGGTTTTATAGGCAGCTGGCAAAAGTTGTGAAATCATCAGCTCTTGTTCTCATGGGGGACTTCAACTTCCCTGACATATCCTGGAAATGTAATTCAGCTCAGAGGAAGTAGTCTAGGAGGCTTCTGGAGAGCATGGAAGATAGCTTCCTGATGCAGTCAGTTAGTGAGCCTACCAAGGGAGGTGCCTTGACCTTCTGTTCACGAACAGAGAAGGACTGGTGGGAGATGTGGTGGTCGGGAGCTGTCTTGGGCAGACTGACCATGAAATGGTAGAATTCTCTATTCTTGGCGAAGTCAGGAGGGGGACCAGTAAAACTGCTGTATTGGACTTCCGGAGGGCAGACTTTGAGCCGTTCAGGACACTGGTTGGCAGAGTCCCTTGGGAGGCAGTTTTGAAGGGCAGAGGGGTCCAGGAAGACTGAATGCTCTTCAAGGAGGAAACCTTAATGGCTCAGGAGAAGTATGTCCCCACGTGCCCAAAGAGGAGCCAGCGTGGAAGAAGACCGGCCTGGCTGAACAGAGAATTGTGGCTAGAGCTTAGGAAAAAAAAGAGGGTTTATGACCTTTGGAGAAAAGGGCGGGCCACTCAGAAGGACTATAAGGATGCTGTAAGTCTGTGCAGGGACAAAATTAGAAAGGCCAAGGCTCATCTGGAGCTCAGTATGGCTACTGCTGTTAAAGATAACAAAAAATGTTTTTATTAATACATTAACATAAAAAGGAGGACTAAGGAGAATCTCCATCCTTTACTGTTTCTGGGGGGGAAACTTAGTGACAAGAGATGAGGGAAAGGCTGAGGTGCTTAATGCCTTCTTTGCCTCAGTCTTCAGTGTCAAAACCAGTTGCTCTCTGGATACCCAGTACCCTGACCTGGTGGAAGGGGAAGGGGAGCAGAATGTGGCCCTCACAATCTGTGGTTGGGGACCTGCTACGGCACTTGGATGTACGCACGTCAATGGGGCAGGGTGGGATCCACCTGAGGATACTGAGAGAACTGGCGGAGGAGCTGGCCAAGCCACTTTCCATCATTTATCAACAGTCCTGGCTATCGGGGGAGGTCCTAGTCGGATGACAGCTAGCAAACGTGATGCCCATCTACAAGAAGGGCCGGAGAGTAGACCCGGGAAACTATAGGCCTGTCAGTTTGACCTCAGTGCCAGGAAAGCTCATGGAACAGATTATCTTGAGTGTCATGACACGGCACTCGCAGGGCAACCAGGCGATCAGGCCCAGTCAGCATGGGTTTATGAAAGGCAGGTCCTGCTTTATTAGTCACCACCTTCATGTATGTATATGAAATGTCCACTAAGTTTGTTTAGTCTGTGACTGACTTCGAGCCCCATCTGTCCCAGCAGTCTTTCAGGGCAGAAGAGATGGTATGTGATGTTGGATTGTTGCACGCTGGGTTTGCCTTTGCCTGAGGCAGGAATTGCCCAGACTGTCTTACCCATGTTTTTATGGTTTTTTTTGTGTTTTATTTTTTGGTTGGGCAGGTCCAGCTCGGCTGACAGATCCCATAGTGTTGACTAACCAGGTGGCCTTTGCCAAATGTGTATCCCAGTTTTTGAATATCCTAGCACCCATTGCTTTCAGTGTAGTCTTTAACAATCCATTCTATTCCTCAATTTTCCCAGAGGCTGGCGTATGATATTGGATGTGATACACCCACTCAATGCCATGCTCTTTGGTCCAAGTATCTATAAGATTGTTTCGGAAATGTTTATTAATTGTTATTAATAACAATTTATTGTTATTAAACGTTATTAATTGTTATAATAAATGTTATTAATTGTTCAACATGACGTCAGATGGTATGGAATACCCCTTTGGCTAGTTTGGGTCAGCTGTCCTGGGTTTGTCCCCCCCCAGTTCCTACTACACCCCCACTGTGCCCGCTGGCAAGACAGAGCGAGTCCTTGGCTTAGTGTAAGCACTGCTCTGCATCAATTAAAACATCAGTGTGATATCAAACTTATTCTCATCCTAAATCTCAAAGACAGCACCCTACCAGCTACTAGGAGGAAAATTAACTCTATCCTAGCTGAAACCAGGACACATATTTAAGTGGAACCTCCTATGTTCCAGTTTGCACCCATTGCCCCTTGTCCTATCATTAGATGCCACTGAGAAGAGCCTGGCTTCATCCTCCTGATACTCACCCTTTACATATTTATAAACATTCATAAGGTCACCCCTCAGTCTCCTCTTCTCCAAGCTAAAGAGACCCAGCTCCCTCTGCCTTTCCTCATAAGGGAGATGGTCCACTCCCTTAATCATTTTTGTGGATCTGCGTTGGACTCTCTCAAGCAGTTCCCTGTCCTTCTTGAACTGTGGGGCCCAGAACTGGACGCAATATTACAGATACGGTGTCACCAGGGCAGAGTAGAGGGTGAGGAGAACCTCTCTTGATATACTAACCACACCCCTTCTAATACACCCCAGGATGCCATTGGCCTTCTTGGCCACAAGGGTACAGTGCTGGCTCATGGTCATCTTGCTATCCACCAGAACCTCCAGGTCCCTTTCCCCTACACTGCTCTCCAACAGGTATGTCCCCAACTTATACTGGTGCCTGGAGTTGTTCTTGCCCAGATGCAGGACTCTACACTTACCCTTGTTTTATTTCATTACATTTCTCCCCGCCCAACTCTCCAGGCTGTCTAGTTCTTGCTGGATGGCAACACAGCCTTCTGGCGTGTCAGCCACTTCTCCCAGCTTTGTGTTATATTGTGATAACTGTGAGAAACAAAGCTGTGGTTTTGCAGTGGAATATTCCACTAACCTTGCATATTCAGAAGTGATTGTGCAGGCATAAGAGTAGCATAAGAGTGGGGAGTATGTTAAGCAGATAAGGGGAAGGTCCCACTGTACCAAACTAAGGAAGATAGATAAGAAAAACAAGATGAGCAGTGTGAAATCAGAAGAAAAAAAAATCACGGGCCCTCTAGACATGAAAGAAAAAGAAAAAGGAAAAGGAAAAGGAAAAGGAAAAGGAAAAGGAAAAGGAAAAGGAAAAGAAAAAGAAAAAGAAAAAGAAAAAGAAAAAGAAAAAGAAAAAGAAAAAAGGATAAATTAACAATTCATCAAATAAAATTGTATATATATGGCATAGTAATAAGCGATGACTAGTTTCTGAACCTGTAGTACTCAGCCAATGAGGAAACAAGAGTGGAATTAAGTGTTGGGTAATAGGGAATATAAGGTTATGACACACTTCTGCTGTGTGCTCCTGCTTGTAGGACGTCTGCCATTGCAATTGCGAATAAAAATACTACTTCACTGAGATCCTCACCTGAGCTTTTGTCATTGGCTGCAGATTGTTTCTCACAATCTGGGGGCTCAGCCATTGCCTTCTGGGGAGCCCTGTTATCACTGCAGCAGTAAGGCATACCCTGCTGATTTTAGCGGTCCTGTGCCTTAGTGACCGTGATTCTGCAGAGGCACTCCTCCCAGTTTAGTGTCATCAGCAAACTTGCTGATGGTGCATTCTATTCCCTCATCCAAGTCGTTGATGAATATATCGAATAATACTGGTCCCAGTACTGATCCTTGAGGGACTCCACTAGATACAGTCCTACAGCTCGACTCTGTCCCATTGACCACAGCTCTCTGGATTTTTTCCTTCAGCCAGTTCACAGTCCACCTCACTACCCGATCATCCAGACGACATTTCCTCAGTTTAGCTGCGAGGATGCTGTGGGAGACGGTGTCAAAGGCTTTACTGAAATCAAGATAGACCATTCCACTGCTTTGCCATCATCTATTCATCTGGTTATGTCCTCATAAACGGCTATCAGGTTGGTCAAGCACGACTTCCCCTTGGTGAAGCCATACTGACTACCCCTGATAACACCTGTATCCTTGATATTCCTAGAGACAACGCCAAGGATAAGTTGTTCCATCACCTTACCAGGGATGGAGGTGAGGCTGACCAGTCTATAATTACCCGGGTCCTCCTTCTTGCCCTTTTTGAAGACCGGAGTGACATTTGCTTTCCTCCAGTCCTCAGGCACCTCTCCCATTCCCCACGACTTACCAAAGATGATGGAGAGTGGTCTAGCAATGACTTCCGCCAGCTCCCTCGGCACCCACGGATGCATCCCATCAGGACCCATGGACTTGTGGATGTCCAGCTTGCTTAATTGGTCCTTAACCCAATCCTCATCAACTGAGGAAAACTCCTCCTTTATCCTCACTTCCTCTGGGGCCTCAGGGGTACGGGGCTCCTCAGGAGAGCCTCCAGCATTATAGACAGAGACAAAGGCGGTGTTCGGTAACTCCGCCTTCTCTTTATCTTCTGTCACCAGGGCACTCACCTCATTCATTAGTGGGCCTACATTGCCTCTAGTGTTAGTTTTATCTGCAGTGTATTTGAAGAAGCCCTTTCTATTGTCCATGACCCCTCTTGTAAGGTTTAATTCTAGGGAGGCCTTAGCTTTCCTAATTGCCTCCCTACATCTTCTGACAAGTCTTATATACCTCCCAAGTGGCCACCTCCTATTTCCATGATCTGTAGACTCTCCTCTTCCACTTGAGTTTGCCCAGCAATTCCCCATTTAACCATGCAGGCCTCCTGGCTCTCTTTCCTGACTTCCTACCTGTTGGGATGCTCTGATCTTGAGCTCGGAAGAAGCAGTCCTTGAACAATAACCAGCTATCTTGGGCCCCTTTTCCTTCAAGTACCTTGTCCCATGAGATTTCCCCTAGCAATTGCTTGAAAAGGCCTAAGTTGGCTGTACTGACATCCAGGGTTGCAATTCTGCTTGGTGCTCTGTTCCTGCCACATGAGATCCTGAATTCCACCATCTCATGGTCGCTGCAACCAAGGCTGCCGTCAACGCTTCAACCAGCCCCTCCTTGTTAGTGAGGACAAGATCCAGCAGCGCTCCTCTCCTACTTGGCACGTCCACCATTTGCATCAGGAAGTTATCATCAATGCACTGGAGGAACCGCCTGGACTGCGGATGGCTGGCTGAGTAGGCTTTCCAGCAAATGTCAGGGTAGTTGAAATCCCCCACAATAACCAAGGCCTGTGTTCACGAGGCTGCTATCAGCTGCCTGTAGAAGGCCTTGTCAACTTCCTCATCCTGATCCGGTGGCCTGTAACAGACACCCACAACAGCATCCCCCATGCCAGCCTGCCCCTTAATTCTCACCCACAGACTATTAACTCGCTCTTCATCCGCCCCTGGACAGTACTCAATACATTGTAGTTGCTCTCTCACATAAAGAGCAACTCCACCACCTTGCCTTGCTGGCCTGTCTTTCCTGAGCAGGACATACCCATCCATGACCACATTCCAGTCGTGAGCTGTCCCAGTATGTCTCTATAATTGCCACTATAATTGCCACTCTCCTGACCGAACATGGATTTCTAACTCTTCCTGCTTATTCCCCATGCTACATGCATTGGTGTGCAGGCACTTCAGGGAGCAAGCTGAGCACGCCAATTTCACCCTAGGTGAGTGGGAGGCCTCCTGGTCTTCATCACTGCTAGGGCACTGCCCCACCGGTGCAAGCCCAGCTACAACCCCCTCCCCCTTCGGATCTAGTTTAAAGCTTTCCAAATGAGCCATGCTAATTCCTGTCCCAGAACCCTTTTGCCCCTGTGAGATAAATCTTTCTCGCATACTACTGTCAGGCCTGGTGTCTCGTAAAACCAGCCATTATCAAAGAACCCAAATCCCTGTCTGTAGCACCAGTCACATAGCCAATCATTTATAGACCGGATCCTTCTATTCTGTCCTACGTCATCACCCCAGAAAGGAAGGAGGGAAGAGAAAATGACTTGTGCTCCAGACTCTTTCACCAACCATCCCAAGGCCTTGAAGTCTTTCTTCATTCCCCTCAGACTGCAGGATGCAGCTTCCTCCCCACCTATCTGGAAGATCAGTAGTGGGTAGTACTCTGTTGAGCACACCAGGTTGGGGAGTGTCCTGGTGATAGCCTTGATCCGGGCTCCAGGTAGACTGCTGACTTCCCTTTGATGAGGGTCAACTCTGCATATTGGGCCCTCTGTTCCTCTCAGAAGGGAATCTCCTACTACAATTACCCTTCTATCTCTCTCTTTCTTTCTCTCTCTTTCTTTCTCTTTCTCTTTCTCTTTCTCTTTCTCTTTCTCTTTCTCTTTCTCTTTCTCTTTCTCTTTCTCTTTCTCTTTCTCTTTCTCTTTCTCTTTCTCTTTCTCTTTCTCTTTCTCTTTCTCTTTCTCTTTCTCTCTCTCTCTCTCTTTCTCTTTCTCTTTCTCTTTCTCTTTCTCTTTCTCTTTCTCTTTCTCTTTCTCTTTCTCTCTCTCTCTCTCTTTCTCTTTCTCTTTCTCTCTCTCTTTCTCTTTCTCTTTCTCTCTCTCTTTCTCTTTCTCTTTCTCTCTCTCTCTCTCTCTCTCTCTTTCTTCCAGCGGCAGTCTTGAGGCATGGTGTCAACTGCCTCTTCCTACATGACCTCATAGGCAGGTGTCCTGGTTTCAGTTAGAACAGAATTAATTTTCTTCCTAGTAGCTGGTGGAATGCTGTGTTTTGGCTTAGGATGAGAAGAGTGCTGATAACACCCTGATGTTTTAATTGTTGCAGAGCAGTGCTTATACCAAGCCAAGGACATCTCAGCCTTTTGCTCTGTCCTGCCAACAGGCAGGCTGGGGGTGCAGTAAGAGCTGGGAGGGGACAGACCCAGGACAGGTGACCCGAACTAGCCAAAGGGGTATTCCATACCATCTGACGTCATGCTAAACAATATATAGGGGTGGCTAGCCGGGGGGAGGGGGCCGGACTGCTCGGGGTTAGGCTGGGCATCGGTCAGCGGGTGGTGAGCAATTGCATTGTGCATCACTTGTTTGTACATATTATTATTACTTTCCTATTATCACCATTGTAACATTATTGTTATTATTGTTATTATTATTTTGTTATTATTATTTTCTTGTCTTATTAAACTGTCTTTATCTCAACTCACGGGCTTCACTTTCCATTTCTCTCCCCCGTCCCAGAGAGGGAGGGGGGAGGGTGAGCGAACGGCTGCGTGGTATTTAGCTGCCAGCCGGGTTAAACCACGACAGCAGGTCTTCTACCACATCCTCGCCTACCTTTCCTTCAAGATCCAGGGCCTCAAACCTATTATAGAGGGGCACCTGGGGAAGCAAGGTAGAGAGGGGACTCGCTTCCAACCCTCCTCGTCATTTTGCTCATTCTTCCTGATACGGACAGGGCAAGGGCTCCACCACTCTCTGTGGGGCATCCCCCCAGAACCCTTCTCTCTGGCACGCTAGGGAGTTGCTCCACCAATGAATCTCCTGTGTCACACGCCCTGATGCTCCTTAGTCTCTCCACCTCCTCCTTGAGCTTAGTCACCATGGTGAGTAGACCTTCCACTTGAGAAAAGGCAGTCTCCCTGCTGCCCTCCCTCAGCAGTAGCAGGCTCAGGCACTCCCTGCAGCCAGCCGGTATTAAGCTGCCAGCCGGGTTAAACCACGACAGTCTTTTTGGCGCCCAACGTGGGGCCCGAAAGGTTGAGATAACGGCAGATCTGACCACAGTGTGTTAAACTAAAATTGGTGTAAGTATTAGACCTGCTTAATAGTCACTTGTCATAATGCTGATTGCTTTAATCTCAACTCTGCTGCGCCTGTTTTCCAAATTGAGTATTATAGTACATTATTTTCCGTATTTGCTCTCTGTCATGTTGTTTATCCTCTCCGGGCCCTGGTTTCAGATCATTATGGTACTGAGTGTTGTAGCAATGGCTTATGAGACGATGAGATATCTGGTCATGACTCTAACTTGGTATTTGTACTCAGTAACATCGTCGACTCTGTATTTTGGAAACTGTATCTTGTAAACTATTAGCAATTTTACCTATTGTTTTTTTCCATTAGGGAGTCAATCTGTGGAGGGGAAAGGGGAAGATATTTTCTCTTACTTGATTACTCTCCCTTTCTCCTTCACCACCCCTGTATCCTCCTGGATCACTATGCCTCCCTCCTTCACCACCCTCTTACCCTCCGAGCTTGCTACAATAGCTCTCCAAGATATTGAATATCCTTGGGATACTCAGACCAGCATGGTCTTGTTGTTATGCCTCCTGAATGCACTTCAGGTTCTGCTTAAAGTTAAACAACTACTTAGGAAGCTCATCCGGAGATCTGCCCGGAGGCAGTTTAGTTGTGGGTGGCAGGGAGTTTGGGAGGATATGGGCAGGCATCTAGAGCAGTTGGCACCCCCAGTGTTTTGGAAATTCACCCCTGAACAACTGCAAAATCCTCAAAAACTGGCAGAATGCTTGAGAAAAAGGTGTCATGATTCTGGCAGTTCCAAAATAACACAAATCATTGTAACATGCTGGGGCCTGGCTCATGCCTATCGAGCTGCCATGGATACTGCTATCAACTTAGTGACAGACCCTGCGGCCACTCCAAGCCCTGTGACAGATCCAACGGCCACTGTGACCCCTACGGTGGACTCTGCAGCCGCTCCAGTCCCAGCTTCTGCAGATGCTCCAGTCCCAGTTCCTGCAGCTGCTCCAGTTTCATCTCCTGCAGCCACTCCAGTTCCAGCTCCTGCAGCCACTCCAGTCCCAGCTCCTGCAGCCGCTCCAGTCCCAGCTCCTACAGCCGCTCCAGTCCCAGTTCCTGCAGATGCTCCAGTTCCAGCTCCTGCAGCTGCTCCAGTCCCAGCTCCTGCAGCTGCTCCAGTCCCAGCTCCTGCAGCCGCTTCAGTCCCAGCTCCTGCAGCCGCTCCAGTCCCAGCTCCTGCAGCTGCTCCAGTTCCAGCTCCTGCAGCCGCTCCAGTCCCAGCTCCTGCTGCTACTCCAGTCCCAGCTCCTGCAACTGCTCCAACTCCAGTTCCTGCAGCCACTCCAGCTCCGGTTCCTGCAGCTGCTCCAGCTCCTGCAGCCGCTCCAGCTCCTGTGGCTGGGTCAGAGAAAAGAGCTGTAGCAGTGCAAGTTGACCCTGCAGAGGGTATTCCAACCTCTGTGGCAGACCCTGTAACAAGGTCAGAGAAACGAGCAGTAGCAGTGCAAGTCGACCCTGCAGAGGGTATTCCAACCTCTGTGGCAGACCCTGTAACAAGGTCAGAGAAACGAGCAGTAGCAGTGCAAGCTGCCCCTGTAGAGAAGGTGAAAAAATGGTATAGAGATTCAGGTCGTTTAGAACGCAGAGAGTCTTCTGCCAAATCTAGGTATAGAGACGACGGAGACGACGACGACGCTGGGCCATCAAGGGTTCAGGAGGAGGAAGATGAGGATGCCGAAAAATCAACAGTAACTACCCGAAGCCTAAACGAGCGTGAGTTACGAGATGTGCGAAAAGATTTTGGTCGCTGTATAGGTGAGCAGCTTGTCACCTGGCTGCTCCGATGCTGGGACTCTGGAGCCAATTGTGTGGAATTAGACGGCAGGGAAGCCAAGCGACTGGGATCCCTTGCTAGAGACGCAGGCATTGACAAAGCAATTGCAGATGGAGCACAATCTCACAGCCTCTGGAGGCGTCTCCTCTCAGCTGTGAGGGAAAGGTATCCCTTCAAGGAAGAACTTTTATGTCTACCAGGCAAGTGGACCACTATGGAGAAGGGAATCCAGTACCTGAGGGAATTAGCCCTACGGGAAGTGATTTATGAGGATCCAGACCTCAGACAAACATCCAAAGATCCAGATGAAGTCAGGTGTACACGACCCATGTGGCGGAAGTTTGTACAGAGTGCACCATCATCATATGCCAGCTCATTGGCAATAATGGCCTGGAAAGAGGATGAGGAACCCACAGTGGATGAAGTGGCTAAACAACTCTGGCAGTACGAAGAAAGTCTCTCCTCTTCCTTACAGGCCTGCGTCTCAGCTGTGGAGAAACTTTCTGAAGAGTTCCACCAACTTAAAGAGAATCTATCTTCTTCCCCACCTGAACCAACCAGTGTCCACCGACCAAAAGAGAACACTGTGGAGAAACTTTCTGAAAAGGTTCACCAACTTGAAGAGAGATTATTCTCCTCCGTACCTGTACAGAGCAGTGTCTCAGCTATCAGGGGTAGGCGTTCATCCACACAAGGAAGACGATATGGTGGGTACTCACCCCGTGCCACCCTGTGGTTTTACTTACGAGACCATGGAGAGGACATGAGAAAATGGGATGGAAAATCTACTGCGACCCTAGAGGCATGGGTACGTAAGTTGCAAAAGAAAACAATCAAGAAAAAGGGATTCTCTGAAAAGTTTGCTGCTCCAACTTCCAGCAGACAGTCCTTCAAACACAGAAATGAAGAAGATTCTGACCAGGATTAGGGGAGCCCTGCCTCCAGCCAGGGGGAGGAAAGGGACAATCGAGTTTATTGGACTGTGTGGATTCGATGGCCTGGCACGTCAGACGCACAGAAGTATAAGGCTTTAGTAGACACCGGTGCACAATGTACTATAATGCCATCGAGATATAAAGGACCAGAGCCCATCTGTATTTGTGGAGTGACAGGCGGATCTCAGCAGTTGACTGTATTGGAGGCTGAAGTGAGTCTGACTGGGAATCAGTGGGAAAAGCACCGTATTGTGACTGGCCCGGATGCTCCATGTATCCTTGGCATAGACTGTCTTAGAAGAGGGTATTGCAAGGACCCAAAAGGGTTCCGGTGGGCTTTTGGTATAGCTGCCTTAGAGACAGAGGGCATTAAACAATTATCTACCTTGCCTGGTCTCTCAGAGGACCCCTCTGTTGTGGGGTTGCTGAGGGTCGAAGAACAGCAAGTGCCAATCGCTACCACAACTGTGCACCGGCGGCAATATCGCACTAACCGAGACTCCCTGATTCCCATCCATAAGCTAATTCGTCAATTGGAGAGCCAAGGAGTGATCAGCAAGACTCATTCACCTTTCAATAGTCCCATATGGCCAGTGAAAAAGTCTAATGGCGAGTGGAGACTAACAGTGGACTATCGTGGCCTGAACGAAGTGACGCCACCACTGAGTGCTGCAGTGCCGGACATGCTGGAACTCCAGTACGAACTTGAATCGAAGGCAGCCAAGTGGTACGCCACAATTGATATCGCTAATGCATTTTTCTCCATCCCTCTAGCAGCAGAGTGCAGGCCACAATTTGCCTTCACTTGGAGGGGAGTCCAATATACTTGGAATCGGCTGCCCCAGGGGTGGAAACACAGCCCTACCATTTGCCATGGGCTGACCCAGTCTGCACTAGAGCAGGGGGAAGCTCCTGAACACCTGCAGTACATCGATGACATTATTGTGTGGGGTGACACAGCAGAGGAAGTTTTTGAGAAAGGGAAGAAAATAGTCCAAATCCTTCTGAAAGCCGGTTTTGCCATAAAACAAAATAAAGTCAAAGGACCTGCACGAGAGATCCAGTTTTTAGGAATAAAATGGCAAGATGGACGTCGTCAAATCCCAATGGATGTGATCAACAAAATAACAGCTATGTCTCCACCAACTAACAAAAAAGAAACACAGACTTTCCTAGGTGTTGTGGGGTTTTGGAGAATGCACATCCCAAATTACAGTCTGATTGTAAACCTGCTCTACCAAGTAACCCCTAAGAAGAATGAGTTTGAATGGGGCCCTGAACAACGACAAGCGTTTGAACAAATCAAGCAGGAAATAGTCCATGCAGTAGCCCTTGGGCCAGTTCGAACAGGACCAGATGTAAAGAATGTGCTCTACACTGCAGCCGGGGAGAATGGCCCCACCTGGAGCCTCTGGCAGAAAGAACCTGGGGAAACTCGAGGTCGGCCCCTGGGGTTTTGGAGTCAGGGATACAGAGGATCTGAGGCCCGCTATACTCCAACTGAAAAGGAGATACTGGCAGCATATGAAGGAGTTCGATCTGCTTCGGAGGTGGTCGGTACTGAAGCGCAGCTCCTCCTAGCACCCCGATGGCCGGTACTAGGCTGGATGTTCAAGGGAAGGGTCTCTTCTACGCATCATGCAACTGATGCTACGTGGAGCAAGAGGGTTGCACTGATTACTCAGCGGGCTCGAATAGGAAACCCCAGTCGCCCAGGAATATTGGAAATGATTATGGACTGGCCAGAAGGCAAATACTTTGGGATATCATCCGAGGAGGAGGTGGGTCGTGCTGAAGAAGCCCCACTGTACAACCAGTTGCCAGAGAATGAAAAGAAATATGCCCTGTTCACTGATGGGTCCTGTCGTATTGTGGGGAAGCATCGGAGATGGAAGGCTGCTGTATGGAGCCCTACACGACGAGTTGCAGAAGCTGCTGAGGGAGAAGGTGAATCGAGTCAGTTTGCAGAAGTGAAAGCCATTCAGCTGGCTTTAGACATTGCTGAACGAGAAAAATGGCCAGTTCTCTATCTCTACACCGATTCATGGATGGTAGCAAATGCCCTGTGGGGATGGTTACAGCAATGGAAGCAAAACAACTGGCAGCGTAGGGGCAAACCCATCTGGGCTGCTGCTTTGTGGCAAGACATTGCTGCTCGGGTAGAGAACCTGGCTGTGAAAGTACGTCACGTAGATGCTCATGTGCCCAAGAATCGGGCTACTGAAGAACATCAAAACAACCAGCAGGTGGATCAGGCTGCTAAGATTGAAGTAGCTCAGGTGGACCTGGATTGGCAGCATAAAGGTGAATTATTTATAGCCCGATGGGCCCATGACACCTCAGGCCATCAAGGTAGAGATGCAACATACAGATGGGCTCGTGATCGAGGGGTGGACCTGACCATGGACGCTATAGCACAGGTTATTCATGACTGTGAAACATGTGCTGCAATCAAGCAAGCCAAACGGTCAAAGCCTCTTTGGTATGGAGGACGATGGCTGAAATATAAATATGGAGAGGCCTGGCAGATTGATTCCATCACACTCCCTCAAACTCGTAATGGCAAGCGCCACGTACTTACAATGGTGGAAGCAACCTCCGGATGGCTGGAAACATACCCTGTGCCTCATGCCACCGCCCGGAACACTATCCTGGGCCTTGAAAAGCAAGTCCTATGGCGACATGGTACCCCAGAAAGAATAGAGTCAGACAATGGAACTCATTTCCGAAACAACCTTATAGACACTTGGGCCAAAGAACATGGTATTGAGTGGGTGTATCACATCCCCTATCATGCACCAGCCTCCGGGAAAGTTGAACGATACAACGGACTGTTAAAGACTATATTGAAAGCAATGGGCGCTGGAACATTCAAAAATTGGGATACGCATTTGGCAAAGGCCACCTGGTTAGTCAATACTAGGGGATCTGCCAACCGAGCTGGACCTGCCCAATCAAACCTGTTACGTACTGTAGATGGGGATAAATTCCTGTAGTGCATGTAAGAAATATGCTGGGTAAAACAGTCTGGGCTACTCCTGCCTCAGGAAAAGGCAAACCTATTCGTGGAATTGTTTTCGCTCAGGGACCTGGATACACTTGGTGGGTGATGCAAAAGAATGGAGAGGTCCGGTGTGTACCTCAAGGAGATTTAATACTGGGTGAGAATAGCCCATGAACTGAATTGTACCATGTTAATTACTATATAATACTGTATGTTATCACTACTATGACTACTGTAGGTGACTAATTAGAATGTATGGAAAAGAGTGTAACCTGAGCATGACATAAATGGTGTGGAATAAGGGGTGGATAGATGTCCTGGTTTCAGTTAGAACAGAATTAATTTTCTTCCTAGTAGCTGGTGGAATGCTGTGTTTTGTCTTAGGATGAGAAGAGTGCTGATAACACCCCGATGTTTTAATTGTTGCAGAGCAGTGCTTATACCAAGCCAAGGACATCTCAGACTTTTGCTCTGTCCTGCCAACAGGCAGGCTGGGGGTGCAGTAAGAGCTGGGAGGGGACAGACCCAGGACAGGTGACCCGAACTAGCCAAAGGAGTATTCCATACCATCTGACGTCATGCTAAACAATATATAGGGGTGGCTAGCCGGGGGGAGGCGGCCGGACTGCTCGGGGTTAGGCTGGGCATCGGTCAGCGGGTGGTGAGCAATTGCATTGTGCATCACTTGTTTGTACATATTATTATTACTTTCCTATTATCACCATTGTAACATTATTGTTATTATTGTTATTATTATTTTGTTATTATTATTTTCCTGTCTTATTAAACTGTCTTTATCTCAACTCATGGGCTTCACTTTCCATTTCTCTCCCCCGTCCCAGAGAGGGAGGGGGGAGGGTGAGCGAACGGCTGCGTGGTATTTAGCTGCCAGCCGGGTTAAACCACGACAGCAGGTCTTCTACCACATCCTCGCCTACCTTTCCTTCAAGATCCAGGGCCTCAAACCTATTATAGAGGGGCACCTGGGGAAGCAAGGTAGAGAGGGGACTCGCTTCCAACCCTCCTCGTCATTTTGCTCATTCTTCCTGATACGGACAGGGCAAGGGCTCCACCACTCTCTGTGGGGCATCCCCCCAGAACCCTTCTCTCTGGCACGCTAGGGAGTTGCTCCACCAATGAATCTCCTGTGTCACACGCCCTGATGCTCCTTAGTCTCTCCACCTCCTCCTTGAGCTTAGTCACCATGGTGAGTAGACCTTCCACTTGAGAAAAGGCAGTCTCCCTGCTGCCCTCCCTCAGCAGTAGCAGGCTCAGGCACTCCCTGCAGCCAGAGGCCCGAACAGCCATATCTCTCGGAAGGCCCTGTGTCTGGGTTGCCACAGTCTTTTTGGAGTGAATTCTCTGCCTAGTGGACAACATGTTAGGTTTGTAATCTCACAGACCGCCAAAGTCCCCTCCCCAGCTCTTGCCCACCCCCAACTTACTGTCTCTTGGGGGGGGGGGGGGGGGTTGAAGGGAGTCCTGATGCTGTGCCAGCATTGTTCAGCAATAGACAAAATATTGGTGTGATACCAGTGCTGTTCTAGCTACAAGTGCACAGCACAGCACTGTATGGGCCACTGCAGGGACGGTAAACTCCATCCTAGCCAGACCCAGTACAACTTCCACCCCTTATTTTGTACCATTTGTGTCACACTCAAGTTCCACACACTTTAGTATATAAGTATTCTCATCACCATTGTTCCTTGTCCTTTAAGAGATATATATATAGATACTTCTTTCCATTCTATAGGCCTCTCCCAAAAAGTCCATAAGAACTGTTGATGATTTAGGCTTCATCTGTCAAAGGGGTCACTCTGGATAGGCAGAGTTGGATTTCTGGATGCCAGTACCAGCTTAGCTCGAGTCATTGCCGCACTTGCCCAGTTCCTTGCAAAATTGACCTGCAGTTCTGCAATGTCTTCCTACAACATATGACTTAGATTACTGATTATTTTTCTCCCAAGGTTAAATCTCCTTGAGGCACACACCTGATATCCCCATCCCTTTGCATTACCCACCAAGTGTACCCTGGTGCTTGAGCAAAGACAATCTCACGAGTGGGTTTGCCTTTTCCAAAGGCAGGAGCAACCCACACCACCTTCCCCATCCACTTCCCTACATGCACTACGGGGACTTTAGCTCTTCCCTCCATGTGTAGGGGTTCTGTTTCAGCAGGACTAGAATGGTTGTTGAACCCTCTGTTGTTAACTAGCCAAGTTGCTTCTGGTAAATTCATGTTAGTGTTGTGTAATGGGGAACATAAGGTTATGAAATACTTTTGCTGGGCACTCCTGCTTGCAGGATGCCCGCCATTGCAATTGCAAATAAAAATGCTACTTCACTGAGATCCTCACCTGAGCCTGTGTTATTGGCTGCAGATTGTTTCTCACAACCTGGGGGCTCATCCGGGATCCAGTTGCCTTCAGGTGGGCCCCGTTATGAACGCAGCAGGAAAGCATACGCCACTGATTTCAGCAGTCCTGTGCCTTGGTGACAGTGGTTCTGCAGAGAGCTGACAAAAGAACTGAGACTGGTTAGGAAGGCAGGATCGGTGAAGAATTAGGGATGAAAGGAAGGTAGGTACTGTGGTTTTGAGAACTGACCTGGTAACTCTGTGCACAGACCAAGGTAAAAAATATTAAGTGTTGCCTTGGGGGTCAGGTAAGATTCTTGTGTGATGTGTGATTGAGATGTACTTTTGTATGAAGTGAGTGGGGCATCCTGATCCGGGGTTCCATAGCTCTGCGAGGAGTGTGGCTGGAGACAGACAAAGCGAGAGGTATAAGAAAGAAAGGAAGAGTCTTGGGGAAATCTGGTGTGCATGTCCTGGTTTCAGCTAGGATATAGCTCATTTTCCTCCTAGTATCTGGTATGGTCCTGTGTTTTGGATTTCAGATATGAATAATGCTTATAACACAGTGGTGTTTTCATTGCTACTGACCAGTGCTTACACTAAGTCAAGATCTTTTCAGCTTCCCACACTGTCCTGCCAGTGGGCAGGCTGGGGGTACAGCAGGAGCTGGGAGGGGACAGACCCAGGACAGCTGACCCAAACTGGACAAAGGGATATTCCGTACCATGTGATGTCATGCTCAACAATTAATATGGGACGGCTGGCCAGAGTGGGGAGGACTGCTGCTCAAGGATAGGCTGGGCATCGGTCAGTGGGTGGTAAGTAATTACATTCTGCATCTCTTGTTTTGTACATATTTTTATTATTACTATTATCCTTATTATTATTTCTATTAATTTTCTGTCCTATTAATCTGTCTTTATCTCAACCCACAAGATTTTACTATTTTCTTCCTGATTCTCTCCCCCATCCCACAGAGGGAGCAGGGAGGATGAGTGAATGGCTGTATGGTGCTTAGCTGCCTGCCTGGTTTAACCACAGCAGTACTTCTCACGCTGAACATGGGGCCCAAACTGCTGAGCTAACTATGGATCTAACCAGAGCGTGTTAAAACATAGTTTTAATAAGCATTAGATCAGTTTAATAGTTGCTAATCACAGTGTTGATATTTTTGATCTCAGATCTGCTGTTCTCAATTCCAATTGAGTTATTTAGCACATTACTTACTGTATGTGTTCCTTGTCATGCTGTTTATCCTTTCTGGGGCCTGGTTTAAGGTTATTATTTTGCTGTACTGTGTAGCACTGGCTTATGATATGATAAAATTACTGGTCATGAGACTAATTTAGTATTTGTACTCAGCATTGCCATCACCTCCATACTTCTGAAATGATATATCAGAAACTATTATCAATTACACCTTTTACCTTTTTCCTTCAGATAGCTAATCTATGGAGGGGACAGGGGGAGATATTTTTCCCCCTTGTTCACTCTTTCCTTTTTTCTTTCACCTCCCCCTTCTCCTTCAAGCAAGTTACAATAACTCTTCAAAACTTTGAATATCCTTGGAATGTTCAACCTAACATGTTCTTATTGTTATATCTCCTGAATGCACTTCAGGTTTTGCTTAAGGTTAAACATCTACCTAGGAATGCCCATCCAGAGATCTGTCCTGAGGCAGGATAGTTATGAGTGGCAGGGAGTGTGGGAGGATATGGGCAGGCACTTAGAACAGTGGGCACCTGTAATGCTTTGGAACTTCACTCCTGAACAAGTGCAAAATCCTAAAAAACTGGCAGAATGCTTGAAAAATCACTCTGGCAATTCCAAAGAGACAAATATCACTGCAACATGCTGGGGCTTCGCCTATGCTTAACGAGCCACAAACAGTTGGACTAAGCTCTTAGTTACACTGTCTGAATTTTTGGGTAGACATGTGTGGTGCCAGGAGTTGGACTCAATGATCCTTGTGGGTCCCTTCCAGCTCTTGATATTCTATGATAATGTCACTACAACCACAATGACAGTCTCTGCAGCTACTCTAACCTCTGTGACCAGACCTGCAGCAACTCCAATCCATGTGACAGGACCCAAGGCTGGGCCAGGGAACCAAACTTTGCCAGTATCAGTTTCTTCTATATGCAAGATGAATCAATGGATGAGAAAGTCAGATTGTTTAGAAAGCAGAGGAACTCCTACTCAGACTGAGAGAAGACAAGGCAGGCTACTCTGAAGTGGCTGGGCCATTAGAGGAACAGGAAGAAGATAGTATAACAGCATCAATAACTACCCGAGGCCTATCCCAGCATGAGCTATGAAATATGTGAAAATATTTCATTCCTCATCCAGGTGAACACCT
This sequence comes from Aythya fuligula, assembly GCF_009819795.1. Taxonomy (NCBI): domain Eukaryota; kingdom Metazoa; phylum Chordata; class Aves; order Anseriformes; family Anatidae; genus Aythya; species Aythya fuligula. The sequence continues at coordinate 11,531,908 of NC_045594.1, forward strand.
TGTCACCTGGCTGCTCTGGTGCTGGGACAGAAGAGCAAATAGTCTGGAAATAGGGGGCTGGGAAGTTAGGCAGCTGGGATCCCTCGCTAGGGAAGGGGACACTGACAAAGCAATTGGAAAAGGAGCACAAGTCTTCACCCTCTGGAGGCGTCTCCTGTCAGGTGTGAAGGAAAGGTATCCCTTCAAGGAAGATTTTGTATGTCAACCAAGCAAGTAGACCACTATGTAGAGGGGAATCCAGTACCTGAGGGAATGAGTCATGCTGGATGTGATTTGTGATGACCTAGACAACAAACAGCTATCCAAAGATCCAGATCAAGTCAAGTGTACATGACCCATGCGACGGAAGTTTGTACACAGTGCACCATCATCATATACCAGCTCATTCGCAGTAATGACCAGGAAAAATGAATTACCAGGTGGATGAATTGACTAGGCAACTCTGGAAGTATGAATAAAGTTTCTCTTCTTCCCTACAGGCTTGCATCTCAGCTGTGGAGAAGCTTTCTCAAGATTTCCGCCAACTCAAAGAAAATGCTATGGAGATACTTTCCCAAGAGGTCCACCAACACAAAGAGAATAAAACTTCTTCCCTACCTGTATGAAACAGTGTCTCAGCTATCAGGAGTAAGCATCCTTCTGTTCAGGAAAGAAGTCATAGCAGATACGCACCCCATGCCACTCTGTGCTTTTACCTGTGTGACCATGGAGAGGACATGAGAAAATGGGATGGAAAATCTACCTCGACCTTAGAGGCAGGGGTACATGAGTTGGAAAGAAAAACAATCGGGGGGGAAAAAAAGGGGTTCTCTGAGAAGCTTGCTGCTCCAACTTCCAGCAGGCAGTCCTCCAGACACAGAAATTACGATTCTGACCAGGATTAGAGGGGCCCTGCCTCCAGCCAGGGGGAGGAAAGGAACAATCGAGTTTATTGGACTGTGTGGATTCGATGGCCTGGCACGTCAGACGCACAGAAGTATAAGGCTTTAGTAGACACCGGTGCACAATGTACTCTAATGCCATCGAGCTATGAAGGGCCAGAGCCCATCTGTATTTATGGGGTCACGGGGGGGATCTCAGCAGTTGACTGTATTGGAGGCTGAAGTGAGTCTAATTAGGAATGAGTGGCAAAAGCACCGTAGTGTGACTGGCCCAGATGCTCCGTGTATCCTTTGCATAGACTACCTCAGGAGAGGATATTTCAAGGACCCAAAAGGGCTCCGGTGGGCTTTTGGTATAGCTGCCTTAGAGACAGAGGACATTAAACAATTATCTACCTTGCCTGGTCTCTCAGAGGACCCTTCTGTTGTGGGGTTGCTGAGGGTCGAAGAACAGCAAGTGCCAATCGCTACCACAACTGTGCACCGGCGTCAATATTGCACCAACCAAGACTCCCTGATTCCCATCCATAAGCTAATTCGTCAATTGGAGAGCCAAGGAGTGATCAGCAAGACTCATTCACCTTTCAATAGTCCCATGTGGCCAGTGCGAAAGTCTAATGGCGAGTGGAGGCTAACAGTGGACTATCGTGGCCTGAACGAAGTGACGCCACCACTGAGTGCTGCTGTGCCAGACATGCTGGAACTTCAGTACGAACTGTAATCGAAGGCAGCCAAGTGGTATGCCACAATTGATATTGCTAATGCATTTTTCTCCATCCCTCTAGCAGCAGAGTGCAGGCCACAGTTTGCTTTCACTTGGAGGGGAGTCCAATACACCTGGAATCGGCTGCCCCAGGGGTGGAAACACAGCCCTACCATTTGCCATGGACTGATCCAGTCTGCACTGGAGCAGGGGGAAGCTCCTGAGCACCTGCAGTACATCAATGACATCACTGTGTGGGGTGACACAGCAGAGGAAGTTTTTGAGAAAGGGAAGAAAATAGTCCAAATCCTTCTGAAGGCCGGTTTTGCCATAAAACAAAATAAAGTCAAAAGACCTGCACGAGAGATCCAGTTTTTAGGAATAAAATGGCAAGATGGACGTCGTCAAATCCCAATGGATGTGATCAGCAAAATAACAGCAATGTCTCCACCAACTAGCAAAGAAGAAACACAGACTTTCCTAGGTGTCGTGGGGTTTTGGAGAATGCACAGTCCAAATTACATTCTGATTGTAAACCCTCTCTACCAAGTAACCTGTAAGAAGCACCATATTCTAGACCGTATTAGACTGGCCCAGATGCTCTGTGCATCCTTGGCATAAATTATTTTTTTTTCCTGTCCTAATAAACTGTCTCTATCTCAACCCACAGGCTTCATTTTCCTGATTCTCTCCCCCATTTCAGAGAGGGGGGAGGGTGAGTGAACGGCTGTGTGGTGCTTAGCTGCTGGCCGGGTTAAGCCACATGATGTTACAAGGCAGTTCTTCACTCGGAGTATGGTGAGGCACTGGAACAGGTTGCCCAGAAAAGTAGTGGATGCCCCATCCCGGGAGGTGTTCAAGACCAGGCTAGATGGGGCCCTAGGCAACTTGATCTAGTGGTTTGCATCCCTGCCCATGGCAAGGGGGTTGGAACTAGATGATCTTTAATTCCCTTCCAACCCAAGCCATTCTGTGTTTCTTGCTCTGCCAAACTGTGTTTATTTTCTATTGTGGACATGAATGTTTAATTTTGTTACATTCTATCCTGGCCTGTTTGCTTTTATCATTTTAATTTTTTTAAATGGTCAGTAATGGAAGTTCTTATTTCCCCTTTTTGCTCATGTGGTGATGGCACAGTTTATCGTGATCTGCAATCGTGACAATAGTTTAGCATCTCAGTTTCAGCATACAGTAACTAAGCCCAGCAGTCAAAAGCTCTAACAATGGGAGACTAAAACCTTCCTCTGACACTTGAGAAGATTATTAGTATAGAGCGCAAAATATTTCTGCTTTCTCTTTGGCCGTTTTGCAAACATCATAAGACCCCATTCAGATTTCTGCATAGTTAATCTGTCACTTTATAAATTACCACATTATGTTAAAGCTGAATGCTTTAAAACACACAAACACGCATGAAGGGCTTGAATATTTGAAGTGTTTTGGTACTATAGGGAAATAATTTTGTTGTCAAGCTGTAACAAATATAGAAGTGGTAGGAGATACGTAACCATTTCATCAAGACAGTGTCAATAATGGCCTTATGAACTTCCTGGGGGGAAGATCATCTTTTATCACTATTGTGTACCATGCAGGTCCAGATGGTGGATAAACTATGCATGAGTTGCCCGCAGCTCTGAAAATAATTATACTAATTTGCCAGAAATGTAGGAAGTGCATCCAACCAAGTTACCACCCATCATAGTGACATTCTGTTTGTGTACTGATGAATTTAAAAGCTAGAGACAATGGTGTTGGTATCAGTAGCAGATGGGGCTGGGAATCACCAGTACTATAGGATTAATAGCACCGTCATTTTATATTATGCAGCTTTTCACTTATGCTGCATATCAAAAAACTCCTAATGCTGATGCTCACCTAGCTGTTTACAAGGTTGGTTTGGTTTATGACTCCATAGATTACAAGAGATTCTGGGGAGTAGGGAGCAAGGTCCATTATGTTCACCCCCTGTGATGGGCTTCTCAACAATTACATGTGATGTGCTACAAATGCAGATGCAGGTCTATGTGTGTGTATGTGTATAGAATACAGACTTTGTTATTTAATCCTTAGAAAGTAACAAAGAAAATGATTTTGAAATACTTCTTTCATGATTGCATTTATTATTTTAAAATTGAATTATTTTTAGTCATTATTCAGTTTTAAACAACCATCAAGTAAGATAACCAATCAATGCTATTGTAAAATGAGACCATTTCTGCAATTTCTTTAAATAATTAATTCAAATTATAGACATTATGATGTATGCATAAATAGGCATAGCTGCCATTTTGACTATTCCAGTACTATTTGCATTCTTTAAAGTATTCATGATAAAGTACTGTCTCAATATGCTCTTGCATATGTGCTTGTTATCGCATTTCTAATTAAAGTGTGCTTTCAAAAATAAAATAAACTCTGAAGTAGTTATTGTATTAATTGATTTATATAAGACCCTTTCCTATTCCAATGAAAAACCTTAGGTAAAGCTGCATATATGTTGGCAAATATTAAGAAAAGTGTTAATATAGCAAGTACAAGAGTGTAGAGAGAACATCTTGCTTATCTATAAAATGCATCTTTTGCATTTTTTCCTGGCTACTCTCTAGCATACTGCAAGCTAGAGGATACATCTAATAAAAACAGATAAAGCAGATATGTTTTATAAAAATATAGTCTAGGCTTCCTATTTTATTTTAGTTCTGGTAAAATGAGTATGCAATCTCTATAATGGCACAAAGACCTGAGATGATCACTTATGTAATTCCATAGATCATTTATATAACACTAGCTTAATCAGGCCCATGTGTTTTGATAGCATCTCAACAGTTTGATACTTCGCGCTTTCAAGGCTTTAAAAATATCTTTGGAAGAAAGATGGATGATAGAGTAATGAAGGTGTTCTTGCTCAACACTGTAGCAGATTGATCTGGAGCTAAGTATGCCGCTACACAAAATTATTTCTTATCTTGTATAAACAAAAAAAAAAGCAGCAGATCTACGGAGTTTGTGGCCCTGCTTGTGGGCCCATCTCCTTTTCTTGGTGACACATTTCACTAGGTGATAACGCAATTTTTATAAAGTCCATCTGTCATCAGAGGCTGCAAGACAGCATGCACTAATGCTGTCATTAGTGTAAACTGTCTTATTACCATGCACTGTATGCTGGTTACAGGGAGACCCCCTGGCATTCAGATGGGTAATGAATCAAAGGAAATATCTTCCAGTTAGTTGACTAGGCCAGCAAAAATCAAATATGACAATTCAAATAAGGGAAAATCTAGGAACTGAGATGCACCAAGATCAGACCTGCAGAATAAACTACAGGGCCAAAAAGATTTAAAATAATATTTGATTGAAATAAGAAAAGTATAAAGCAATTAAAGCTTTATTAAGAAGAGACGTTTCTACCAGAAAAACAGAAACAAGGTCAAGGGATTATTTCACAGCTAATTTGACAACATAATCCAATATCTAAATGGAAAAAAAAAAAAAAAAAAAAAAAAAGTTTAAATCACCCCAAACATAAACCATGACTTTACACAGTGTTTCCACAGACATAACAGAGGTGCCCATATGAGTAATTAAGTGTAAGGGCAAGGCAGATGTCAGTGAAGCCAGATTTCATAATGGAACTTTCTGAAGCATAGATGGTGTGATGGTGTTTAAGTCTCCTCCCTGGAGGTTTCCTCCTTGCCTCAGGAGCCTGGCTGTCAGGGGACCTTGCCAGTTGTTGGCTTGTCCCTAAACTCCTTTTCTTGAGAAAAGCTTTTGTGTAGTTGGCAATAGGGCAAGCTCAGCTACTGTCTGTCTCACAAGGCTATTTCCCCATGGGAAGCAGTACCTCCAAGAGGCTCTGAAATGCACTGATGGGACCAGATGCTGCATCATGCGCTGAGCCAAATGAAGCCAAAGTCTATAGATGTCTTGATTCTGGCCAGTTGCTGAACAATACCTGCCACTGCCTATAAAATGAACCTAAGAAAAGCTCCTGAGTGGCAGAAGGGAGCAGTTTAGAGTCATGAAATTAATGGATGTGGCAAGGATGACTGGAGATAGCTTAAACAGGACTTTTCCCTATCTCTGCAAGCTGTAGCCACCAACAAGGGGGTAGATCATCAGAAAGCAACTTTATTTCTGGCAGCCAGTGGTTCTCAGATTCTTAGTCTTAATAGTTTTCAGTTAACTCATGCAGAGAGGGCTGACTATGAAACTATCACAGATAAATTCGAGGAATATTGCACTCTATATAAACATTTATATTTATATTGGCTTTCATATGACTCCTCAGCACATGGTTTATATGTTTTTAAATAGAAACAACAGGAAAAAAAGGTGAAAACAGAACTATTTTGAATAGTCAAACCCCTAGGAAGCATTCTTGCTATCTGGCTGTAGGGGTTAACCACATCCCAGATTAGGGATAAGGTTCTTGTGCCAGACACTCTGAGGAATAACTGAAAGACACAGAAATAACTTTTGATCAGACAGATTGAATTTGTCAAGTATATGTAGTTCACAGAATCACAGAACTGTCTGGGTTGGAAGAGACCTCAAGATCATCGAGTCCAACCTCTGACCTAACACTAACAAGTCCTCCACTAAACCATATCGCTAAGTTCAACATCTAAACATCTTTAAAAGACCTCCAGGGATGGTGACTCCACGACTTCTCTGGGAAGCCCGTTCCAATGTCTCACAACCCTTTCAGTAGAGAAGTACTTCCTAATATCCAACCTAAAATGCCCCTGGCGCAACTTTAGCCCATTCCCCCTCGTCCTGTCACCAGGTACATGGGAGAATAGACCACCCCCCACCTCACTACAGCCTCCTTTAATGTACTTACAAAGAGCAATAAGGTCGCCCCTGAGCCTCCTTTTCTCCAGGATGAACAAGCCCAGCTTCCTCAGCCACTCCTCGTAAGACTTGTTCTCCAGACCCCTCACCAGCTTCATCCCCCTTCTCTGGACTCTTTCGAGCACCTCCATGTCCTTCTTGTAGCGAGAGGCCCAAAAGTGAACACACTACTCGAGGTGTGGCCTCACCAGAGCCGAGTACAGGGGGACAATCACTTCCCTAGTCCTGCTGGCCACACTGCTTCTTATACAAGCCAGGATGCTGTTGGCCTTCTTGGCCACCTGAGCACACTGCTGGCTCATATTCAGCCGACTATCAAACAATACTCCCAGGTCCATCTCTGCCAGGCAGCTTTCCAACCACTCATCTCCCAGTCTGTAGCTCTGCCTTGCGTTGTTGCACCCCAGGTGCAGGACCCAGCACTTGACCTTGTTGAACTTCATACAGTTGGCCTCAGCCCATCAGTACAGCCTATCCAGATCCTCCTGCAGAGCCTTCCTACCCTCAAGCAGATTGACACACGCACCTAACTTGGTGTCATGTGCAAACTTAGTGAGGGTGCACTCGATACCAACCATTTCCTCAGGGATAGTGAGGGCCACATTCTGCTCCCCATCCCCTTCCACCAGCTCAGGGTACTGGGTATCCAGAGAGCAACTGGTTTTGACACTAAAGACTGAGGCAAAGAAGGCATTAAGCACCTCAGCCTTTCCCTCATCTCTTGTCACTAAGTTTCCCCCCCAGAAACAGTAAAGGATGGAGATTCTCCTTAGTCCTCCTTTTCATGTTAATGTATTAATAAAAACATTTTTTGTTATCTTTAACGGCAGTAGCCAGATTGAGCTCCAGATGAGCCTTGGCCTTTCTAATTTTGTCCCTGCACAGCCTCGCTACATCCTTATAGTCCTCCTAAGTGGCCCGCCCTCTTTTCCAAAGATTGTAAATCCTCTTTTTGTCTCCTAAGCTCAAGCCACAATTCTCTGTTCAGCCAGGCCGGTCTTCTTCCGTGCCGGCTTGTCTTTGGGCACGTGGGGACAGACCGCTCCTGCACCATTAAGATTTCCCTCTTGAAGAGTGCCCAGCCTTCCTGGACCCCTCTGCCCTTCAGAATCGCCTCCCAAGGGACTCTGCCAACCAGTGTCCTGAACGGTTCAAAGTCAGCCCTCTGAAAGTCCAATACAGCAGTTTTACTGGTCCCCTTCCTGGCTTCTCCAGGAATGGAGAACTCTACTATTTCATGGTCACTCTGCCCAAGACAGTTGCCAACCACCACATCTCCCACCAGTCCTTCTCTGTTTGTGAAGAGAATTTCTAGCAGGGCACCCCCCAGTAGACTCACTAATGTAATAAATGGCTAAGTCCCAAATAGGTTTTCAATGAAAGTTTTACAATTTATTAAACAAATAGAGGTAAGCAAACAGCGCTGGGTGCACCGGGAGTCTCTGCTCCACCAAGATGCACACAAGTTACATCAGGCAGCTGGTTTTTATGCTCCGAGGCTCCTACATGTACATTATTACTTCTAGAAAAGGCAGGGTTATTATAATTAGTTCCCGGAATCCGAACCCTCCCACTGGCACATGTGTATCAGTCTCCAGTGGTCCCTCTGGTGGTCTCTCATGCTGAAGGCTCATAGTCTTCCTCCCAGGCTTTGTCCTTGTCCTTCTCCTTTGTCCATCTTGGCCAGATGTCAGAGACTTGCACAGCGCCCCCCCCCCAGCTTTGTCTTTTAGTCATCCTTCAGCTTTCCCCTTCTCTTTAATCTGTTGTCCAGATATCAGAGACTTGCATAGTGTCCCATGCGATAGTCATAATAGTTAGCAGTTATTCTGAAACTCCTTTGTTCTCTTGACCCCTAATGACACAAATTGCTGCACCATTCCTTTGCAAGACACAAGAACTACATACATTAACCACTCTGTTTTTCTTAGATTTGTGGTTATACAAGGGTATTGTCCTGGTTTCAGTTAGGACAGAGTTAATTTTCTTCCTAGTAGCTGGTAGAATGCTATGTTTTGGCTTAGGATGAGAAGAGTGCTGATAACACCCCAATGTTGTAATTGTTGCAGAGCAGCGCTTACACCAAGTCAAGGACGTCTCAGCTTCTTGCCAACGGGCAGGCTGGGGGTGCAGCAGGAGCTGGGAGTGGAAAGACCCAGGACAGCTGACCTAAACTAGCCAAAGGGCTATTCCATACCATCTGACGTCATGCTGAACAACATATAGGGGTGGTTAGCCGGGGGAGGAGGGCCGGATTGCTCGGGGTTAGGCTGGGCATCGGTCAGCGGGTGGTGAGCAATTGCATTGTGCATCACTTGTTTGTACACATTATTATTAGTGGTACTATTATCATCATTATGATAAAATGAGACGATGAAATTTCTGGTCATGACTCTAACTTGTTATTTGTACTAAGCAGCGTCGTCAACTCTATACTTTGGAAACCGTATCTCGGAAACTATTAACAATTACACCTATTGCCTTTTTTCATCAGGGAGTCAATCTGTGGAGGGGAAAGGGGAAGATATTTTTTCTTACTCGTTCACTCTCTCCTTCACCACCCCTTTATCCTCCTTGATCACTCTCCCTTTCTCCTTCACCATCTTCTTATCCTCCGAGCTTGTTACAATAGTTCTCCAAGATGTTGAATATCCTTGGGATACTCAGACCAGCATGGTCTTGTTGTTATGCCTCCTGAATGTCCTTCAGGTTTTGCTTAAAGTTAAACAACTACTTAGGAATCTCATCCAGAGATCTGTCCTGAGACGGGATAGTTTTGAGTGGCAGGGAGTGTGGGAGGATATGGGCAGGTTTCTAGAGCAGTGGGAACCTCCAGCGTTATGGAAATTCACCCCTGAACAACTGCAAAATGCTAAAAAACTGGCAGAATGCTTGAAAAAAAAAAGTGTAATGACTTTGGCAGTTCCAAAGTAACACAAATCATTGTAACGTGCTGGGGCCTGGCTCATGCCTATCGAGCTGCAATTGATACTACTATCAACTTAGTGAGACACCCTGCAGCCACTCTAAGTCCTGTGACAGACCCAACAGCCACTCCGACCCCTACGGTGGACTCCGCAGCCGCTCCAGCTCCAGCTCCTGCAGCCGCTCCAGCTCCTGTAGCTGGGTCAGAGAAACGAGCTATAGTAGTGCAAGTTGCTCCTGTAGAGAAGGTGAAAAAATGGTATAAAGAGTCAGGTCGTTTAGAAAGCAGAGATTCTTCTGCCAAATCTATGTATAGAGATGACGATGCTGGGCCATCAGGGATTCAGGAGGAGGAAGATGAGGATGCCGAAAAATCAACAGTAAATACCCGAAACCTATATGAGCGTGAGCTACGAGATGTGCAAAAAGATTTTGGTCATTGTATAGGTGAACAGCTTGTCACCTGGCTGCTCCGGTGCTGGGACACGGGAGCCAATTGTGTGGAATTAGACGGCAGGGAAGTCAGACGACTGGGATCTCTTGCTAGAGACGCAGGCATTGACAAAGCAATTGCAGATAGAGCACAATCTCACAGCCTCTGGAGGCGTCTCCTCTCAGCTGTGAGGGAAAGGTATCCCTTCAAGGAAGAACTTTTATGTCTACCAGGCAAGTGGACCACTATGGAGAAGGGAATCCAGTACCTGAGGGAATTAGCCCTACGGGAAGTGATTTATGAGGATCCAGACCTCAGACAAACATCCACAGATCCAGATGAAGTCAGGTGTACATGACCCATGTGGCAGAAGTTTGTACGGAGTGCACCATCATCATATGCCAGCTCATTGGCAATAACGACCTGGAAAGAGGATGAGGAACCCACAGTGGATGAAGTGGCTAAACAACTCCAGCAGTACGAAGAAAGTCTCTCCTCTTCCTTACAGGCCTGCGTCTCAGCTGTGGAGAAACTTTCTGAAGACTTCCACCAACACAAAGAGAATCTATCTTCCTCCCCACATGAACAAACCAGTGTCCACCGACCAAAAGAGAACACTGTGGAGAAACTTTCTGAAAAGTTTTACCAACTTGAAGAGAGATTATTCTCCTCCGCACCTGTACAGAGCAGTGTCTCAGCTATCAGGGGTAAGTGTTCATCCACACAAGGAAGACGATATGGTGGGTACTCACCCCGTGCCACCCTGTGGTTTTACTTACGAGACCATGGAGAGGACATGAGAAAATGGGATGGAAAATCTACCGCGACCCTAGAGGCAAGGGTACGTGAGTTGCAAAAGAAAACAATCGGGAAAAAGGGATTCTCTTAAAAGTTTCCAGCTCGAACTTCCAGCAAGCAGTCCTTCAAACACAGGAACGAAGAAGATTCTGACCAGGACTAGAGGGGCCCTGCCTCCAGCCAAGGGGAGGAAAGGGACAATCGAGTTTATTGGACTGTGTGGATTCGATGGCCTGGCACGTCAGATGCACAGAAGTATAAGGCTTTAGTAGACACCGGTGCACAATGTACTCTAATGCCATCGAGCTATGAAGGGCCAGAGCCCATCTGTATTTTTGGGGTCACGGGGGGGATCTCAGCAGTTGACTGTATTGGAGGCTGAAGTGAGTCTAATTAGGAATGAGTGGCAAAAGCACCGTAGTGTGACTGGCCCAGATGCTCCGTGTATCCTTTGCATAGACTACCTCAGGAGAGGATATTTCAAGGACCCAAAAGGGCTCCGGTGGGCTTTTGGTATAGCTGCCTTAGAGACAGAGGACATTAAACAATTATCTACCTTGCCTGGTCTCTCAGAGGACCCTTCTGTTGTGGGGTTGCTGAGGGCTGAAGAACAGCAAGTGCCAATCGCTACCACAACTGTGCACCGGCGTCAATATTGCACCAACCAAGACTCCCTGATTCCCATCCATAAGCTAATTCGTCAATTGGAGAGCCAAGGAGTGATCAGCAAGACTCATTCACCTTTCAATAGTCCCATATGGCCAGTGAAAAAGTCTAATGGCGAGTGGAGGCTAACAGTGGACTATCGTGGCCTGAATGAAGTCACGCCACCACTGAGTGCTGCTGTGCCAGACATGCTGGAACTCCAGTACGAACTGTAATCGAAGGCAGCCAAGTGGTATGCCACAATTGATATTGCTAATGCATTTTTCTCCATCCCTCTAGCAGCAGAGTGCAGGCCACAGTTTGCTTTCACTTGGAGGGGAGTCCAATACACCTGGAATCGGCTGCCCCAGGGGTGGAAACACAGCCCTACCATTTGCCATGGACTGATCCAGTCTGCGCTGGAGCAGGGGGAAGCTCCTGAACACCTGCAGTACATCGATGACATCACTGTGTGGGGTGACACAGCAGAGGAAGTTTTTGAGAAAGGGAAGAAAATAGTCCAAATCCTTCTGAAGGCCGGTTTTGCCATAAAACAAAATAAAGTCAAAGGACCTGCACGAGAGATCCAGTTTTTAGGAATAAAATGTCAAGATGGACGTTGTCAAATCCCAATGGATGTGATCAGCAAAATAACAGCAATGTCTCCACCAACTAGCAAAAAAGAAACACAGACTTTCCTAGGTGTCGTGGGGTTTTGGAGAATGCACAGTCCGAATTACATTCTGATTGTAAACCTGCTCTACCAAGTAACCCCTAAGAAGAATGAGTTTGAATGGAGCCCTGAGCAACGACAAGCCTTTGAACAAATCAAGCAGGAAATAGTTCATGCAGTAGCCCTTGGGCCAGTCCGAACAGGACCAGATGTAAAGAATGTGCTCTACAACGCAGTCGGGGAGAACGGCAATTGCATTGTGCATCACTTGTTTGTACACATTATTAGTAGTAGTACTATTATCATCATTATCATTATTATTATTTTCCTGTCTTATTAAACTGTCTTTATCTCAACTCACGGGCTTCACTTTCCCGTTTCTCTCCCCCATCCCAGAGAGGGAGGGGGGAGGGTGAGCGAACGGCTGTGCGGTGTTTAGCTGCTGCCCAGGTTAAACCACAACAGGTATGTAAGACAGAAGGTCACATTCATCATATCATGCGGCCCTAGCATTGTTCCATATTGACACGAATCAGATGAACACATTTCACACTAATGAGCTGCATCAGTAAGCTATCTTCTACGCTCTCCAGAAACCTCCTAGACTGCTTCCTCTAGGCTGTTTTGTGCTTCCAGGATATGTCTGGGAAGTTGAAGTCCCCTACGAGAACAAGCACTGATGATTTCGCAACTTCTGTCAGCTGCCTGTAGAACTCCTCATCAGTCTCCTCATCTTGGTTTGGCGGTGTATAACATACCCCCACCAGAATGCTTGCCTTGTTGGCCTTCCCACTAATCCTAACCCATAGGGACTCAACCTTATCATTCCCAGTATTGAGTTCCATGACATCGAAACTCTCTCTAATATAGAGATCCACACCACCACCCCTTCCATGCTGCCTGTGCCTTCTGAAGAGCCTATAGCCAGACATTGCAGCACTCCAGTCATGGGAGTGGTCCCACTACGTTTCCATGATGGCAACCAAGTCATAGCCTGCCTGCCGCACGATGGCTTCCAGCTCCTACTGTTTGTTACCCATGCTGCGTGCATTAGTGTAGATGCACTTCAGTTGGGCCATTGCCTTCTCTCCCAGCCTTGCCATTGTTCCCCCTGGCACAGCTCTAACAAGCCTTGTTTCAGCCCTCTCCCCCTTCTTACCTAGTTTAAAGCCCTCTCAATGAGCCCCGCCAGCTCCTGGCCTAGGATCCTTTTTCCCCTTAGAGATAGGGACCTGTCTGCGGCCATCAGGCCGGGTGCCAAGTAAAGTGCCCCATGGTCAAAAAACCCAAATTTTTTGTGTTGGCTCCAGCCTCTGAGCTGTTTATCAGGTGGGCTTTGCGTGTCCTCTCTGTACCCCTCCCTGCCACAGTAGGGATGGATGAAAACACCACCTGTACTCCCTCTCCCTCCACTAACCGTCCCAGCCCCCTAAAGTCCCGTTTGATAGTCTTCAAGCTTCTCTCTTCAATGCCATCACTGCCAGCCTGGACTATCAAAAGCGGCTAATAGTCAGAGGGGCAAACCAGGTTGGGAAGCTTTCTGGCAATTTCCCTGACCCTGTCCCCAGGGAGGCAGCAGACTTCCCTACGGGTAGGATCAGGCCAACAAATAGGTCCCTCTGTTCCCCTGAGAAGGGAGTTGCCCACAGCAATCATCCTTCTTTCTGTCTTGGTGGAGGCAGTCCTGAGGCATGGAATTGACTTCCTCACCCTAGGCATCCTCCTGGGTAGACTTTCTACCACTTCCTCACCTACCTGTCACTCAAGCTCCACGGCCTCAAATCTGTTGTGTAAGGGCACCTGGGAAGGTGGGGCTTGTAGGGGGGGGCATTGCCTGCGATGTCGAGCAGGGACCTGTTTCCATTCCTCCTCAACTCCCAGGTCCCCTCCCTCTGCCCGACAGCAACAGGGCAGGGGGTCCACCCCCATTTGGGGTGTCTCACCCAGGCACCTCTCCAAGAGGCCCTGCGGGGAGCTGCTCCACAAGTCTATCTCCTGCTCACACTCCCTGATATCCCTCAACCTCTCCACCTCCTCCTTTAGTTCTGTCACCATGCGGACCAGGTCATCCACCACCCCAGTGTAATGGGGGAGAAAATAAGAAAAAAAATAAGTAAAAGCTTGTAGAATTAGATAAAGAGTTTAATAGGACAGAAGAGGAAGGGAAAATAATAATAATAATAATGATAATAACCATAATCATAATAATAAAGGAATATACAAAGCAAGCGATGCACAGTGCAATTGCTCACCAACCACTTACTGATGCCCAACCCATCCCCAGACAGTGCCCCCTCCACATCACCCCAGCCAGCCACCCCATATTTATTATTCAGCATGACATCACATGGTATGTAATATCCCTTTGGCCAGTTTGTGTCATCTGTCCTGGTTCTGTCCCCTCCCAGCTCCTGCTGTACCCCCAGCCTGCCCACTGGCAGGACAGTGTGGGAAGCTGAAAAGTTCTTGGCCTAATGCAAGCACTACTCTGCAACAATTAAAAGCAATTATTCTCATCCTAAATCCAAAATAGAGTACCCTACCGGCTACTAGGAGGAAAATTAATTCTATCCCAGCTGAAACCAGGACAGTTGCTCAGTGACACGTTTTGTTTGTGTCTAATGTATGAGTCCAGATTTCCTTCTGCTTTGTCCTGATATTGTCCTTCATGCTGTCTTTTGTATTAATATAGCAGCACTTCTTGTGTTAGCCCCAGGGAGCTACTGAGGAGCATCCCCAACATGACTGTTGGAGGCTGGACCATATTTGTCCCTAGTATGATTGCACAATACTTTCTTTGAAACTTCAACTACAACAGAACAGCTAGGAACTTGGCTGGTTACTTTATGAATTATGTTTTATTTGTGATATGTTTTTGTTTTTGTTTGCTTGCTTTTTTATGTTTCTAGCTATGGTAGTATTAGCCGAAACATGCTTAGAGTTTTTGTTGTTAGGTACTGCAACCCACTGTCTCTAAGTGCTACGCAAGCACATGAAAAGGCTTTCCTTGTACCCATGAAAGCAAAATGTATAACCATATACAGATGGTGGGTGAGGACTGACAGGTAGGGAAATACAAGGAACCACTACCAAGGGCAGACCCATCCCTGATATGGACTGGAGAGAGTGGGGGACTGTGTAGCATCATGGCTCCAGCTGCCTCACAAGAGACAGGCTTCCACCAAGCCAAGGGCAACATCATCGGGGGAGGATGTAGGAAAGGGTGGATAGGGGGGAAGGTGTTTTTAGTTTGCTTTTAGTTTCTCACTGCTCTAGTCTATTAGTAATAGGCAATAAATTATATTCATCTCCCTATACTGAGTCTGTTTTGCCTGTGATGATAATTGTTGAGTGATCTCACTGTCCTTATCTCAGCCCTTGAGCCCTTTTCATCGTATTTTCTCCTCCTTTCCCTTTTGTGGAGGGGGAACAAGAGAACTATTGTGGTGCAGTTCAGCTGCCCAGCTGAGTAAAACCACCACAAATGGACATTTAATCCAATAGTAATGTGCTTTATAATATAAATATATATAATATTCATAATATTATTTTTTTTTCAATAGAAACACCTTTATAAACATCATCATATCAGATGAAACGAACTGCTCAATTTAGTATGTCAGTCTCATGTTTCCAGGATTACAGGGCTTTCTTACCTTTGTTTCAAGCTCTTAACCTTATTGTTTTCCATATCTGGTCGACTTCCCATAGTCAAATGATACCTTACATGGAGAATTTTTGTCATCCTTGGCCTGTGTGACAGCTGGTAAACTGTCATAAACCTTCAATTAATTTCAAGATGAAGACTCTTTCTGGTTTATTTTGTATTTAATTACCTCCCTTTGTTTTTGTGGAGCACCCCTCCACCTGTGAGAAATGTAGTCGTGGTTTTGCAGTGAAAAATTCCACTAACCTTGCATATTCAAAAGTGATAGTGCAGGCATAACAGTGGCATAAGAGTGGGGAATATGTTAAGCAGATAAGGGGAAGGTCTCACTGTATGAAAATAAGGAGGGCAGATAAGAAAAACAAGGCGAGTAGTGCGAAATCAGTAACAAGAAAAAATCATGGGCTCTCTAGTCATGAGAGAAGAAGAAAAAAAAAAGGAAAAGGAGAAATTAACAGTTGGTCAAATACGATTGTACATATATGGTATAGTAATAAGCGTTGACTAGTTTGTGAACCTGTAATACTCAGCCAATAAGGAAACAGAGGAGGAATTAAGCGTCGAGTAATAGGGAATATAAGGTTATGATACACTTTTGCTGGGTGCTCCTGCTTGTAGGACATCTGCCATTGCAATCGTGAATAAAAATGCTATTTCACTGAGATCCTCATCTGAGCCTGTGTTATTGGCTGCAGTGTTTCTCACACACCAAATTAGGTTACAACACTGCAATGACTGATGCCAATGATAGCAATTTTTTCCCAGTATAAAAAACTTGAAATATGCCCTCCCAAAAATAAACAAAAAATAGGTGAAACTAAAAGTAAGCATACAATTTTAACACAAAATGGTTTAAGTAAATTGAATGTGGCTGATAAGCTGTTATAGAGCTGGACAATTGCTAATAGCAATGAAGAATTCATGTGTTTTAAATGCACAGCTTTTTTCAGAGGACCATGGATGATTGGAGATCAACAATTACAACAAATCCCTTAGATTGCCATTTTGGAATTATGTCCATAGCAATTAAACCAATTTTAAAGAACAAGAAATGTGCCAAGGTTTATATATCTATATTTTCAGATACAGTTTATGAAGTTGGATTGAATATAACAATTTTCTCTCAAGTGTATATATAGATGCACACTTCCTAAATTCAGTCATGAAGATGTCTTTGAAATGTATTAATTGAAGCTAAATATAGAGGTATTACACTTCCCTTCATTTAATGCTATAAAATTAATGACCCTTCATTTTTACCTTCAATGCAAATGATCATCTCCAACTGCACACAATACTTTTTCTCATATGCTGAATATGATTAGTTTTCCTTAAGCAGAATCAGAGCATGTGATTCTCTGAGGTTAGGCAAGAGCAATGTCTCCTGGTGTTATTTCAACGGTTTTGTTATGATGCACAGAATCATAAAATCATTAAGGTTGGAAAAGACCACCAAGATCTTCTGGTCCAACCATCCCCCTACCACCAATATCACCCCCTAAACCACCTCCCTAAGTACCATGTCCAACCTTTCCTTAAACAACCCCAGGGACGGTGATGCCACCACCTCCCTGGGCAACCCATTCCAATGCCTGACTACTCCTTCTGAGAAGAAATGTCTCCTCATTTCCAACCTAAACATCCCCTAGCGCAACTTGAGGCCACTGCCTCTAGTCCTATCGCTAGTTATCTAAGAGAAGAGGCCAACCCCCAGCTTCCCACAACTTCCTTTCAGGTAGTTGTATAGAGCAATAAGGTCTCCCCTGAGTGTCCTCTTCTCCAGACTAAACAACCCCAGTTCTCTCAGCCGCTCCTCATAGGACTTGTGTTCCAGACCCTTCACCAGCTTCATAGCCCTTCTCCGGACATGCTCCAAAGCCTCGATGTCCTTCTACTCACCAGAGCAGAATAGAGGGGAACTATCACCTCCCTGGTCCTGCTGGCTACACTATTCCTGATACAACGCAGGATGTCCTTGGCCTTCTTGGCCACCTCAGCACACTGCCGGCTCATGTTCAGGTGAGCATTAACCAACACACCCAAATCCTTTTCCTCTCCACAGCTTTCCAGCCACTCTGCCCCAACCCTGTAGCGTTGCATGGGGTTGTTGTGGCAAAAGTGCAGGACCCTGAACTTAGCCATGTTGAACCTCATCCCATTGGCCTCTGCCCATCCAATGTAGTATGCTTAACAGGATTTAAGAAATGTACACTCCAAAAATTTTAGACAAGTGAGCTCTAGAGGTTGTGGCCTTAGTAGACCAGACTACAGATGAAAACAACAATGGCAACTCATAGATCTCCAGCATCTTCATGTGAGATTAGCCAGACATAACAACAACCACTTGGAACAACAGTGTTATATAGGTATTTCTGAAAGAATATGCTATGCAGTTTGAAAATATTTCTGTAGAGCTCCATCTAGCTCCAACAGAAGGGAATGGCTTGAACAGTTTTAATAGGAGCTGAGTAAAGCCTGTAACTTTTTTTTTTTTTTTTCCAAACTGTATTCTATATTTGCCTAAAAGATAATTTCTCAGAAACCAGACAGGCATCACAAATCAGACAGATGTGCATGATCACAACATATATTAATTTTCTTCCATTTTGTTTGTCAATCAATTGCATGTGCATGAGAATGGCAGAGAAGACATCTACCATTCAAGAGTGTTATAAATGGCTCAGGATTCAAATTAGGATTAAAATAAAAATAGGATTTATTGAAAGAATATAAAGGAATAGAGGTAAGCAAACAGCGCTGGGTGCACCGGGAGTCTCCGCTCCACCAGGACGCACACCAGTTACATCAAGCAGCTGATTTTTATGCTCCTAGACTAATACATATTCATTACTACTTCTAAAAAAAATAGATTATTAAAATTAGCTTCCGGGGTGCAGTCCCTCCTACTGGAGCATGCGCAGTCTCCTCTGGGGTCTCTTCTGGGGGTCTCTAGGGGTCTTTCATGCTGAAGGCTCGTAGTCTTCCTCTCCCCCTTTGTACTTACTGGGCACCATACCAAGTTTATAGAACATCCTTTTCAAGTCTTGTCTCCCAGCCGTCCTTCAGCTTCTTTCTCCTTCCTCTTTATCTCTTGGCCCCCCCTAACCAGATACCAAAGATCCACATAGTATCCCATAACAGTCACTAGTTGTTATCAGTTGTTCTGAAACTCCCAGACACACGAGTAATTAAAACATTCTTCCCCAGCCATTCACAGACACATCTATAGCAGTGTTAGAAATAGAAGTCCGGAATAACAAAAGCAAACAGGTTCGTAAATTTAAGAAGTGATAAATTGACTAGAATGAGGGGGAGACTGGGACACACTGCATCTGTGGTTCAAGAATTAAATTGCCAGTGCAGGGCCCAGAGGCAGACAGGATTCAAACAGAATTGTTCTTTATGGACACGAATTGTTAAAACATTCCTCACAAGAGTGACAGCCAGACATAATTTTTAATGTGTTTCTATCTGTCAGATCTTCTGCTTGGAAACACGACAGACAAATACTGCAGTCATAAAAATAATTTGTGATTGAATGATTTTAAGATATATTCTCTCTAAGGGTAAACTTAGAGTAACTATATACCTCCTTTAGATAGGAGGGATATTGACTGAAGGGGTATTGTCCAGAAGGATCCAAAGAAAAGAAAAGTAGATTTAAAATAATAAAAAGATATATATTTTAAACTTAAAAAATATTTTAGTTTTGTTGTTTTAGCGCTCACTATTCTGTCATGGAGCTTTTACGACACAATGGATATAATAACTTGGGAAAGGCTGTGTACAGGAAGAGCCTCACCGTGAACAAGCAGGGACCCCCCCCTTACTTGATGGTCCTGCAGTGTGCAGGGTGAAGGCCCAATGCTAGAAGGGGAGCCAGGAGGACCAGCTTGCTGGTGCAATGAAAACAGCAGCATCTGAGAGGGGAGACCTGCATTCAGGTGTTGCAGTACCGGGGTTACTGACATGGTACTTGACAACCTCTGAGCAACAGCTAGCCTGGGGGCTGTGCAGTCTGCCTAGCAATGTCTCTCCTTGAAATTTTAAGCATTTGGCCCCAGTGGAAGGGAGTGAGGAGGGCTCACCCTAGTGGTATAACCTCCTAAAGTCTCTACAAAGTCAGAGGAGTGAAGCAGACGTTCATATCTGCAGAACAAGAGGGGACTTGGGTGCTTCTCCATTGGCTCTTCAGGGGACTTCAGTGTCTCCAGAAAATAATCCAGGCTTCAGAGATTAGCTACCTACTTTATTAGCTACCTAGGCTATCTGTCCACTGAGATTCATAGGAAATGTAAAGTTTTGGGAGCCAACCTTCTTATCCCTTTTGTTAGAGCAAGGCCCTGGTGTTTTACCTTCTGCATGGCTGACCAAAGACAGCTCAGTCACCGCAGCCCCTAAGGTCTGGAGTTTAGGCCCATTTTCAGCATTCAGAGGCTGACCATGCTTTTTTTTCCTGGGTGGCATCCCATAACCACCAAGCCACCAGGAAACCTGGGTGAATGCGCTCCTTCTCCTGCAGCCTGGAGCTATGCCAGGATCACAAGTCTGAGGTGAGCAGGAGAAGACCTGGTGTTAGGGTAGTGGCTGACATGCTCAGCTGGCAGGGGACAACTGGGAAACTGGGAGAGGAATAAAACCTACATTAGGCTTGTTATATATGGAGTGGTCATTCGTGTCAAGAAAATGGTTGATATTAATAAAGAAGGGGGAGATTTGGGAATGTGGCCATGGGGGTTGGAAAGCCCCATGGTTGAGATAACATTAGACTCTTAACGACGAGGTCATCAGGAGTATAAAAGAGTTAGCAATACAGCTTATTACAGTTTATTCTCCTTATTAACAATTGGACAGTTTATGAGCCTGAAATATGGGACCAAACTGAGGTCAAGGTGTGGGACTCTGCAACTAAAAATGGCAAGGTTGCAGTGGGATTGCTCAGCACCTGGCGAGCAGTCTCTGAGGCCTTAAAGAGCCATGTGGAGCCACAGTCAGAAGCATGTGGTTTGCCAGATAGTGAGGGAGCTGCGGGCTCCTTTACTGATCCGACTGCTACGCCATCGGCCCCTCCGCTGCTACAGCCATCGAAGGCTTTTGCTGTTACGCCCCCTGTTGACCTGAACGTGCCTTTTGACCCAGGACTATTGGCCTTCACAAGGAGATGGATATG
Organism: Aythya fuligula; assembly: GCF_009819795.1. NCBI lineage: Eukaryota > Metazoa > Chordata > Aves > Anseriformes > Anatidae > Aythya > Aythya fuligula. The sequence goes on from NC_045594.1 coordinate 11,552,657, forward strand.
CTTTTCTTCGATCTGGGAAGAATGGGATACATAAGGCCTGAAGACCAAGTTGCTTGACAACTTAAAGCGAGACATATTGTTCAAAAGGAAGGGAAAATGGAGACTTGTTTGTAATCAAGAAAAGGAATGGAAAATGGAGACTGTTAAGTCATGGAACTTAAAGGATTGTTTGTTACCTTTCCTGATTGTACGTATGTATAGGCGTACTAGAGTTTAGTATGTAAAAACAATGTTCTATATATTTAGAATGTTTGATGTTTGTGTGTGCGTGTTGGTGGAGCATAGACTCCCCGCACACCCAGCACTGTTTACTTGCCTTTTATACCTTTTAGAAATATTTGTTTTATAAATATTCTTTTATGTTACTAAATTCAGAATTGAGACTTCATTTATAACAGGCTTTTACTGAAATTTCAACAAAAAGCTTCTGACCATTTCATTAGGAGTATGAAAGCATGAATAAAATATCCTTGAGAAATATCACAACTTTTCTGCCATCCTATAGCTAATAGATTAAATAGCTACTGGCAACAGCGATTTCATTGATTTAAAAATACAATGAAGCAAACCAGAAATTAAAAATAGCTTGTGACCAACCTGGGAGTATGTTCCAGCTACCTTAGCAAGGTTTGTATTCATCTTATATCCTCAGAAAACCACTGCATGATCCTAACATGTAGTGTCCCGTTGCTGTTGGGAGTAATTCTGAGTTGGACCAAAGGCTTTGTCTAAACAGACAAAGCACTGAAGATCATGAGGAAAAGCTCCTACCACAGCTCTGTAGATAGATATGTTTCTTGTGGAGCATAGGCATCTGACTGGAAGTGCAGAAAACAAGCTCTGTGGGTAGAAAAGAGATTTCAAATTTCAGCCCTTCATGTTACCCATTTGGCATGGTCCACAGGCAGTCAATTTCACTTTGTTTTTAACTTCAGGGAAAGATGCTTCAATTTCCACTTGCACCCAATCATTTCAGAGACTACAGTGTCCATGTCTGAGATTGCTGATGAGTGTGCAGAGAACATTTCTGATATTTCAAAATAGGTGTTGCTGTTCACTCACTCTTCCATGGAAATCTGAACTTGAGGTCTGACATCTTCCCAGGACAGCTACAATTTTGGTATTTCCAGGTGTCTTTCATTATTTTAACAAGGTACACTATATATACTATGCTCCCATGTGAACACTCTACAGACTTCTTCCTAATAGGTCAATTTCTATCTTAACCAAACACTGCAAAGTATTTGTAACTCATCCCCAGTAATGTTTTGTTTGATGGTTCGTTAAAGAATACCTGTAACAGCTGGTGACTTTTCCCAATTGTTTGAATGGTTGCTGAGATGACATCACCGATGACCCTTTCTGCTTTGGTATTCCACTCTCCATTTCTTTCAGCTATCAAAACTCAAACTAGTACAGTCACTCATTTTGCAGCTCCACAAGCAGTAGGCAACGGAGGTGGTTAGCTCTAAATCTCTACACCAAGTTCCCTGAATAATTTCTACTTATTTTTTTGATAAAATTAAAGGTGCATTGTCAAGCATCAACATCAAGTTTTGCACTCCCAGCTCTATACAAGTCTTCTTTGCCACAAATCCTTTACCTACTTTCTCAATTTCTCTTATCACATCTCTTAAGAACACTGCAGTCTCCATGCATTAGTGTGGTGGTTTTACTCAGGTGGGCGGCCAAGCTCCACCACAGCCTCTCTCTCACTCACCCTCCTCAAAGGGGAAGGGGGAGAAAAATATGACACAAAGGGCTCAAGGGTTGAGATAAGGATGGGGAGATCACACAGTAATTATCATGATGGTCAAAACAGACTAAGCATAGGGAGATAATAAGATTTATTACCTATTACTAACAAGCTAGAGAAGCGAATAACAAAGGAAATAAAACAAAAATGCCTTCCCTCCATCAATCCTCTTCTACCTCCTCCCCCCAAGCAGTGCAGGGGATCAGGGGAATGGGGGTTGTGGTCAGTATATACATGTATCACTTCGTCTCTGCCGCTCCTTCTTGGTCACTCTCATCCCTTGTGCCATGGGGTACCTTCCACGGGATGCAGTCCTTCCTGAACTGATCCTGCGTGGGCTTCCCACAGGCAGCAGCTCTTCAAGAACTGCCCCAGATATGGGTCCGTACCATGGGATCCATCCCTCAGGAGCAAACTGCTCCAACATGAGTCCCCCATGGGCAGCAGCTCCTGCCAGGTCATCTACTCCTGCATGTGCTCCTCTCCACAGGCTACAGGACCGGCCCAGAATCTGTTCCAGCAGGGGTCCTCCACAGGCCGTTGCCTCTGTCGGTGCAGGTCCACCGGCTCCACCGTGGTCTCCTCCACGGGCTGCAGCATGAAAACCTGTTCCACCATGGTACTCCATGGGCCGCAGGGGACTTCTGCTCAGGCACCTGGAGCACCTCTCCCGCTCCTTCTTCACTGACCTTGGTGTCTGCAGTGCTGTTTCTCACTCCTCTCACTCTCCCAGCTGCTGTGTACCAGCGTGTTTTTTTTTTTTTTTTTCCCCTTTCTATAAATATGCTCTCACAGAGGTGCAAACAACACTGCTTATTGGCTCGGCTCTGGCCAGCAGTGGGGCTCTTACCTAACATGGGGCAGCTTCTGGATTCTTCTCACAGAATCCACACCTATGGCCCCCTGCCACCAAAACCTTGCCACATAAACCCACTACAATTAGTCCCAGACTTTTTGAAACTGAGTTGTTTTATTCTATACTAGCACTTGCTTGGATAAATGACGCATTTATTCCCTTATCTTTTCCTTTCTGCTTCTTACACATGTTTTGAAATATGTATATATCTACACATATATATGGCAATCCTGCTGGCAATTATTAATGTCCAAAAGCAGAAATTTAATGCAGTAAACACATTAAGTCAGTTCTCAGTGGCTTATGTTAGGAGTAAAAAGCCTAGTAAACTAGAAGTCCATTAGAGGTGAGAGGAAATCCAAGTCTAGCTACCTATTTCGCATGAGGTTTTATTTATTATACCAAATCTTTCAATCTCAGCACTTATGTACATTTGGGAAGATCCAGATCTGTCCTTTATAAAGTCCTCCGCAATGCCACACTATTATCAAGAAATATATTTTTTTCTAAAGTACTCATGGTTTGTACTAACTATATCTGTTTTCTCGGTCTGTGCGGTGTGTACTTAGAGTGCTGAACTTCACTTTAAGTTGCAGATCTAAAAAAACAGAAAAGCTAAAAGTAAATTAAACCCAAGCTATTGAGGTCAGCTGATTTCATATAAACCATGTGAAGCTGAAAATTTTGCCTGTTTTTTGCAGGTAATTGTAGCTTTGTCCATTTTCACTTGGAAAGGCTGCAGTCCTTCAGTGAACTAGACAACAAATCTGCAGGGTGTGAAATGTGTAACTGTTGTGGTTTAACCCCAGCAGGCAGCTAAGTACCTCACTCTCCTGACTTGCGGAAAACGGACTCCACAATCAGTAAGATTGTAAAGTAGGTATGTTTATTCAGCGCCGGGCAGCATGGGGGGTAGTCCCACCAAAAGTGTGCGCATCTGACAAGGCAATTTGCCAAGGTTATATGCAGCTAAGAGTTACATATGCATGAAGTTTCAAAATACGCCTATACGTATTCATAACCTGTCCCCTCTTCATATTAAAATCAGTTCCAAGGAGTCATTCTGCTGCCTCCCTGGGGCCAGGGTCAGGGACGTTGCCAGGAAGCTTCCCAACCTGGTACGCCCCTCTGATTATTATCCTCTTTTGATAGTCCAGGCGGGCAGTGACAACATTGAAGAGAGAAGCCTGAAGGCTATCAAACGAGACTTTAGGGGACTGGGACGGTTAGTGGATGGAGCGGGAGTGCAGGTGGTGTTTTCATCCATCCCTACGGTGGCAGGGAGGGGTACAGAGAGGACACAGAAAGCCCACCTGTTAAACACGTGGCTCCGGGGCTGGTGCCAACGCAGAAACCTTGGGCTTTTCGACCATGGGGCACTTTACTCAGCACCTGGCCTGATGGCCGCAGACGGGTCCCTATCTTTTAGGGGAAAAAGGATCCTGGGCTAGGAGCTGGCAGGGCTCATTGAGAGGGCTTTAAACTAGGTAAGAAGGGGGATGGGGCTGAAGCAAGGATTGTTGGGGCTGTGCAAGGGGGAACAATGGCAAGGCCAGGGGATAAGGTAATGGCCCAGCTGAAGTGCATTTACACCAATGGACGCAGCATGGGTAACAAACAGGAGGAGCTGGAAGCCATCGTGCTGCAGGCAGGCTACGACTTGGTTGCCATCACGAAGACGTGGTGGGACCAGTCTCATGACTGGAGTGCTGTAATGCCTGGCTATAAGCTCTTCAGAAGGGACAGGCAGCACAGAAGGGGTGGTGGTGTGGCTCTCTATATTAGAGAGTCTTTCGATGTTGTAGAACTCGAGGCTGGGAATGACAAGGTCGAGTCCCTTTGGGTTAGGATCGGCAGGGGCAAGGCTAGTGTCCTGGTCGGGGTCTGCTATAGACCGTCGAACCAGGATGAGGAGACGGATGAGGAGTTCTACAGGCAGCTGACAGAAGTTGCAAAATCTTCAGCGCTTGTACTTGTGGGGGACTTCAACTTCCCTGACATATCCTGGAAGCACAACACAGCCCTGAGAAAGCAGTCTAGGAGGTTTCTGGAGAGCGTGGAAGATAGCTTCCTGACACAGCTGGTTAGTGAGCCTACCAGGGGTGGCGCCCCCCTAGACCTCTTCACAAACAGAGAAGGACTGGTGGAGGATGTGATTGTCGGGAGCTGTCTTGGGCAGAGTGACCACGAAATGGTGGAGTTCACTATTCTTGGCGAGGCCAGGAAGGGGACCAGTAAAACCACTGTATTGGACTTTCAGAGGGCTGACTTTGAGCTGCTCAGGACACTGGTTGGTAGAGTCCCTTGGGAGGCGGTTCTGAAGGGCAGAGGAGTCCAGGAAGGCTGGGCGCTCTTCAAGAGGGAAATCTTAATGGTGCAGGAGCGGTCTGTCCCCACGTGCCCAAAGACGAGCTGGCGGGGAAGAAGACCAGCCTGGCTCAACAGAGAGTTGTGGCTTGATCTTAGGAGAAAAAAGAGGGTTTATAATCTTTGGAAAAGTGGGCAGGCCACTAGGGAGGACTATAAGGATGTAGCGAGGCTGTGCAGGGACAAAATTAGAAAGGCCAAGGCTCATCTGGAGCTCAATCTGGCTACTGCCGTTAAAGATAACAAAAAATGTTTCTATAAATACATCAACACAAAAAGGAGGACTAAGGAGAATCTCCATCCTTTACTGGATGCGGGGGGAAACGTAGTTACAAGAAATGAGGAAAAGGCGGAGGTGCTCAATGCCTTCTTTGCCTCAGTCTTTAGCAGCAATACCGGTTGTTCTCTGGATACCCAGTACCCTGAGCTGGTGGAAGGGGATGGGGAGCAGGATGTGGCCCTCACTATCCACGAAGAAGTGGTTGGTGACTTGCTACGGCACTTGGATGTGCACAAGTCGATGGGGCCGGATGGGATCCACCCAAGGGTACTGTGAGAACTGGCAGAGGAGCTGGCCAAGCCACTATCCATCATTTATCAGCAGTCCTGGTGATCGGGGGAGGTCCCAGTTGACTGGCGGCTAGCAAATGTGACGCCCATCTACAAGAAGGGCCGTAGGGCAGACCCGGGAAACTACAGGCCTGTCAGTTTGACCTCAGTGCCAGGGAAGCTCATGGAGCAGATCCTCCTGAGAGTCATCACGCAGCACTTGCAGGGCAAGCAGGCGATCAGGCCCAGTCAGCATGGGTTTATGAAAGGCAGATCCTGCTTGACGAACCTGATCTCCTTCTATGACAAAGTGACGCGCTGGGTGGACAAGGGAAAGGCTGTGGATGTGGTCTACCTTGACTTCAGCAAGGCTTTTGACACCGTCTCCCACAGCATTCTCCTCAAGAAACTGGCTGCTCTTGGCTTGGACTGGCGCACGCTTCGTTGGGTTAGAAACTGGCTGGATAGCCGGGCCCAAAGAGTCGTGGTGAATGGAGTCAAGTACGGTTGGAGGCTGGTCACTAGTGGCGTTCCCCAGGGCTCGGTACTGGGGCTGGTCCTCTTTAATATCTTCATTTATGATCTGGACGAGGGCTTTGAGTGCACCCTCAGTAAGTTTGCAGATGACACCAAGCTATGCGCGTGTCAATCTGCTCGAGGGTAGGAAGGCTCTGCAGGAGGATCTGGATAGGCTGCACCGATGGGCTGAGGTCAACTACATGAAGTTCAACAAGGCCAAGTGCCGGGTCCTGCACCTGGGGCGCAATAACCCCGAGAGCTACAGGCTGGGGGATGAGCGGTTGGAGAGCTGCCAGGCAGAGAAGGACCTGGGAGTGATGGTGGATAGTCGGCTGAATATGAGCCAGCAGTGTGCTCAGGTGGCCAAGAAGGCAAACGGCATCCTAGCTTGTATCAGAAACAGTGTAACCAGCAGGGCTAGGGAGGTGATCGTCCCCCTGTACTCGGCTCTGGTGAGGCCGCACCTCGAGTACTGTGTTCAGTTTTGGGCCCCTCGCTACAAGAAGGACATGGAGGTGCTTGAGCGGGTCCAGAGAAGGGTGACGAAGCTGGTGAGGGGCCTGGAGAACAAGTCCTACGAGGAGTGGCTGAGGGAGCTGGGCTTGTTCAGCCTGGAGAAAAGGAGGCTCAGGGGCGACCTTATTGCTCTTTACAGGTACCTTAAAGGAGGCTGTAGCGAGGTGGGGGTTGGTCTATTCTCCCACGTGCCTGGTGACAGGACGAGGGGGAATGGGCTAAAGTTGTGCCAGGGGAGTTTTAGGTTAGATGTTAGGAAGAACTTCTTTACCGAAAGGGTTGTTAGGCATTGGAACAGGCTGCCAAGGGAAGTGGTTGAGTCACCATCCCTGGAAGTCTTTAAAAGACGTTTAGATGTAGAGCTTAGGGATATGGTTTAGTGGGGACTGTTAGTGTTAGGTCAGAGGTTGGACTCGATGATCTTGAGGTCTCTTCCAACCTAGAAATTCTGTGATTCTGTGATTCTGTGATTTCCATAAACTCCTCCCATCTGCGCTTGCGCAGTGTATTCTGGTGGTGGTCGTCAGGGGTCGTGGGGATGAAGATTGATGACTCTTCCTCGTCACCGCTAGTTGACCTCTTGTCTTTGTGCAGACTCAGTTGCTCCTTGGCTCTTGTCTTTACTGACCTTGGTAAGGGGCCCAAGGCTTCTTGCTTTAATTTGCAGAATGCACCATAGTTAGCAAAGACACTAAGTAGCATCCTAGTTTAATGCTGTCAGCACTCTATCTCTACTTGATAAGATTCTCCTAACTCCCTCTCTCACTCCCAAGGTGGAACTGGGGAGACAATCAGAAAGGTAAAAGATTGAGAACTAATGGCCTAAGATAAAGACAGTGTACTAGGAAAAAAAAAATAGAAAAAAAAAGCTGTGAATGCAAGCAAAGCAAAACAAGGAATTCATTTACTACTGTCCATTGGCAGGCAGATGTTCAGCCACTTTCAGGAAATCAGGGCTCATCACGTGTAACAGTTTCTTGGGAAAACAAATGCCATCACTCTGAATGTGTTCATTCCCTGCCCCTTTCCTCCTTCTTTATCCCAGCTTTTATTGATGAGCATGACGTCATATGATATGGAATATGTCTTTGGTCAGCCCAGGTCACCAGTTTTGGCTGTGTCCCCTCCCAGCTTCTTGTGCATCCCCAGCCTCCTCTCTGGCAGGGCAGCATGAGAAGCAGAAAAGTCCTTGACTTAGTATAAGCACTGCTCTGTAACAACTTAAAAACATTGTAGTGTTATCACCACTCCTTTCATCAAAAATCCAAAACATAGCATTGTATGAGCCTCTACAAAGTAAATTAACTCTATCCCAGCCAAAACCATGACAATATCCACCCCTTATTCCATACTGGTTTTATCATGCTCAGGTCCCACACTTTTCAATGCATCCTCATTAACCACCACGCCTGGGAAATGTCCACTGAGCTTTTTTAGTCCATGACTTAGCTTCTATCCATTAAGCTGGTTGCTCAGGACAGGAGAGGTGGTATATTGCATTATAACTGGACTCCAAAGCCAGCTCGGGTCAGGTCACTTTTGTACTTGCACTGCTTCTCGTAAGGCTCATCCTTTGTTGGTTTGAGTGGTTCCTGCTATAGGACTTACATAAAAGGCAATTCACATCAAGGGTTACAACAGTTTAAAGGCATATCCATTACAATCTCCCCCTCTTGTCCTTTTGGACTAGGCCATAGTGGTATCCATATATTCATGCTCGGTGTGCCTGACCAATAGGAACACAGAGTTGGAATCCCCACAAAGGTCTTTTAATTAAATAATTAATTGTATAATTCTGCAGAATCAGGTGCTTGGCGATCTTTCACAAAGCAAGTACACCTCTGACTTGAATCACCGTTATTTATACACAGCTAACTTGTGAAAATATCTCTCTGGCTACTTCTGATTGGTTGTTTTAGCTCACCTAACTATCTCTATTGAGCCTGCACATTACAGAGGACCAGTGTGTGTCTGTGCGGGGGGGGGGGTGACACAACACCAAATCCCACATTTCCATCCATGTGTATTTAGATGGGTGTGTTTTTTAATATGTTAACAACCCTTAATGAGTAAAAGGACATGTAGCCCGTGGAGAGGAGACCATGCAGGAGCAGGTGACCTGGCAGGAGCTGCTGCCTGTGGGGGACTCATGTTGGAGCAGTTTGCTCCTGAGGGATGGACCCTGTGGTACGGACCCATATCTGGAGCAGTTCTGGAAGAGCTGCTGCCTGTGGGAAGCCCATGCCAGATCAGTTCAGGAAGGACTGCATCCCGTGGGATGAACCCAACAGCACAGGGGACAAGAGTGATCGAGAAGGAGCAGCGGAGAAGTGTTATAGACTGACCATAACCCCTTTTCCCCCGTTCCCCTGCGCCACTCAGGAGGAGGAGGTGGAAGAGGGTGGATGGGGAGGAAGGTGCTTTTGGTTTCTTTCATTTGTTTCTCTAGCTTGTTAGTAATAGGTAATAAATCTTATTATCTCCCTATGCTGAGTCTGTTTTGCCTGTCACGATAATTACTGTGAGATCTCCTCGTCCTTATCTCAGCCCTTGAGCCCTTTTCATCATATTTTCTCCCCATTCCTCTTTGAGGAGGGGGAGTGAGAGAGTGGTTGTGGTGGAGCTTGGCCGCCCACCTGACTAAAACCACCACATAGGGAAAGGTGACTCCATTCTAGCCAGACACAGTATAACCTCCACCCCTTGAGCTTGAGTCTACCCCTATGGTAATTCCCTTCCATAACATTTGGGTCACACTCAGGTCCCACATACTTTAGTATGTATTCTCATCACCACTGTTCCCTCTCATTTAACCTATATATATATATATACATACATAGGTACTTTTTTTCATTCTATAGGCCTCTCCCAAAAAGTCCATAAGAACTGTTGACGATTTAGGCTTCATCTCTCAAAGGGGTCACTCTGGACAGGTGGAGTTGGATTTCTGGATGCCAGCACCAGCTTAGCTTGAGTCATTGCCGCACTTGCCCAGTTCCTTGCCAAGTTGACCTTTGTTCTGCAATGTCTTCCTACAACATATGACTTAGATTACTGATTATTTTTCTCCCAAGGTTAAATCTCCTTGAGGCATGCACCTGATATCCCCATCCCTTTGCATTGCCCACCAAGTGTACCCTCATGCTTGGATGAAGACAATCCCATGAGTGGGTTTCCTGAGGCAGGAGCAACCCACACTGCCTTCCCCACCCACTTCCCTACATGCACTACATGGACTTTAGTTCTTCCCACAGCGTGTAGGGGTTTTGTTTCAGCAGGACCAGGATGATTGTTGAACCCTCTGTTGTTAACTAGCCAAGTGGCTTCTGGTAGATTCACATCCCAGTGTTTCCATGTCCCAGCACCCAATGATTGTAATATGGTCTTTAAGAGTCCATTATAGAGGAGCCTTTCCAGAGGCTTGTGGGTGATAGGGGATGTGATACACCCATTCAATGCCATACCTTTTTGCCCAGGAAGTGATAAAATTGTTTTGGACATGATTCCCATTGTCTGATTCAATTCTCTCCAGTATACCATGATGCCACAGCACTTGCCTTTCCAGGCCCAAGGTGGTGTTTCAGGCAGTGGCATGGTTTACTGTGTATATTTCCAGCCACCCACTAGTGGCTTCTACCATGGTGAGTATGTAGCGCTTGCCTTGGCGGGTTTGTGATATAGTCAATTTGCCAGGCCTAACTGTATCAAAATACTACCCAGCACCCCCAATTTCAGGGAGACTTTACCCTCATAGCTTGCTTGATCACAGCACAGGTTTCACACTCATGGGTGACCTGTGTGATGGTCTCAATGGTCAGGCCTACCCCTCGATCACAAGCCTATCTGTATGTGGCATCCCTCCCCAGATGTTCTGACATTTCATGGGCCCATCGAGCTACAAACAACTCACCCTTACGTCCCCAGTCCAGGTCCACCTGAGCCGCTTTAGTTTTCAAGGCTTGGTCCACCTCTTCATTATTCTGATTATTATTTTTTTGTGTGGAGTGATTCTTGGGCATGTGATCATCTACATGACGTGCCTTTACAGACAGGTTCTCTACCTGGGCAGCTTTCCACATCAAATGGTTCCCCAGCACTTGACAGGATCTATCAGTGAAAAATACATACTGCTTTCTGTGTTCTGGCAACACATTGTATGGTGGTGCCTCTTCAGAAAAACTTACCTCTTCAGTCAATTCTATGAAATCTCTGCCTTTCATCCAGTCCATGATCCCTTCCAGGATTCCTGGGCAATTTGTTTTCCCCATTTGAGCCTGCTGAGTAATTAACGCTACCCACTTCATGTAGTGTCGGTTGCATGGTGTGTAGTGGGGATTTTCTCTTCGAACATCCAATATAACACAGGTAGCTGTGGTACCAAGGGGAGCCGTGCTTCTGTACCAACAACTTCTGAAGCAGTTTGAATGCCCTCATATGCTGTGAATATCTCTTTTTCAGTTGGGGTGTAATGGACTTCTGATCCTTGATAGCCCTGGCGCCAGAACCCCAGAGGTCAACCTTGAGTTTCTCCTGGGGTTTTCTGCCAGAGGCTCCAGGTGAGGCCATGCTCTGTGAGAAACATGTCAAATAATTTTCCTCAGACAGGATCTTCTGTGAAGCTATTTTATTCGCAATTGCAATGGCGGGCGTCCTGTCAATCAGGAGCACATTTTAGTAAACAAATCATAATGTTTTATTCCCTATTACCCGACACCTGATCACCTCCTCTGTTTCCTCATTGGCTGAGTACTACAGGTTCACAAGCTACTCAACGCTCCTCTATACCATATATGTACAATTTTTCTTTTTTTCAACCCTTTAATTTCTCCTTTCTTATGTTTTGAGAACTTGTGATCTTTGTTTTACTGTTCTCACACTGCTCATCCTGCTTTTCTCAAGCTTCTACCTTATTTTGGAACAGTGAGGCCTTCTACTGTCCACATATCTACTTAGTATTTCTCCTTATTACGACTACACAACTACCTTGGTGTTGAGGGATTTTTGAAATAGCAAAGATCCCATGGCTTGCTGCAGCGGAGCAAACCAAGCTACCAGGGCAACTATGAGAAGTTCCCATGACAGTGTTCCCACATTGCCCAATTGAGGAATTTAGAAAAATATTGTTGCCAGCAGCTGGCTTCAAGGACAAGGTCTAGGTGACTGCTAATCACAAGGGGGTTGTTTTCTTGCAGGTGGGGTTGTTTTCTTGTAGTTGTTTGTCTGAGTGCTTTTGACCAATAATCTTGTGTGAGACACTATCCGCCCCTGTTAAGTTCATTATAAAAGCTAGGCTATTCGGGTAATAAAATGGAGCATGATATGACCATACTGGTGTCTGTCGTGCTTTCGGCTGTTCTTCCTGCAACATATGGCGCCCGAACAGGCTGAGACCCGAACAGGCTGCGACCCAGAGAGACGCCGAGAGACCCGAGGCACACGGAGGGAGTTCAGACGCACGGAGAGCCCTGAGAGACGCTTCAGAGACACGGACAGCTCTGAGAGACACGGACACCTGACAGAAGCCGGAACACCTGAGAGACGCTGAGAAACTCCAAGCACCGACCCGGACAAAGGACTCGCGGGGAGACGCGGGACAGTGACGTCATCGCGGTGAGACGCGGAAGTCGCGGGGAGACGCGGTGAGAGATCGCGGTTCGACGCGGGAAACAAAGGAATCGCGGTGGGACGTGGGAAATTGACGTCATCGCGGTGCGACACGGGACATCCGGCATCGAGTTGCTACGGGAGACCAGAGGCATCAGTGGACAACGGCAGACGACCCTCACCGTGTGGCGAGTTGGCACAGCAGCAGGGCGGAGATCACAACCCTGCAGCCTGTCTGACGTAACCATGGAGGAGGAGGCGGCTGTGCAGCTTCTCTCTAGCATTCTCACTATGAGAGGCATATCTTGCAATGCGAAAAAGATCAAATCCTTGGTAGACTGGGCCCAGAAGGAGGGTTTTCTAAAGGAAATACCTCTAACCTTGTCGTGGTTCCGCTCGAGTGGGCAGCCGAGCTCCACCACAGCCGCTCTCTCACTCCCCCTCCTCAAAGAGGAACGGGGAGAAAATATGTGAAAAGGGGCTCAAGGGTTGAGATAAGGACGAGAAAATCACGCAATAATTATTGTAACGGGCAAAACAGACTCAGCATAAGGAGATAGTAAGATTTATTGCCTATTACTAACAAGCGAGAGAAGTGAGAAAACAAAGGAAAAGAATAAAAAACAAAAGTACCTTCCCCCCCCATCCACCCTCTTCCACCTCCTCCCCCCGAGCGGCGCAGGGAAACGGGGGAATGGGGGTTATGGTCAGTCTACAGCACTTCTTCTCTGCCGCTCCTTCTCGGTCACTCTCGTCCCCTGTGCTGTGGGGTCCCACCCACGGGGTGCAGTCCTTGATGAACTGATCCGGCGTGGGCTTCCCACAGGCAGCAGCTCATCCAGAACTGCTCCAGATATGGGTCCGTACCACGGGGTCCATCCCTCAGGAGAAAACTGCTCCAACCTGGCTCCCCTATGGGCAGCAGCTCCTGCCAGGTCACCTGCTCCTGCGTGGGCTCCTCTCCACAGGCTACAGGTCCGGCCCGGAATCTGCTCCGGCAGGGGTCTTCCACAGGCGGCAGCCTCCATCGGTGCAGGGCCACCTGCTCCACCGTGGTCTCCTCCACGGGCTGCAGCGTGGAACCCTGCTCCACCGTGGTACTCCATGGGCTGCAGGGGGACATCCTGCTTCACCATGGTCCTTACCACAGGCCGCAGGGGACTTCTGCTCCGGCGCCTGGAGCACCTCTCCCCCTCCCTTGATTCAAAGATCGAAGCCGAAATTCCTTTAAGTGGTATATTCTTTATTGCAGCGCTGGATGCACGGGGGATCTCTCCACCTATCATGCATACCCAAAGCAGAAAGCAGTCTTGAATTTATACAATCAATCTATCAATATTCTACAAGCGCCTATACATATTCATTACCTATCCCCGCCTTCCCTCGCTTCTCATGCTAATTAGCCTTTTGGCACCTTGCGCCTGCGTAGAGCCTCCCAAGAATTGTGGGCAGGGGTCTTTGGGAGGAAGACCCCGAGTCTTCCTCACAGTGTACTTTTCACCTTTGGTCAGGAATCTGCTGAATTGGCATGTTTCTTAATTGCAAGAGCTGGTTGTTGCTAATTCTTCCGTTTGTTGTATCTTTATAATGAATTCCAATGTCCAGTTTTGAGATTTATAGTCCTTACATTTGTTTCTCTGTCCGTCTGCCGCTTCCTTATCATGAGTTCCAGTGTCTTGTTTCGAGATATACAGTCCATGTCTGGGGATTGTCCTTGCCTCCCCAATGCCTCCCCAATACCTCCTTAATCACCCTCTACACTGACCTTGGCACCTGCAAGGCTGTTCTCTCACTCCTTTGACTCTCCCGGCTGCTGTCTAGCGCAGTGTTTTTTTCCGTCTTAAATATGCTCTCACAGAGGCGCGAACAACATTGCTTATTGGCTCAGCTCTGGAAAACAATGGGGCCCTTCCCAAACATGGGGCAGCTTCTAGATCTTTCTCACAGAAACCACCCCTATGGCTCCCTGCTACCAAAACCTTGCCATGTAAACCCACTACAAACCTTTAGCCCAGATGAGTGGCAGCTCGTAGGAGATCGTTTATGGCAGACAACCACCACAAGTGGAAAGTTCGATAAAGATCTATGTACAACCTGGCATGCAGTGATTGATGTGCTGTGCGGTCTGAAGGCCGAACGCCAGGTGGTAATGGCGGCGACGCAAGCTTTGTCACTACTGTCTGGGGCGGACAAAACCTCAACTACAAAATCCGACAACTCAGGACCACAATTGTTTCCATCGGTTCCTGCACCCACCCTGGTTCGGGGTATGACCTCTTCAATAAAGGAATCAGCGGCAGCCATAACTAAGGGACTATCTGAGCACGGTGAAGATGCAGCCTGCAAATTGCCCTCTTCGCCTCCTGCACCAGAAAATCTTGACGCGGTGCCCCCAGCATCCGTGCCACTGCCGGGAACCAATAAATCCACCCAAGATGCTTCTCCCTCATTATCCACCACCCCAATTCCACCGGCGCTGATACCAAATAGATGGTCTGGTGTCATACGTGATGCCATTATAGAAGGAGTATGGCATGCTGCATCTTTGGCCTTCCCGGTTGTTATCGACCCTGTGCAAGGCACCTGGTCATGGCAACCGCATGATTGGAAGATTTTACAACAAGCTAGAAAAATAGTTACGGACTACAGCTTACAGTCCCAGGCGGCGCGACAGATAGTTCAATGGATTTTCCAGGCAGACTTAATGTGTCCACTTGACTGTCAAAACTTGGCACGTTTATTGTTAACTCCTTCCCAACTGTTGCTTTTTGAAAGGGAATGGCTATGGTTGGCGCAGGCGGAAGTGAATCGACTGCGTCAACCGGGGGACCCTCTGTATGGCATTACTGCTGAAATGTTAACAGGGACGGGTCCATACCTCAATCCCCAAGTTCAGCTGCAGTTCCCTGCGATTTTTCACCAAACAGCTGTGCAGCTCGCACTACGGGCTCTTCTTGCCCTTCCAGGGGAAAAGAAAGCACCTCCCTTTGCATCAGTTCAACAGGCCCAAGGCGAACCTTATGCAAAATTTATTGATCGGTTGTGGGCAGCAATCATAGATCATCCGGACTTAACATCGGAGTCAAAAAAGAGCATGTTTAAAATGCTTGCTTTCAACAACGTGAACGCAAAAACCCAAAACATCCTAGCCACACTACCGAGAACCGCTCCCGCTCCTGTCAAAGAAATGTTGGAGAGAGTTGAACGAGTCGATCAGTCCAAGCAAGCAGCTATGATGGCACAGGCTTTTGCGACAGCCATTGGTGATCCCTTAGCTGCTATAGCGACACGAACCAATGGCAGCCCTCCAAGACATACCCCCCAGAATCAGTTGCGATATTATCGATGAGGGAGGCCTGGCCATACAAAAAGGCAGTGCATGGCTACCATCTGGTGTGATAATTGCCAATCTAACACACATGCTACAGTACTGTGCAGGTCCCAAGGAAACTCCAAGAGGAGCGCGATCGGCTGCGCGACGACAACAGTAGCCGCAGTGCGGACGGACGGGGCGGATTTCTCGACAACAATGCCCCAGCCACCAGAGGAAGCCTCGGAGTGGATTTGGCAACAGCAGTAAGCGTAACACTCCCCAATAAGTCTGTGGTGGCAATTCCTATGGGAATCCAAGGCCTGCTATCAAACACACCATTAGGCGGCTTGCTATTAGGTAGATCCTCTGTGGGATTTAAGGGATTAATTGTTATTCCAGGGATTATTGACATTGTCCACATAGGGGAAATCAGAGTCATGGCATACACGCTCAACCCGCCCTTGTTTATCCCAAAAGGTACCAAAATAGCCCAATTTATTGCACTCCGAAATTATCAACCATGTGCAGGGGCACAGGTAAACCGAGAGGGTGGTTTTAGCTCCACGGACCACGTTGTCTGTTTTACCAGATCCTTGGCCTCCCGACCTATGATGAATGTGGTATTATCCGTAGGATCACAACAAATTACTGTCATCGGTATGATTGATTCCGGTGCAGATGTTACTATCTGTAGCTCCATGGTATGGCCGAAACATTGGCCTCTAACATCTCCAGCAACTGGAATTACCGGCGTCAGTGGCAGCTCGGCAACATATCTCAGTGCACAAGTTGCGACATTGAAATTCCAAGAAAAAACGGTCTCTACTAGGCTGTATGTGATGCCACTGCCTGCAAACCTTCAAATGCTAATCGGGAGGGATATTCTTTCTCAGCTCGGGGCAGTGATTACTACTGACAACAAGGATTTTCCCTAGTGGCCACTGCTGAGCAACTGCCCACCCTGGCCTTAACATGGCATTCTGATCGGCCTATCTGGGTGGAGCAGTGGCCGTTGACGATGGACAGGTTGCAACAAGCAGAGAACTTAGTTCAAGAACAGCTCTGGGCAGGACACATACGCCCATCCACAAGTCCTTGGTACACGCCGATTTTCGTAATTCGCAAAAAAAGTGGCGACTCCTGCAAGATCTAAGGAAAGTAAATGACCAAATGCAAGCTATGGGAGCCTTGCAACCTGGTTTACCATCTCCAACCATGCTGCCTGAACATTGGTCCCTATTGATCATAGATTTAAAAGACTGCTTTTTTACAGTTCCCCTAGCAGACAAGGACTGCCAAAGATTCGCTTTTACGGTGCCTGCCATTAACAAACAGGCCCCAGCAAAATGCTATGAATGGCTAGTGCTTCCACAGGGTATGAAGAATTCCCCTACATTATGTCAACTATATGTAGCCTGAGCCTTGGAGCCAATTTGAACGGTGTGGTGTTATGTCATTATTTACCATTACATGGATGACATTCTGTTTTGTAGGCCTGAATGTTTCGAGGATTCCGATCTCCAGTTTATTCAGAATACCCTGGAAGCAAAAGGGCTGAAGATAGCTCCAGAGAAAGTTCAACGGAAACAGCCCTGGCTATACTTAGGATGGAAAATATCAGACTCTACCATCCGGCCACAGAAAGTCGATATATCTACCACGTTACGTAATTTAATGGATGTCCAAACATTTCTGTGTAATATCCAGTGGGTTAGGCGTGTTGTGGGGATTACTAATGACGACTTGGCTCTATTGTTACCTTTATTGCAGGGCAGGAATGCAGAACAAGACATTACACTGACGAATGAGCAACGGCAGGCCCTTTCACACATAGCTTCTTAGGTTGCAGCTGGTGCAGCTTGCAGACGTATAGCAGAACTTCCACTCTCTTTAGTAGTCGCCAATCATGTGTCTCTTCCATTTGTGGTGATTGGTCAGTGGCAAAAAGAAAAGAGGGAAAGTAAGGGGCGACAAAGACAGAAACAGTGTCAGGAGGATGCCACAGACCCTAGAAGTAGGAATGGCATAACTGAAATAGATAATAATAAGGGTGGAATGATAGGGCAGCATTTTCAAATTTTGGAATGGATTTTTCTATTGATTCAGCCAAAAATGAGTGTTCAAACACGAGCGGAAGCTATCACAGAGCTGGTACATAAGGGTCGCTCCCAGAGTATTGAGATCAGCGGCCAGGAACCAGGAGATATTAGTCTGCCTATGACTCAGGATCATTTGGAATGGTGTTTACAGCAATCTGTTCCTCTACAAGAAGCCGTGTTAGGTTTCCCAGGATTGGTACATTCCCAAGCTCCAAAAGGGCCTCTCTGGCAAGTTATAAGATCATATAAATGGCAGGTAGTACCACAGCTTTTGCCGCGGCCAGTAGTGGGTCGCACGGTTGTGGTGTAACCATACTTGATTGCATTGTGATAGCTCTCATTAAATGCAACTAGGGTAAGGGTGGTTATCTGTGATAGTTCAGTGTTCTGAATCCAACCAGACCCCCAGACGGTCAATGCGTTGTTGGTGAATGTCTGAATGGACCCCCAGACAGTTAATGCGTTGTTGGTGAATGTCTGAACAGACCCCCAGACGGTTAATGCGTTGTTGGTGAATGTCTGAACAGACCCCCAGACGGTTAACGCGTTGTTGGTGAATGTCCGACTGGTTCAGTACCCTGAATCTGACCGGGCCCGTAACGGTTAATCAGCTACACCCCTTAACGCGACAGTAAAATTGGCGTAGTCAGCAGGATTGATATGGATAAACTGCTGCAAAAATACAAATGTGCCCCTTCCCAGGCAGGGAAGGAGTGGGCCCAAAAGTTTTGGAAAGATGAGGAGAAAGTGGTAGAGCACATTGAGCAGTGTTAGGCTTCACGAAAGATTGGTCAAAGTAAGGGTAAAGGTGCGATTTGTGCTGTGTTAGGAGCCTATTTGTCTTGTGCTCAGCAAGAAGCTAAGGAAACTCCTGCTCCCAAACTGATCTCTGATGCGTAACATACAGCTTTGAAATCAGAGAATGAAGTATTGAAGTTATCATTGGCCTTTGAAAGGGAGACGGGAAAAACATTAGGAATCGGAGTGGATAAACTTTTGGATGAAAATAATAAACTTTCCATTGAGAATGACAAACTTGTGACTGAAAATGATAAACTTGTGAGTGAGAATAATCATCTTAAACAATTGCTGGAGAGGGTTAGTCATCTGTTAAATAAAGTACAGCCTTGTGCTCCGGTCAAGCAGATTCGTAGAGTGCTGCATAGTTGTCCTGGTTTCAGTTAGAACAGAATTAATTTTCTTCCTAGTAGCTGGTGGAATGCTGTGTTTTGGCTTAGGATGAGAAGAGTGCTGATAACACCCCGATGTTTTAATTGTTGCAGAGCAGTGCTTATACCAAGCCAAGGACACCTCAGACTTTTGCTCTGTCCTGCCAACAGGCAGGCTGGGGGTGCAGTAAGAGCTGGGAGGGGACAGACCCAGGACAGGTGACCCGAACTAGCCAAAGGGGTATTCCATACCATCTGACGTCATGCTAAACAATATATAGGGGTGGCTAGCCGGGGGGAGGGGTCCGGACTGCTCGGGGTTAGGCTGGGCATCGGTCAGCGGGTGGTGAGCAATTGCATTGTGCATCACTTGTTTGTACATATTATTAGTAGTAGTACTATTATCATCATTGTATTATTATTATTATTATTTTCCTGTCTTATTAAACTGTCTTTATCTCAACTCACGGGCTTCACTTTCCATTTCTCTCCCCCGTCCCAGAGAGGGAGGGGGGAGGGTGAGCGAACGGCTGCGTGGTGTTTAGCTGCCAGCCGGGTTAAACCACGACAATAGTACAGAGCCTGAAAGCTGGGACAGTGATTTCTGGTCTGACAGTGATGATGGTGTTGAAGAGATTTCTGATTCTGAACCTCAATCCATTTCCTTGAGACCTTTGGTTAAGACTGAGACTACTGTTGATGATGATGATGAAATCTGCACTACTGTGCAAACGATTCCATGGTCACCGGCATAGTTGGTTAAAATACAGAAGTTCTCAAGGCGGTCAGGGGAATCAGAAGTTGAGTATGTGTATCGAGTTTCTCTTAAAGGAGGAGATCGAATGATGTTGTGTGAGGAAGAGGCGGGAGGCTTTTGGAGACCTGGAGTATTTTTAACCACCACACCAGGAGCTGACCTGGATGTAGCAGTACAGAAAGCAGCCTGCATTCAGGCAATATATGAAAGAGATGAATTAACGAAATCCCCGATGTTAGCTCCTATTGACCCGGTTCGATTAACCCCTCTCATCTGTGGACTCCCTGATTGTCTTCTTAAGATGTTTGTAGCAAACACCCAGGATCACATGCTAGCTGCTTGTAGGGATGATGATAGTGATTGTAGGCAAAATCTGAACTCCCCCATTCCCACCTGGAGTGAATTGGTACAAGACATAGATAAGTACGGACAGTGAATGGGCTGGATAAGTTCTTCCAGTATTAAATCCCAAGACCACTCTTGGCGAGTCCACCAAATCCACACTCAAAATCCCAGATACCCCAAATTCAAAGAGAGGTTCAAACCTAATAGGGAATGAGGTGAGTTGTGGTGTCAGCAAAAAAACTCCTATCCCCGGGGAGGGCAGTGAGCCACCCTGCTCGGTGGGTATTAGCAATTCAATGGCTCTCTAATGAACGCTCTGATCCTATCATTGCTATTCCTGTTGAACCCCAAAAAATATTGGTAAATTTTCTTATTGACACCAGGGCCCAAATGTCAGTAATTACACATGAGACAGCACAAACCCTGAGCATAACACCTGGTCAACACAGGGTTAAATTCACAGGAATTGATGGTGTGGAAAAACAATGCCCCACTGCAAAAATTTCACTCTGGTTGCTGGAGGAACAAAAATTAACCAGGGTAGAAGTATTAGTTGGTGCTGCATACACTAATATTTTAGGATTTGACATACTGCATGGGCGAATGTAGAAACTCCCTGATGGAACTGTGTGGAGTTTCGCGACACATCAAAGGGGTTCAGGCACCGTGAGACTGAGCCTGTTACAAACATCCATACCCTTATTCCCCGCTAAAATCATTAATGTTCGGCAATATCTGTTGTCAGCAGCAGCACTTATGGGGATTGACGGGGTGGTAACAGAATTGGAAGAAAGAGGCATTATTAAAAGGACCCACTCACCTTACAATTCACCAGTGTGGCCGGTAAAGAAACCAACCAGGCAATGGCATTTTACAGTGGATTACAGAGAGTTGGATGCTAACACTACACCTTTGACTGCCACAGTTCCAAACATGGCAGAGATAGTGAAAGCCCTCTGTGTATCTAACGGTAATAATAGTGCTAACTACTCCCAAATATTTCTATGCATGGGAAATCAAAGATTGCTATTTCACCCTCTTTCTAACCCTGCCGGTTGAATACAACCGAGCATATTTTATTTTCTTTTGTGTTCACAGGAACCCTGAGCGAACTGTATATGCACAGCTGGAAGATGATGAATCAACAGTTTGGATTAATAATGCTATGCTTTACCCTGACCTTGATGCAATTACAGACCTTAAAGGAAAGTTAGCTACTGTGGCTGCGCATGGAGCTGAGGTGTTTCACCATGGCATCTAACTATGTATTGTCACAGTATAGCACAGTCACTGGAACATCTCAAAACAGAAAGGACCTAAATCTCTCTACTTTAGTTCTACATGGAAACAAAATATTTTCAAAAGATGAATGGAGTTGAATGATTCTCTAAGAATGGCTGAACTTCAAGCCATGTCTGGACAGACGATACAAATTGGTTGCCGAACAACTAACCGATCCACTTATAATCGGCCGACTGAAATTAAGACAGTTTCCAAAATAACTGAACCAAATTTTGATTGCTGGTACAATTTTACTTTCACCAAACCTATAATTGTGTACTGTCTTTGGGGTTACAGAGGCACAGAATTTCTATTTGAATTCATGGTTAATATAGAAACATCATCGACTGCAAAGGATAAGAAGCCTCTGCCCCTGCAGATATTTGAAAATGAACCTACTCAGCCTCCCATTGGTCTAACTCCTTCCGTCTTCAATACAGGTCCTTACATAATTCAACAATAAATTCTCTTTGACTCTAGTTGGTCCCTAAAAGAGGGCCACAGGATGCAACTAGGTTATGAGGTCCTAATGAGTAGAATAACTGCTACTACAGATGACCTAAGGAAATTGGAACAACCAATAAAATCATCCTTATTGGCTTTAGGAGAAAATCAATGGCTTCTATCAAATGTTTTGCCCCATTGGGAACAAATTGAGGAAAATGATCATCAATTAATTGTAAATGCCCTTGGAAAAACCCAAGGCAATACCTCCCTTGCCTTGAGCTGCATCCAAGCGCAGTTATGGATACCATCTGTAGCAGCAGCTATTATTAGAGAGGGAGAAGGAAAAACTTTGCCCACTGAAATTCGAAAATTGATTTGGGATTGTCCTGGTTTCAGTTAGAACAGAATTAATTTTCTTCCTAGTAGCTGGTGGAATGCTGTGTTTTGGCTTAGGATGAGAAGAGTGCTGATAACACCCCGATGTTTTAATTGTTGCAGAGCAGTGCTTATACCAAGCCAAGGACATCTCAGCCTTTTGCTCTGTCCTGCCAACAGGCAGGCTGGGGGTGCAGTAAGAGCTGGGAGGGGACAGACCCAGGACAGGTGACCCGAACTAGCCAAAGGGGTATTCCATACCATCTGACGTCATGCTAAACAATATATAGGGGTGGCTAGCCGGGGGGAGGGGGCCGGACTGCTCGGGGTTAGGCTGGGCATCGGTCAGCGGGTGGTGAGCAATTGCATTGTGCATCACTTGTTTGTACATATTATTATTACTTTCCTATTATCACCATTGTAACATTATTGTTATTATTGTTATTATTATTTTGTTATTATTATTTTCCTGTCTTATTAAACTGTCTTTATCTCAACTCACGGGCTTCACTTTCCATTTCTCTCCCCCGTCCCAGAGAGGGAGGGGGGAGGGTGAGCGAACGGCTGCGTGGTGTTTAGCTGCCAGCCGGGTTAAACCACAACAGTCTTTTTGGCGCCCAACGTGGGGCCCGAAAGGTTGAGATAACGGCAGATCTGACCACAGTGTGTTAAACTAAAATTGGTGTAAGTATTAGACCTGCTTAATAGTCACTTGTCATAATGCTGATTGCTTTAATCTCAACTCTGCTGCGCCTGTTTTCCAAATTGAGTATTATAGTACATTATTTTCCGTATTTGCTCTCTGTCATGTTGTTTATCCTCTCCGGGCCCTGGTTTCAGATCATTATGGTACTGAGTGTTGTAGCAATGGCTTATGAGACGATGAGATATCTGGTCATGACTCTAACTTGGTATTTGTACTCAGTAACATCGTCGACTCTGTATTTTGGAAACTGTATCTTGGAAACTATTAGCAATTTTACCTATTGTTTTTTTCCGTTAGGGAGTCAATCTGTGGAGGGGAAAGGGGAAGATATTTTTTCTTACTTGATTACTCTCCCTTTCTCCTTCACCACCCCTGTATCCTCCTGGATCACTATGCCTTCCTCCTTCACCACCCTCTTACCCTCTGAGCTTGCTACAATAGCTCTCCAAGATATTGAATATCCTTGGGATACTCAGACCAGCATAGTCTTGTTGTTCTGCCTCCTGAATGCACTTCAGGTTCTGCTTAAAGTTAAACTACTTAGGAAGCTCATCCGGAGATCTGCCCGGAGGCAGTATAGTTGTGGGTGGCAGGGAATATGGGAGGATATGGGCAGGCATCTAGAGCAGTTGGCACCCCCAGTGTTTTGGAAATTCACCCCTGAACAACTGCAAAATCCTCAAAAACTGGCAGAATGCTTGAGAAAAAGGTGTCATGATTCTGGCAGTTCCAAAGTAACACAAATCATTGTAACATGCTGGGGCCTGGCTCATGCCTATCGAGCTGCCATTGATACTGCTATCAACTTAGTGACAGACCCTGCGGCCACTCCAAGCCCTGTGACAGATTCAACGGCCACTGTGACCCCTACGGTGGACTCTGCAGCCGCTCCAGTCCCAGTTCCTGCAGATGCTCCAGTTCCAGCTCCTGCAGCCACTCCAGTTCCAGCTCCTGCAGCCGCTCCAGTTCCAGCTCCTGCAGCCGCTCCAGTTCCAGCTCCTGCAGCCGCTCCAGTTCCAGCTCCTGCTGCTACTCCAGTCCCAGCTCCTGCAACTGCTCCAACTCCAGTTCCTGCAGCCACTCCAGCTCCAGTTCCTGCAGCTGCTCCAGCTCCTGCAGCCGCTCCAGCTCCTGTGGCTGGGTCAGAGAAAAGAGCTGTAGCAGCGCAAGTTGACCCTGCAGAGGGTATTCCAACCCCTGTGGCAGACCCTGTAACGGGGTCAGAGAAACGAGCAGTAGCAGTGCAAGTTGACCCTGCAGAGGGTATTCCAACCTCTGTGGCAGACCCTGTAACAAGGTCAGAGAAACGAGCAGTAGCAGTGCAAGCTGCCCCTGTAGAGAAGGTGAAAAAATGGTATAGAGATTCAGGTCGTTTAGAACGCAGAGAGTCTTCTGCCAAATCTAGGTATAGAGACGACGGAGACGACGACGACGCTGGGCCATCAAGGGTTCAGGAGGAGGAAGATGAGGATGCCGAAAAATCAACAGTAACTACCCGGAGCCTAAACGAGCGTGAGTTACGAGATGTGCGAAAAGATTTTGGTCGCTGTATAGGTGAACAGCTTGTCACCTGGCTGCTCCGATGCTGGGACTCTGGAGCCAATTGTGTGGAATTAGACGGCAGGGAAGCCAAGCGACTGGGATCCCTTGCTAGAGACACAGGCATTGACAAAGCAATTGCAGATGGAGCACAATCTCACAGCCTCTGGAGGCGTCTCCTCTCAGCTGTGAGGGAAAGGTATCCCTTCAAGGAAGAACTTTTATGTCTACCAGGCAAGTGGACCACTATGGAGAAGGGAATCCAGTACCTGAGGGAATTAGCCGTACGGGAAGTGATTTATGAGGATCCAGACCTCAGACAAACATCCAAAGATCCAGATGAAGTCAGGTGTACACGACCCATGTGGCGGAAGTTTGTACGGAGTGCACCATCATCATATGCCAGCTCATTGGCAATAATGGCCTGGAAAGAGGATGAGGAACCCACAGTGGATGAAGTGGCTAAACAACTCCGGCAGTACGAAGAAAGTCTCTCCTCTTCCTTACAGGCCTGCGTCTCAGCTGTGGAGAAACTTTCTGAAGAGTTCCACCAACTTAAAGAGAATCTATCTTCATCCCCACCTGAACCAACCAGTGTCCACCGAACAAAAGAGAACACTGTGGAGAACCTTTCTGAAAAGGTTCACCAACTTGAAGAGAGATTATTCTCCTCCTTACCTGTACAGAGCAGTGTCTCAGCTATCAGGGGTAGGCGTTCATCCACACAAGGAAGACGATATGGTGGGTACTCACCCCGTGCCACCCTGTGGTTTTACTTACAAGACCATGGAGAGGACATGAGAAAATGGGATGGAAAATCTACTGCGACCCTAGAGGCACGGGTACGTGAGTTGCAAAAGAAAACAATCAAGAAAAAGGGATTCTCTGAAAAGTTTGCTGCTCCAACTTCCAGCAGACAGTCCTTCAAACACAGAAATGAAGAAGATTCTGACCAGGATTAGGGGAGCCCTGCCTCCAGCCAGGGGGAGGAAAGGGACAATCGAGTTTATTGGACTGTGTGGATTCGATGGCCTAGCACGTCAGACGCACAGAAGTATAAGGCTTTAGTAGACACCGGTGCACAATGTACTATAATGCCATCGAGCTATAAAGGACCAGAGCCCATCTATATTTGTGGAGTGACAGGCGGATCTCAGCAGTTGACTGTATTGGAGGCTGAAGTGAGTCTGACTGGGAATGAGTGGGAAAAGCACCGCATTGTGACTGGCCCGGATGCTCCATGTATCCTTGGCATAGACTATCTTAGAAGAGGATATTGCAAGGACCCAAAAGGGTTCTGGTGGGCTTTTGGTATAGCTGCCTTAGAGACAGAAGGCATTAAACAATTATCTACCTTGCCTGGTCTCTCAGAGGACCCCTCTGTTGTGGGGTTGCTGAGGGTCGAAGAACAGCAAGTGCCAATCGCTACCACAACTGTGCACCGGCGGCAATATCGCACTAATCGAGACTCCCTGATTCCCATCCATAAACTAATTCGTCAATTGGAGAGCCAAGGAGTGATCAGCAAGACTCATTCACCTTTCAATAGTCCCATATGGCCAGTGCGAAAGTCTAATGGCGAGTGGAGACTAACAGTGGACTATCGTGGCCTGAACGAAGTGACGCCACCACTGAGTGCTGCAGTGCCGGACATGCTGGAACTCCAGTACGAACTTGAATCGAAGGTAGCCAAGTGGTACGCCACAATTGATATCGCTAATGCATTTTTCTCCATCCCTCTAGCAGCAGAATGCAGGCCACAATTTGCCTTCACTTGGAGGGGAGTCCAATATACTTGGAATCAGCTGCCCCAGGGGTGGAAACACAGCCCTACCATTTGCCATGGGCTGATCCAGTCTGCACTAGAGCAGGGGGAAGCTCCTGAACACCTGCAGTACATCGATGACATTATTGTGTGGGGTGACACAGCAGAGGAAGTTTTTGAGAAAGGGAAGAAAATAGTCCAAATCCTTCTGAAAGCCGGTTTTGCCATAAAACAAAATAAAGTCAAAGGACCTGCACGAGAGATCCAGTTTTTAGGAATAAAATGGCAAGATGGACATCGTCAAATCCCAATGGATGTGATCAACAAAATAACAGCTATGTCTCCACCAACTAACAAAAAAGAAACACAGACTTTCCTAGGTGTTGTGGGGTTTTGGAGAATTCACATCCCAAATTACAGTCTGATTGTAAACCTGCTCTACCAAGTAACTCGTAAGAAGAATGAGTTTGAATGGGGCCCTGAACAACGACAAGCGTTTGAACAAATCAAGCAGGAAATAGTCCATGCAGTAGCCCTTGGGCCAGTTCGAACAGGACCAGATGTAAAGAATGTGCTCTACACTGCAGCCGGGGAGAACGGCCCCACCTGGAGCCTCTGGCAGAAAGAACCTGGGGAAACTTGAGGTCGGCCCCTGGGGTTTTGGAGTCGGGGATACAGAGGATCTGAGGCCTGCTATACTCCAACTGAAAAGGAGATATTGGCAGCATATGAAGGAGTTCGATCTGCTTCGGAGGTGGTCGGTACTGAAGCGCAGCTCCTCCTAGCACCCCGATTGCCAGTACTAGGCTGGATGTTCAAGGGAAGGGTCTCTTCTACGCATCATGCAACTGATGCTACGTGGAGCAAGTGGGTTGCACTGATTACTCAGCGGGCTCGAATAGGAAACCCCAGTCGCCCAGGAATATTGGAAGTGATTATGGACTGGCCAGAAGGCAAATACTTTGGGATATCATCCGAGGAGGAGGTGGGTCGTGCTGAAGAAGCCCCACTGTACAACCAGTTACCAGAGAATGAAAAGAAATATGCCCTGTTCACTGATGGGTCCTGTCGTATTGTGGGGAAGCATCGGAGATGGAAGGCTGCTGTATGGAGTCCTACACGACGAGTTGCAGAAGCTGCTGAGGGAGAAGGTGAATCGAGTCAGTTTGCAGAAGTGAAAGCCATTCAGCTGGCTTTAGACATTGCTGAACGAGAAAAATGGCCAGTTCTCTATCTCTACACCGATTCATGGATGGTAGCAAATGCCCTGTGGGGATGGTTACAGCAATGGAAGCAAAACAACTGGCAGCGTAGGGGCAAACCCATCTGGGCTGCTGCTTTGTGGCAAGACATTGCTGCTCGGGTAGAGAACCTGGCTGTGAAAGTACGTCACGTAGATGCTCATGTGCCCAAGAATCGGGCTACTGAAGAACATCAAAACAACCAGCAGGTGGATCAGGCTGCTAAGATTGAAGTAGCTCAGGTGGACCTGGATTGGCAGCATAAAGGTGAATTATTTATAGCCCGATGGGCCCATGACACCTCAGGCCATCAAGGTAGAGATGCAACATACAGATGGGCTCGTGATCGGGGGGTGGACCTGACCATGGACGCTATAGCACAGGTTATTCATGACTGTGAAACATGTGCTGCAATCAAGCAAGCCAAACGGTCAAAGCCTCTTTGGTATGGAGGACGATGGCTGAAATATAAATATGGAGAGGCTTGGCAGATTGATTACATCACACTCCCTCAAACTCGCAATGGCAAGTGCCACGTACTTACAATGGTGGAAGCAACCTCCGGATGGCTGGAAACATACCCTGTGCCTCATGCCACCGCCCGGAACACTATCCTGGGCCTTGAAAAACAAGTACTATGGCGACATGGTACCCCAGAAAGAATAGAGTCAGACAATGGAACTCATTTCCGAAACAACCTTATAGACACTTGGGCCAAAGAACATGGTATTGAGTGGGTGTATCACATCCCCTATCATGCACCAGCCTCCGGGAAAGTTGAACGATACAACGGACTGTTAAAGACTACATTGAAAGCAATGGGCGCTGGAACATTGTCGTGGTTTAACCCGACCGGCAGCTAAACACCACGCAGCCGTTCGCTCACCCTCCCCCCTCCCTCTCTGGGACGGGGGAGAGAAATGGAAAGTGAAGCCCGTGAGTTGAGATAAAGACAGTTTAATAAGACAGGAAAAAAAAAAATAACAAAAATAATAATAACAATAATAATAATGATGATACAATGGTGATAATACGAAAGTAATAATAGTATGTACAAACAAGTGATGCACAATGCAATTGCTCACCACCCGCTGACCGATGCCCAGCCTAACCCCGAGCAGTCCGGACCCCTCCCCCCGGCTAGCCACCCCTATATATTGTTTAGCATGACGTCAGATGGTATGGAATACCCCTTTGGCTAGTTTGGGTCACCTGTCCTGGGTCTGTCCCCTCCCAGCTCTTACTGCACCCCCCAGCCTGCCCGTTGGCAGGACAGAGCAAAGGCTGAGATGTCCTTGGCTTGGTATAAGCACTGCTCTGCAACAATTAAAGCATCGGGGTGTTATCAGCACTCTTCTCATTCTAAGCCAAAACACAGCATTCCACCAGCTACTAGGAAGAAAATTAATTCTGTGCTAACTGAAACCAGGACATCTATCCACCCCTTATTCCATACCATTTATGTCATGCTCAGGTTACACTCTTTTCCATACATTCTAATTAGTCACCTATAGTAATCATGGTAGTGATAACATACAGTATAATATACTATTTAACATGGTGCAATTCAGTTCATGGGCTATTCTCACCCAGTATTAAATCTCCTTGAGGTACACACCGGACCTCTCCGTTCTTTTGCATCACCCACCAAGTATATCCAGGTCCCTGAGCGAAAACAATTCCACGAATAGGTTTGCCTTTTCCTGAGGCAGGAGTAGCCCAGACTGTTTTACCCAGCATATTTTTTACATGCACTACAGGAACTTTATCCCCATCTACAGTACGTAACAGGTTTGATTGGGCAGGTCCAGCTCGGTTGGTAGATCCCCTAGTATTGACTAACCAGGTGGCCTTTGCCAAATGCGTATCCCAGTTTTTGAACGTCCCAGCGCCCATTGCTTTCAAGGTAGTCTTTAACAGGCCATTGTATCGTTCAACTTTCCCGGAGGCTGGTGCATGATAGGGGATGTGATACACCCATTCAATACCATGTTCTTTGGCCCAAGTGTCTATAAGGTTGTTTCGGAAGTGAGTCCCATTGTCTGATTCTATTCTTTCTGGGGTGCCATGTCGCCATAGGACTTGCTTTTCAAGGCCCAGGATGGTGTTCCGGGCGGTAGCATGAGGCACAGGATATGTTTCCAGCCATCCGGTGGTTGCTTCCACCATTGTAAGTACGTGGCGCTTGCCATTGCGAGTTTGAGGGAGTGTGATGTAATCAATCTGCCAGGCCTCTCCATATTTATATTTCAGCCATCGTCCTCCATACCAAAGAGGCTTTGACCGTTTGGCTTGCTTGATTGCAGCACATGTTTCACAGTCATGAATAACCTGTGCTATAGCGTCCATGGTCAAGTCCACCCCTCGATCACGAGCCCATCTGTATGTTGCATCTCTACCTTGATGGCCTGAGGTGTCATGGGCCCATCGGGCTATAAATAATTCACCTTTATGCTGCCAATCCAGGTCCACCTGAGCTACTTCAATCTTAGCAGCCTGATCCACCTGCTGGTTGTTTTGATGTTCTTCAGTAGCCCGATTCTTGGGCACATGAGCATCTACGTGGCGTACTTTCACAGCCAGGTTCTCTACCCGAGCAGCAATATCTTGCCACAATGCAGCAGCCCAGATAGGTTTGCCCCTACGCTGCCAGTTGTTTTGCTTCCATTGCTGTAACCATCCCCACAGGGCATTTGCTACCATCCATGAATCGGTGTAGAGATAGAGAACTGGCCATTTTTCTCGTTCAGCAATGTCTAAAGCCAGCTGAATGGCTTTCACTTCTGCAAACTGACTCGCTTCACCTTCTCCCTCAGCAGCTTCTGCAACTCGTCGCGTAGGACTCCATACAGCAGCCTTCTATCTCCGATGCTTCCCCACAATACGACAGGACCCATCAGTGAACAGGGCATATTTCTTTTCATTCTCTGGCAACTGGTTGTACAGTGGGGCTTCTTCAGCACGACCCACCTCCTCCTCTGATGATATCCCAAAGTATTTGCCTTCTGGCCAGTCCATGATCACTTCCAATATTCCTGGGCGACTGGGGTTTCCTATTCGAGCCCGCTGAGTAATCAGTGCAACCCACTTGCTCCATGTAGCATCAGTTGCATGATGCGTAGAGGGGACCCTTCCCTTGAACATCCAGCCTAGTACCGGTAATCGGGGTGCTAGGAGGAGCTGCGCTTCAGTACCGACCACCTCCGAAGCAGATCGAACTCCTTCATATGCTGCCAATATCTCCTTTTCAGTTGGAGTATAGCGGGCCTCAGATCCTCTGTATCCCCGACTCCAAAACCCCAGAGGCCGACCTCGAGTTTCCCCAGGTTCTTTCTGCCAGAGGCTCCAGGTGGGGCCGTTCTCCCCGGCTGCAGTGTAGAGCACATTCTTTACATCTGGTCCTGTTCGAACTGGCCCAAGGGCTACTGCATGGACTATTTCCTGCTTGATTTGTTCAAAGGCTTGTCGTTGTTCAGGGCCCCATTCAAACTCATTCTTCTTACGAGTTACTTGGTAGAGTGGGTTTACAATCAGAATGTAATTTGGGATGTGCATTCTCCAAAACCCCACAACACCTAGGAAAGTCTGTGTTTCTTTTTTGTTAGTTGGTGGAGACATAGCTGTTATTTTGTTGATCACATCCATTGGAATTTGACGACGTCCATCTTGCCATTTTATTCCTAAAAACTGGATCTCCCGTGCAGGTCCTTTGACTTTATTTTGTTTTATGGCAAAACCGGCTTTCAGAAGGATTTGGACTATTTTCTTCCCTTTCTCAAAAACTTCCTCTGCTGTGTCACCCCACACAATAATGTCATCGATGTACTGCAGGTGTTCAGGAGCTTCCCCCTGCTCTAGTGCAGACTGGATCAGCCCATGGCAAATGGTAGGGCTGTGTTTCCACCCCTGGGGCAGCCTATTCCAAGTATATTGGACTCCCCTCCAAGTGAAGGCAAATTGTGGCCTGCACTCTGCTGCTAGAGGGATGGAGAAAAATGCATTAGCGATATCAATTGTGGCGTACCACTTGGCTACCTTCGATTCAAGTTCATACTGAAGTTCCAGCATGTCCGGCACTGCAGCACTCAGTGGTGGCGTGACTTCGTTCAGGCCGCGATAGTCCACTGTTAGTCTCCACTCGCCATTAGACTTTCGCACTGGCCATATGGGACTATTGAAAGGTGAATGAGTCTTGCTGATCACTCCTTGGCTCTCCAATTGACGAATTAGCTTATGGATGGGAATCAGGGAGTCTCGGTTGGTGCGATATTGCCGCCGGTGCACAGTTGTGGTAGCAATTGGCACTTGCTGTTCTTCGACCCTCAGCAACCCCACAACAGAGGGGTCCTCTGAGAGACCAGGCAAGGTAGATAATTGTTTAATGCCCTCTGTCTCTAAGGCAGCAATACCAAAAGCCCACCGGAACCCTTTTGGGTCCTTGCAGTATCCTCTTCTAAGATAGTCTATGCCAAGGATACATGGAGCATCCGGACCAGTCACAATGCGGTGCTTTTCCCACTCATTCCCAGTCAGACTCACTTCAGCCTCCAATACAGTCAACTGCTGAGATCCCCCTGTCACTCCACAAATATAGATGGGCTCTGGTCCTTTATAGCTCGATGGCATTATAGTACATTGTGCACCGGTGTCTACTAAAGCCTTATACTTCTGTGCGCGTGATGTGCCAGGCCATCGAATCCACACAGTCCAATAAACTCGATTGTCCCTTTCCTCCCCCTGGCTGGAGGCAGGGCCCCCCTAATCCTGGTCAGAATCTTCTTCATTTCTGTGTTTGAAGGACTGTCTGCTGGAAGTTGGAGCAGCAAACTTTTCGGAGAATCCCTTTTTCCTGATTGTTTTCTTTTGCAACTCACTTACCCGTGCCTCTAGGGTCGCGGTAGATTTTCCATCCCACTTTCTCATGTCCTCTCCATGGTCTCGTAAGTAAAACCACAGGGTGGCACGGGGTGAGTACCCACCATATCGTCTTCCTTGTGTGGGTGAACGCCTACCCCTGACAGCTGAGACACTGCTCTGTACAGGTAAGGAGGAGAATAATCTCTCTTCAAGTTGGTGAACCTTTTCAGAAAGGTTCTCCACAGTGTTCTCTTTTGTTCGGTGGACACTGGTTGGTTCAGGTGGGGATGAAGATAGATTCTCTTTAAGTTGGTGGAACTCTTCAGAAAGTTTCTCCACAGCTGAGACGCAGGCCTGTAAGGAAGAGGAGAGACTTTCTTCGTACTGCCGGAGTTGTTTAGCCGCTTCACCCACTGTGGGTTCCTCATCCTCTTTCCAGGCCATTATTGCCAATGAGCTGGCATATGATGATGGTGCACTCCGTACAAACTTCCGCCACATGGGTCGTGTACACTTGACTTCATCTGGATCTGTGGATGTTTGTTTGAGGTCTGGATCCTCATAAATCACTTCCCGTACGGCTAATTCCCTCAGGTACTGGATTCCCTTCTCCATAGTGGTCCACTTGCCTGGTAGACATAAAATATCTTCCTTGAAGGGATACCTTTCCCTCACAGCTGAGAGGAGACGCCTCCAGAGGCTGGTGGGTCGTGCTCCATCTGCAATTGCTTTGTCAATGCCGGCGTCTCGAGCAAGGGATCCCAGCCGCTTGGCTTCCCTGCCGTCTAATTCCACACAATTGGCTCCAGAGTCCCAGCACCGGAGCAGCCAGGTGACAAGCTGCTCACCTATACAGCGACCAAAATCTTTTCGCACATCTCGTAGCTCGCGCTCGTTTAGGCTTCGGGTAGTTACTGTTGCTCTTTCGGCATCCTCATCTTCCTCCTCCTGAATCCTTGACGGCCCAGCGTCGTCATCATCTTCGTCATCTCTATACTTAGTTTTGGCAGAAGCCTTACCTGGATTGGCAGAAGACTCTCTGCGTTCTAAACGACTTGAATTTCTATACCATATTTTCACCTTCTCTACAGGGGCAGCTTGCACTGCTACTGCTCGTTTCTCTGACTTTGTTACAGGGTCTGCCACAGGGGTTGGAATGCCCTCTGCAGGGTCAACTTGCACTGCTACAGCTCGTTTCTCTGACACGGCCACAGGAGCTGGAGCGGCTACAGGAGCTGGAGCAGTTGCAGGAACCGGAGCTGTAGCGGCTACAGGAGCTGGAGCTGGAGCTGGAGCAGCTGCAGGAGCTGGGACTGGAGCAGCAGTAGGAGCTGGAGCTGGAGCGGCTTCAGGAGCTGGAGCTGGAGCGGCTGCAGGAGCTGGGACTGGAGCAGCTGCAGGAACTGGGACTGGAGTAGCGGCCGGAGCTGGAACTGGAGCGACTGCAGGAACTGGGACTGGAGCAGCTGCAGGAGCTGGAGCTGGAGCGGCTTCAGGAGCTGGAGCTGGAGCGGCTGCAGGAGCTGGGACTGGAGCGGCTGCAGGAGCTGGGACTGGAGCGGCTGCAGGAGCTGGGACTGGAGCGGCTGCAGAATCCACCGTAGGGGTCACAGTGGCCGTTGGATCTGTCACAGGGTTTGGAGTGGCCGCAGGGTCTGTCACTAAGTTGACAGCAGTATCAATGGCAGCTCGATAGGCATGAGCCAGGCCCCAGCACGTTACAATGATTTGTGTTACTTTGGAACTGCCAGAATCATGACACCTTTTTTTCAAGCATTCTGCCAGTTTTTGAGGATTTTGCCATTGTTCAGGGGTGAATTTCCAACACACTGGGGGTGCCAACTGCTCTAGATGCCTGCCCATATCCACCCATACTCCCTGCCACCCACAACTATACTGCCTCCGGGCAGATCTCCGGATGAGCTTCATAAGTAGTTGTTTAACTTTAAGCAGAATCTGAAGTGCATTCATGAGGCAGAACAACAAGACTATGGTATTCTGAGTATTCCAGAAATATTCAATATCTTGGAGAGCTATTGTGACAAGCTCAGGGGATAAGAGGGTGGTGAAGGAGGAAGGCAGAGTGACCCAGGAGGATACAGGGGTGGTGAAGGAGAAAGGGAGAGTAAGCAAGTAAGGAAAAATATCCTCCCCTTTCCCCTCCACAGATTGACTCTCTAATGGAGAAAAACAATAGGTATAATTGCTAATAGTTCCCAAGATGCTGTTTCCAAAGTACAGAGTCCACGATGTTACTGAGTATAAATACCAAGTTAGAGTCATGACCAGATATCTTATCGTCTCATAAGCCATTGCTATAACACTTAGTACCATAATGGTCTGAAACCAGGGCCCGGAGAGGAGAAACAACACTACAGAGAGCAAATACGGAAAATAATGTACTATAATACTCAATTTGGAAAACAGGCGCAGCAGAGTTGTGATTAAAGCAATCAGCATCATGACAAGTGACTATTAAGCAGGTCTAATCCTTACACCAATTTTAGTTTAACACACTCTGATCAGATCTGCCGTTATCTCAACCTTTCGGGCCCCACGTTGGGCGCCAAAAAGACTGTCGTGGTTTAACCCGACCGGCAGCTAAACACCACGCAGCCGTTCGCTCACCCTCCCCCCTCCCTCTCTGGGACGGGGGAGAGAAATGGAAAGTGAAGCCCGTGAGTTGAGATAAAGACAGTTTAATAAGACAGGAAAAAAAAATAACAAAAATAATAATAACAATAATAATAATGATGATACAATGGTGATAATACGAAAGTAATAATAGTATGTACAAACAAGTGATGCACAATGCAATTGCTCACCACCCGCTGACCGATGCCCAGCCTAACCCCGAGCAGTCCGGACCCCTCCCCCCGGCTAGCCACCCCTATATATTGTTTAGCATGACGTCAGATGGTATGGAATACCCCTTTGGCTAGTTTGGGTCACCTGTCCTGGGTCTGTCCCCTCCCAGCTCTTACTGCACCCCCCAGCCTGCCCGTTGGCAGGACAGAGCAAAGGCTGAGATGTCCTTGGCTTAGTATAAGCACTGCTCTGCAACAATTAAAGCATCGGGGTGTTATCAGCACTCTTCTCATTCTAAGCCAAAACACAGCATTCTACCAGCTACTAGGAAGAAAATTAATTCTGTGCTAACTGAAACCAGGACAAACATTCAAAAACTGGGATACGCATTTGGCAAAGGCCACCTGGTTAGTCAATACTAGGGGATCTGCCAACCGAGCTGGACCTGCCCAATCAAACCTGTTACGTACTGTAGATGGGGATAAAGTTCCTGTAGTGCATGTAAGAAATATGCTGGGTAAAACAGTCTGGGCTACTCCTGCCTCAGGAAAAGGCAAACCTATTCGTGGAATTGTTTTCGCTCAGGGACCTGGATACACTTGGTGGGTGATGCAAAAGAACAGAGAGGTCCGGTGTGTACCTCAAAGAGATTTAATACTGGGTGAGAATAGCCCATGAACTGAATTGTACCATGTTAATTACTATATAATACTGTATATTATCACTACTATGACTACTGTAGGTGACTAATTAGAATGTATGGAAAAAAGTGTAACCTGAGCATGACATAAATGGTATGGAATAAGGGGTGGATAGATGTCCTGGTTTCAGTTAGAACAGAGCTAATTTTCTTCCTAGTAGCTGGTGGAATGCTGTGTTTTGGCTTAGGATGAGAAGAGTGCTGATAACACCCCGATGTTTTAATTGTTGCAGAGCAGTGCTTATACCAAGCCAAGGACATCTCAGCCTTTTGCTCTGTCCTGCCAACAGGCAGGCTGGGGGTGCAGTAAGAGCTGGGAGGGGACAGACCCAGGACAGGTGACCCAAACTAGCCAAAGGGGTATTCCATACCATCTGACGTCATGCTAAACAATATATAGGGGTGGCTAGCCGGGGGGAGGGGGCCGGACTGCTCAGGGTTAGGCTGGGCATCGGTCAGCGGGTGGTGAGCAATTGCATTGTGCATCACTTGTTTGTACATATTATTATTACTTTCCTATTATCACCATTATAACATTATTGTTATTATTGTTATTATTATTTTGTTATTATTATTTTCCTGTCTTATTAAACTGTCTTTATCTCAACTCACGGGCTTCACTTTCCATTTCTCTCCCCCGTCCCAGAGAGGGAGGGGGGAGGGTGAGCGAACGGCTGCGTGGTGTTTAGCTGCCAGCCGGGTTAAACCACGACAGGGATAATGCTTCAGAATTTGAAAAAGAGTTTCAAGCTTGGTGGCAATTAGGCCTTTATACTTACTATAAGTAACGCCACCGTATACAATGTATATCCAATCATTGCAGTAGGACTCAATCAGAATGGAACTATGCTCCTTAGGATAAAGCATAAATTACGGGCCCATAAAAAGGGAGGAAAGTGGCAAACAATTGATGTAAATGCATGTATTGTGCGTGAACAAAAAGGTTTCATTTGTGAAAGTAACACGCTGGAATCCCAAGACATTTGTCTTGACACTGAACAAAATATTTGCCACTTTGAGATACATCCTAATGAAACCCTTGAAACTGTACTTGTATATTTTGGGAAAGGTTGTGTTTGCATGAGAACTCATTGTGATTCTATAGCCATAGATAATACAATGGTAGATACCAGTAATCACTCAAATGTTTGTGTTTGCAATTTTACCAAAATTCTAGGACGTGATTTTAAATACTCAGCTCCTGTCACTTCTTATCAACTTATTGCATCTAATTATATTCTGCTTCATGAACTGCTGCCTACTCCTATTGGAATGAACCTCACCTTGGTGAAGAAATTGCTGGTACATGAGGACCTGAAGCGGCTGATGACACCAGTTCGAGAAAATGGACAAAAGACGCTGATTACTGTCCATCATGATGCACAAGAAATACATTGAGTGATGGAAAGAGTAAAGAGAGATGAGAGACACCGTTGGTGGGACACTTTGTTTGGATGGTCACCAGCTGCCACGGGAATCTTCAACAAGATGCTTCACCCTGTTATTGTTCTGTTAATACTCACTGTATTATGTTTTATACTGACAATTACTTTGTATGTTAAACTCTGGTTTATGATGAAATGTTAGCATCCCTACACAATGTACATACATAAACCTCATCCCAAGAATGTATGTGATATCCCCGACATATTCCAACTGTCGTGAAGCTTGAGCGACTATAGTCACGGGGTGGATTATGTGGTGTAATTGCCCAAAGTAACTAGGAAAATAAAACTAACATTCACATTTTTAAGGAAAAGGTACAGCATTGAAGAGGCTTTCAGGGTAGGGCATAGCTGCATTACCTGAGTGTTCCCTGGGCATCCAACCTTAGATGCTATCGCGCTGGGGAAACTTGGTGTGCTAGCCCTAAGAAACAGCACGGAGTGTAGAGTGGAGTGGAGACACCATGGCTAGGCTCTGTAACCAGGTGGGGACTCGGTTGTTCTTGTGCACACCAAGACCGATAAGCTGCACTTTTGCCACCCTGAGCCAAGGACCTGTCATGTTTTGACAAATGCTGTACCCTAGTGTACTTTTTGCTCATTATAATATCATTATAATACCAAAACACACTTCCATCCCAAAAGCTACCCGCCTCCAAGGTGCGACCACCCCTCACTGAGCATGTGCTCTGAATTTCTTGGAGCCTATTACTTTAAACGGAGACGGGAGAACTTTTCACCAATCATAACTAAGATATGCTTGACTAGAGCCACTCAAGCTCCACCTAAAACATAGAAAATAATATAAATTGGCCCAAGAAAGAGGGAATGTCAGGGAAGATACCACCGTCAGGGGAGATACCATCCCGAGGAAATACAACATTCTTAGGACCTCCTGACTCCTGGGATCAGTCGACGGGCTGAGCCTCTCTTCCCCCCCCCATTGGGACGCCTTTGGGTGAGATCTGAATACTTGCTTATATCCTTTTAACGCGTTTATTTCTAGGCTGTGCACCTGTAACACCTGTAACACCTGAATATTTCATGCATGATAGCTTGCTTTTGCAGACAGTCACTATTGCCGGCAATCCAAAAGAACCTGATTATCTGTTGCTGTAATAAACCATACTTGATTGCATTGTGATAGCTCTCATTAAATGCAACTAGGGTAAGGGTGGTTATCCGTGATAGTTCAGTGTTCTGAATCCAACCAGACCCCCAGACGGTCAATGCGTTGTTGGTGAATGTCTGAATGG
The DNA here is from genome assembly GCF_009819795.1 of Aythya fuligula. Taxonomy (NCBI): domain Eukaryota; kingdom Metazoa; phylum Chordata; class Aves; order Anseriformes; family Anatidae; genus Aythya; species Aythya fuligula. The sequence continues at coordinate 11,590,927 of NC_045594.1, forward strand.
ACCCCCATACAGTTAATGCGTTGTTGGTGAATGTCTGAACAGACCCCCAGACGGTTAACGCGTTGTTGGCGAATGTCCAACTGGTTCAGTACCCTGAATCCGACCGGGCCCGTAACGGTTAATCAGCTACACCCCTTAATGCGACAACGGTATATACAGATGCTGGTGCAATAAGTAGAAAGGCCGTGTGTGTGTGGTACGAGAATGGAACTTGGGAGAACTACCTAACTACGGGGATGACGGGATACATTACAAACATTGGAATTGTCTGCAGTTGTTTGGGCTTGTCAACGCTGGATGCATGAGCCAATTAATATTGTTTCAGATTCTCTGTATGTTGTCAACGTGGTGAACCGGATCGAGGATGCCTTGATACGGCAAACTAAGAGGGATAGGTTATTGTCATTATTTCTGCAATTGCGAGATGCCATTCAAGGAAGAACTGCACCCTACTGTGTTATCCATATAAGTAGGCATCAGTTCTCGATCGGGTTAGCAGAAGGTAATTCGCAAGCAGACAAATTGGTGAGTGTAATCACAGCAGAACCTGAAAGTGATTTTACACGTGCACGAGTGTCGCATGAGATGTTCCACCAGAATGCTAAAGGTCTTTGAAGAATGTTTGGACTTACTTGGGCAGAAGCGAAAGGAATAGTAAGAGCATGCCCTTCCTGCAGTCATCATGGACTGGGTGTCCTGGTTTCAGTTAGAACAGAGTTAATTTTCTTCCTAGTAGCTGGTAGAATGCTATGTTTTGGCTTAGGATGAGAAGAGTGCTGATAACACCCCGATGTTGTAATTGTTGCAGAGCAGTGCTTACACCAAGCCAAGGACATCTCAGCTTCTTGCTCTGTCCCGCCAACGGTCAGGCTGGGGGTGCAGCAAGAGCTGGGAGGGGACAGACCCAGGACAGCTGACCCAAACTGGCCAAAGGGGTATTCCATACCATCTGATGTCATGCTAAACAATATATAGGGGTGGCTAGCCAGGGGAGGGGGGCCGGACTGCTTGGGGCTTGGCTGGGCATCGGTCAACGGGTAGTGAGCAATTGCATTGTGCATCACTTGTTTGTACACATTATTATTAGTAGTACTATTATCATCATTGTTTCTATTATTGTTATTATTATTATTGTTATTATTATTTTCCTGTCTTATTAAACTGTCTTTATCTCAGCTCTCGGGCTTCACTTTCCGTTTCTCTCCCTCGTCCCAGAGAGGGAGGGGGGAGGGTGAGCGAACGGCTGTGTGGTGTTTAGCTGCCGGCCGGGTTAAACCACGACAGTCCTTTTGGCGCCCAACATGGGGCTCAAAGGGTTGAGATAACGACAGATCTGACCAGAGTGTGTTAAACTAAAATTGGTATAAGTATTAGACCTGCTTAATAGTTGCTAGTCATAATGCTGATTGCTTTAATCTCAGGTCTGCTGCGCCTGTTTTCCAAATTGAGTATTATAGCACGTTGTTTTCCGTATGTGCTCTCTATCATGTTGTTTATCTTCTCCGGGCCCTGGTTTAAGATCATTATGGTACTGTGTGTTTTAACAGTGGCTTATGAGACGATGAAATTTCTGGTCATGACTCTAACTTGGTATTTGTACTCAGTAACATCGTCGACTCTATACTTTGGAAACCGTATCTTGGAAACTATTAGCAATTGTACCTGTTGCCTTTTTTCATCAGGGAGCCAATCTGTGGAGGGGAAAGGGGAAGATATTTTTTCTTACTCGTTCACTCTCCATTTCTCCTTCACCACCCTCTTATCCTCCGAGCTTGTTACAATAGCTCTCCAAGATGTTGAATATCCTTGGGATACTCAGACCAGCATGGTCTTGTTGTTATGCCTCCTGAATGTGCTTCAGGTTTTGCTTAAAGTTAAACAACTACTTAGGAAGCTCATCCAGAGATCTGTCCTGAGATGGGATAGTTTTGAGTGGCAGGGAGTGTGGGAGGATATGGGCAGGCATCTAGAGCAGTGGGCACCCCCAGGGTTTTGGAAATTCACCCTTGAACAACTGCAAAATCCTCAAAAACTGGCAGAATGCTTGAAAAAAAGGTGTCATGACTCTGGCAGTTCCAAAGTAACACAAATCATTGTAACGTGCTGGGGCCTGGCTCATGCCTATATAGCTGCAATTGATACTACTATCAACTTAGTGACAGACCCTGTGGCAACTCCAAGTCAGGTGACAGATCCAACGGCCACTCCGACCCCTACGGTGGACTCTACAGCCACTCCAGCTCCTACAGCAGCTCCAGTTCCAGCTCCTGCAGCCACTACAGCTCCTGCAGCCGCTCCAGTTCCAGCTCCTGCAGCCGCTCCAGTTCCAGTTCCTGCAGCTGCTTCAGCTCCAGTTCCTGCAGCCGCTCCGTTTCCAGCTCCTGCAGCCTCTCCAGCTCCTGTGGCTGGGTCAGAGAAACGAGCTGTAGCAGTGCAAGTTGCCCCTGTAGAGAAGGTGAAAAAATGTTATAGACATTCAGGTCATTTAGAACGCAGAGAGTCTTCTGCCAAATCTATGTATAGAGACGACGATGCTGGGCCATCAGGGATTCAGGAGGAGGAAGATGAGGATGCCGAAAAATCAACAGTAACTACCCGAAACCTATACGAGCGTGAGCTACGAGATGTGCAAAAAGATTTTGGTCATTGTATAGGTGAACAGCTTGTCACCTGGCTGCTCCGGTGCTGGGACACGGGAGCCAATTGTGTGGAATTAGACGGCAGGGAAGCCAAGCGACTGGGATCTCTTGCTAGAGACGCAGGCATTGACAAAGCAATTGCAGATAGAGCACAATCTCACAGCCTCTGGAGGCGTCTCCTCTCAGCTGTGAGGGAAAGGTATCCCTTCAAGGAAGAACTTTTATGTCTACCAGGCAAGTGGACCACTATGGAGAAGGGAATCCAGTACCTGAGGGAATTAGCCATACGGGAAGTGATTTATGAGGATCCAGACCTCAAACAAACATCCACAGATCCAGATGAAGTCAGGTGTACATGACCCATGTGGCAGAAGTTTGTACGGAGTGCACCATCATCATATGCCACCTCATTGGCAATAACGGCCTGGAAAGAGGACGAGGAACCCACAGTGGATGAAGTGGATAAACAACTCCGGCAGTACGAAGAAAGTCTCTCCTCTTCCTTACAGGCCTGCGTCTCAGCTGTGGAGAAACTTTCTGAAGACTTCCACCAACACAAAGAGAACCTATCTTCCTCCCCACATGAACAAACCAGTGTCCACCGACCAAAAGAGAACACTTGGGAGAAACTTTCTGAAAAGGTTCACCAACTTGAAGAGAGATTATTCTCCTCCCCACCTGTACAAAGCAGTGTCTCAGCTATCAGGGGTAAGTGTTCATCCACACAAGGAAGACAATATGGTGGGTACTCACCCCATGCCACCCTGTGGTTTTACTTACAAGACCATGGAGAGGACATGAGAAAATGGGATGGAAAATCTACCGTGACCCTAGAGGCAAGGGTACGTGAGTTGCAAAAGAAAACAATCGGGAAAAAGGGATTCTCTTAAAAGTTTGCTGCTCCAACTTCCAGCAGACAGTCCTTCAAACACAGAAACGAAGAAGATTCTGACCAGGACTAGAGGGGCCCTGCCTCCAGCCAGGGGGAGGAAAGGGACAATCGAGTTTATTGGACTGTGTGGATTCGATGGCCTAGCACGTCAGATGCACAGAAATATAAGGCTTTAGTAGACACCGGTGCACAATGTACTGTAACGCACCGCCTGGAACACTATCCTGGGCCTTGAAAAGCAAGTCCTATGGCGACATGGCACCCCAGAAAGAATAGAGTCAGACAATGGAACTCATTTCTGAAACTACCTTATAGACACTTGGGCCAAAGAGCATGGTCTTGAGTGGGTGTATCACATCCCCTATCATGCACCAGCCTCCGGGAAAGTTGAACGATAAAATGGACTGTTAAAGACTACATTGAAAGCAATGGGCGCTGGAACATTCAAAAACTGGGATACGCATTTGGCAAAGGCCACCTGGTTAGTCAATACTAGGGGATCTGCCAACCGAGCTGGACCTGCCCAATCAAACCTGTTACGTACTGTAGAAGGGGATAAAGTTCCTGTAGTGCATGTAAGAAATATGCTGGGTAAAACAGTCTGGGCTACTCCTGCCTCAGGAAAAGGCAAACCTATTCGTGGAATTGTTTTCGCTCAGGGACCTGGATGCACTTGGTGGGTGATGCAAAAGAACGGAGAGGTCCGGTGTGTACCTCAAGGGGATTTAATACTGGGTGAGAATAGCCCATGAATTGAATTGTACCATGTTAATTACTATATAATACTGTATGTTATCACTACCATGACTACTATATACTTTATATGAAAATGGTGACTAATTAGAATGTATGGAAAAGAGTGTAACCTGAGCATGACATAAATGGTATGGAATTTTCTGGAGAGCGTGGAAGATAGCTTCCTGACACAGCTGGTTAGTGAGCCTACCAGGGGAGGTGCCCCGCTAGACCTTCTCTTCACAAACAGAGAAGGACTGGTGGAGGACGTGATCGTCGGGAGCTGTCTCGGGCAGAGTGACCACGCAATGGTGGAGTTCACTATTCTTGGCGAGGCCAGGAAGGGGACCAGTAAAACCGCTGTATTGGACTTTCGGAGGGCTGACTTTGAACTGCTCAGGACACTGGTTGGTGGAGTCCCTTGGGAGGCGGTTCTGAAGGGCAGAGGGGTCCAGGAAGGCTGGGCGATCTTCAAGAGGGAAGTCTTCATGGCGCAGGAACGGTCTGTACCCACGTGCCCAAAGACGAGCTGGCGGGGAAGAAGACCGGCCTGGCTCAACAGAGAATTGTGGCTTGATCTTAGGAGGAAAAAGAGGGTTTATAAGCTTTGGAAAAGTGGGCAGGCCACTAAGGAGGACTTTAAAGAAGTAGCGAGGCTGTGCAGGGACAAAATTAGGAAGGCCAAAGCTCATCTGGAGCTCAATCTGGCTACTGCCGTTAAAGATAACAAAAAACGTTTCTATAAATACATCAACACAAAAAGGAGGACTAAGGAGAATCTCCATCCTTTACTGGATGCGGGGGGAAACTTAGTTACAAGAGATGAGGAAAAGGCGGAGGTGCTCAATGCCTTCTTTGCCTCAGTCTTTAGCGGCAATACCGGATGTTCTCTGGATACCCAGTTCCCTGAGCTGGTGGAAGGGGATGGGGAACAGGATGTGGCCCTCATTATCCATGAAGAACTGGTTGGTGACCTGCTACAGCACTTAGATGTGCACAAGTCGATGGGGCCGGATGGGATCCACCCAAGGGTACTGAGGGAACTGGCAGAGGAGCTGGCCAAGCCACTATCCATCATTTATCAACAGTCCTGGCTATCGGGGGAGGTCCCAATCGACTGGCGGCTAGCAAATGTGACGCCCATCTACAAGAAGGGCTGGAGAGCAGACCCGGGAAACTACAGGCCTGTCAGTTTGACCTCAGTGCCAGGAAAGCTCATGGAGCAGATCCTCCTGAGAGTCATCACGCAGCACTTGAAGGGGAAGCAGGCGATCAGGCCCAGTCAGCATGGCTTTATGAAAGGCAGGTCATGCCTGACGAACCTGATCTCCTTCTATGACAGAGTGACGCGCTGGGTGGACGAGGGAAAGGCTGTGGATGTGGTCTACCTTGACTTCAGCAAGGCTTTTGACACTGTTTCCCACAGCATTCTCCTCAAGAAACTGGCTGCTCTTGGCTTGGACTGGCGCACGCTTCGTTGGGTTAGAAACTGGCTGGATAGCCGGGCCCAAAGAGTCGTGGTGAATGGAGCCAAGTCCAGTTGGAGGCCAGTCACTAGTGGCGTTCCCCAGGGCTCGGTGCTGGGGCCGGTCCTCTTTAATATCTTCATTTATGATCTGGACGAGGGCATCGAGTGCACCCTCAGTAAGTTCGCAGATGACACCAAGTTAGGTGCGTGTGTCGATCTGCTTGAGGGTAGGAAAGCTCTGCAGGAGGATCTGGATAGGCTGCACCGATGGGCTGAGGTCAACTGCATGAAGTTTAACAAGGCCAAGTGCTGGGTCCTGCACCTGGGGCGCAATAACCCCAAGCAGAGCTACAGACTGGGAGAGGAATGGTTGGAAAGCTGCCAGGCAGAGAAGGACCTGGGAGTGATGGTTGATAGTCGGCTGAATATGAGCCAGCAGTGTGCTCAGGTGGCCAAGAAGGCCAACGGCATCCTGGCTTGTATTAGGAACAGCGTGACCAGCAGGGCTAGGGAGGTGATCGTCCCCCTGTACTCAGCTCTGGTGAGGCCGCACCTCGAGTACTGTGTTCAGTTTTGGGCCCCTCGCTACAAGAAGGACATCGAGGTGCTTGAGCGGGTGCAGAGAAGGGCGACGAAGCTGGTGAGGGGCCTGGAGAACAAGTCCTACGAGGAGTGGCTGAGGGAGCTGGGCTTGTTCAGCCTGGAGAAGAGGAGGCTCAGGGGTGACCTTATCGCTCTTTTTAGGTACCTCAAGGGAGGCTGTAGCGAGGTGGGGGTTGGCCTGTTCTCCCACGTGCCTGGTGACAGGACGAGGGGGAATGGGTTTAAGTTGAGCCAGGGGAGTTTTAGGTTAGATGTTAGGAAGAACTTCTTCACTGAAAGGGTTGTGAGGCACTGGAACAGGCTGCCCAGGGAAGTGGTGGAGTCACCATCCCTGGAAGTCTTCAAAAGACGTTTAGATGTAGAGCTTAGGGATATGGTTTAGTGGAGGGCTGTTAGCGTTAGGTTGGAGGTTGGACTCGATGACCTTGAGGTCTCTTCCAACCTAGGAAATTCTGTGATTCTGTGATTCTGTGATTCTGTGAATAAGGGGTGGATAGATGTCCTGGTTTCAGTTAGGACAGAGTTGATTTTCTTCCTAGTAGCTGGTAGAATGCTGTGTTTTGGTTTAGGATGAGAAGAGTGCTGATAACACCCCGATGTTTTAATTGTTGCAGAGCAGTGCTTATACTAAGCCAAGGACGTCTCAGCTTCTTGCTCTGTCCTGCCAACAGGCAGGCTGAGGGTGCAGCAAGATCTGGGAGGGGACAGACCCAGGACAGGTGACCCAAACTGGCCAAAGGGGTATTCCATACCATCTGATGTCATGCTAAACAATATATAGGGGTGGCTAGCTGGGGGACGGGGGCCGGACTGCTCGGGGCTTGGCTGGGCATCGGTCAACGGGTAGTGAGCAATTGCATTGTGCATCACTTGTTTGTACACATTATTATTAGTAGTACTATTATCATCATTGTTTCTATTATTGTTATTATTATTATTGTTATTATTATTTTCCTGTCTTATTAAACTGTCTTTATCTCAGCTCTCGGGCTTCACTTTCCGTTTCTCTCCCTCGTCCCAGAGAGGGAGGGGGGAGGGTGAGCGAACGGCTGGCTGTATGGTGTTTAGCTGCCGGCCGGGTTAAATCACGACACTGGGGTTAGGCTTGGGTATTAATCCACGGGGTGTTAAGGCACTTGAGATATGGCAAATGGATGTAACGCACATGCCAGAATTCGGTACTAAAAGATATGTGCATGAGTCTTGATACCTTTTCAAGATTCATATGGGCAACGGCACAGGGGGGAGAAAAAGCACTCCATGTGTGCAGACATTTGACGGTGTGTTTTGCCATTATGGGAATACCACAGCAGATCAAGACAGACAATGGCCCAGCGTATGTCAGCAAAAAAATAACATTTATGAAAATGTGGGGAGTAAAGCATGTCACAGGCATTCCATACTCTCCCATGGGCCAAGCGATTGTCGAACGATCACATCAGGTCTTAAAGGAACAGTTAGCAAGAGTAAAAGAAATCAAGGACGTCAATGAGCGACTGTCCAAGGCGCTGTTCGTCTTGAATCATTTATGCTTGACCGATGACCGAGACGATCCTCCTGTGAGTATCCATTTTCAAACCATGAATAGGGCAGCACCAAATGTGTTACTACAAATAAGAGTAAATTACCGAGATCCTTCTACAGGAACTTGGAAAGGACCGGTTCCAGTCTTATTCATTGGCCGGGGGTATTTTTGTGTCTCTACAGCGACAGGACCGGTGTGGGTGTCAAGCCGGTTTGTGAAGGCAGCCCGGGATGTCCCAAGGGATTGGGAAGCTAGTGATGGAGGTTCTAACATTGTCAGCAGTGCTTGCGCTCGTGACCAAGATCGAGCCGCAACAAAATCTGTGGGTTGCCTGGGCTAATCACAATGGTATACCATCATTTTGCCTGTCCCTGGCATCACCCATTCCAGAAAAGGAGTACATGAGAAAGATTCAATATGATATCAGTCCTTTCAATCAATGGCTCACTGACTTGTTTGAAACGATGCATAGATGGTTGCTGGGATTAGTCAAAGAGGGATTAAGGATTCTGTTTGTTGTGGTGTTAATCATCATTGCGTGTTGTATTGTAATAAATGTGGTTAAAGGGTTACTTGCAAACTGTTACATCGGGCTTGGTTTGCTCAAAAAGAAAAAGGGGGAATTGTTAAGGGATTTTTTGAAACAGCAAAGATCCCATGGCTTGCTGCAGCTGAGCAAACCAAGCTACCAGGGCAACTATGAGAAATTCCCATGACAGTGTTCCCACATCGCCAATTGAGGAATTTAGAAAAATATTGTTACCAGCAGCTGGCTTCGAGGAAAAGGTCTACGTTGATTAAGGAGGCATTGGGGAGGTATTGGGGTGGCAAGGACAATCCCCAGACAAGGACTGTGTATCTCAAAACAAGACACTGGAACTCATGATAAGGAAGCGGCAGACGGACAGAGAAACAAATGTAAGGACTATAAATCTCAAAACTGGACATTGGAATTCATTATAAAGATACAACAAACGGGAGAATTAGCAACAATCAGCTCTTGCAATTAAGAAACATGCCAACTCAGCAGATTCCTGACCAAAGGTGAAAAGTACACTGTGAGGAAGACTCAGGGTCTTCCTCCCAAAGACCCCTGCCCACGTCCCAGAGACCCCTGCCCACAATTCTTGGGAGGCTTTACGCAGGTGCAAGGTGCCAAAAGGCTAATTAGCATGAGAAGCGAGGGAAGGCGGGGATAGGTAATGAATATGTATAGGCGCTTGTAGAATATTGATAGATTGATTGTATAAATTCAAGACTGCTTTCCGCTTTGGGTATGCACGATAGGTGGAGAGATCCCCCGTGCATCCAGCGCTGCAATAAAGAATATACCACTTAAAGGAATTTTGGCTTCGATCTTTGAATCAATCTGGCACCCCAGATGGGACAACCTCTCTGCCGGACCGCAGGACCCGCTGGGGACAGGACTCCCTAGGGTACCCCCGGGATTTCCCGGAGGGACTCCTCAACTGACCGGATCACTGCGGAGGTAGACAAGGACCCCATCATTGTAAGTGAGTATATTCTTTATTCTGGTTTGGTTTTCTGGTAGACCGGTCATCTGGAACTGTCTGTAAGTCAGAAGGTGATCTTCTGCGAGGCAGTGTTTGGTATATACTTTGTGGTTAGCACCATAAGTATATGTTTGGGGACCTTAAGGAAGGAGCTCGCTTTAAGGTCCATCTGGAATTGTGTTGCCTATTTCGGTTTTCTGACTCATGGAGTGTGGTATTTAACTCTGGTTATTGTTACTGTGATTTTGGCTATTTTCCTGGTGATAATAGTAGGTTCGTGGCGTTGTTATAAGAAAGATATCGTTACGGTGTTACACAGTTCGGTTTTCTGACTTATCGCATGTGGAATTTGACTCTGATTATTGTTATTGTGATTTTGGCAATATTCCTGGTAATAGTAATAGTTTCGTGACATCGCTATTGAAAGATACCTGCGTGCCCACATTTTTGTAAGAGATACGTGTATTCTGAAAGTGTGAACTGGAAAATGGGGGGGCAAACAAGCAGTGAAATTTTAAAGAAAAGTGCATTAGGATGTGTTTTGAGTCACTGGAAGGATATCGGAGGATCTGCCGGTGGAAGTGTGAACAGGAAAACATTGATAAAATATTGTAATCAATGGTGGCCGCTTTATAAGCTGGAATGTGGAGAAAAGTGGCCCCTAAATGGAACTTTAAACTATAATATTTTGCTACAGTTAATGTTGTTGTTTGTTTTTTTTTTGAGAAGGAGAACAGGATGAAATGTTGTATACTGATGTTGTTTCAGCATCTTGGTGGGAAAAGGTACGGAATTAAGTTGGCCCCTGACTGAGCCTTTGATGTTGGCATTAGAGAAGTACAGGCTGGAGAAAGATAAAGGAAGTGTTAAAAGGGTTGTTGAAAGTGTTAAAGGTGTTTGAAGTTGAATGAGCAGGGAAAGTGGATGTAGGAATGTTAATAGTTCTGCCTCAGCCCGAGACAGAGAGAGATCTTAAAATCACGGGTGTTAGCCCTTTGGGGCAAAGGGATCATGATGGGTCCCAGAGAGTTGTCACGGAAACAGAAAAGCAGTTAACTCTTAAAACAACCTGAGTTCATGTGCGAGCTCAGAATACTGATGGGACCGCTCAGGGAACTGTGGACAATTGCATTCCCCTGACCGACCCCACTGAGACCCTAATCATCCCGAAAATTATGAACAGCTAAGTAAATACTAAAATCTGGACGAATTGGGAATTGAGAATATGCTTCCAACAAGGTCTAAAAGAAACCCCTATGGAATTTTTGGACCAACTCTGAAATGTAATGAAAATAAATAAATAAATAAATAAAACAAAACGGTTTGGACCTGGCTTCGGAGGACAAATTGACTAGCCTTTTCCTAGGGTAATCGACCCCTGATTTCAACAGGAATAACGGGGACCTGGGGAATCTACCCTAGAGGATCCTCCACTGGTTATAATGAAGCTAGGGGAGGAATGGAAGTGAAATTTCTTATTGATATGGGGCAATGTATTCAGTTCTAAATCAAGCATTAATGCCTTTACAGAATGATTATGTTAGGGTAAAAGGTGTAACTGAAAAGGCTTATTTTTGTGAACCTTTGAAGTACAAGTTAGGGAAACAATGGGGCATACACAGATTTTTATATATGCCTAACTCCTCATGGACACTCTTAGGTAGATATTTATTAGAGCAATTAGGAGCAGAAATTGTCTTTGAAAAAGGGAAAATGGAATTAAGAATAGGAGAAGAACAACTAATAAATGTGTTAAGCTTGGCACTAATACAAACTGACCCTAAAATACCTTTAGAGATCACAGATCAAGTATATCCAGGAGTCTGGGCTACCAAAGTCCCTGGAAGAGCTAAAAATGTGACCCCAATAATTATTAAATTAAAGCCAGGAGAGAAACCCATTAAGGTTAAGTAATATCCTTTGAGGATAGAAGATAGGAAAGGAATTAAAGAGATAATTGATAAATTTTTACAGTATGGATTATTGATCGAATGCGAATCAGAATACAATACACCCATATTGCCAATTAAAAAGGCAGATGAAAAAAGCTATAGGCTAGTTCAGGATTTGAGGGCCATAAATAAAATCACTGAGGATATACATCCAGTAGTGGCAAACCCTTATACTTTGCTGACTAAATTAAAGAATAGTCAAGTCTGGTTTACCATACTGGATTTAAAAGGCGCCTTCTTCTGCCTAGGCTTAGCCACAGAAAGCCAAAACTTATTTGCCTTTGAATGGGAAAATCCTGATTCAGGCAGAAAGACGCAGCTTACGTGGACATTACTACCTCAAGGATTCAAGAATAGCCCCACTATTTTTGGAAACCAATTAGCAAGGGAACTTGAAACATGGATGCCTCCGGACACTGAAGGTGCTTTGTTACAATATGTAGATGATCTCTTAATAGCTACCGAGACTAAAGGGAGTTGTATTCAATGGACTATAAGTCGTCTTAATTTTCTGGGTTTAAATGGATATCAAGTCTCTTGACAGAAAGTCCAGCTGGCTCAACAAAGTGTGACCTATCTGGGATTTGAAATTTCCGGAGGACAACGAGAACTAGGAATTGAACATAAGGAAGTCATTTGCCGGACTCCAGAACCTCAAACAGTAAAGGAGCTACAAACCTTTTTAGGAATGACAGGTTGGTGTCGCCTTTGGATTTATAATTATGGACTATTGGTAAAGCCTCTATGTGATTTGATAAAGATTAACCAGTCAAAGTTAGTCTGGACTGGAGAAGCACAAAAAGTCTTTAAACAACTTAAACAAGAATTGATGATTTTAAAATATCAAGCAATATTAGTAGAACAAGATGATGTAGAAATTGTGGTCACTAACATCGTAAATCCAGCTTCTTTCCTTAGTGGAACTCTGGATGAACCCATAACCCATGATTGTATAGAAACAATGGAGACTGTGTATTCTAATCAACCCAATTTTAAGGAAGAATCTTTAGAAGATGTTGATGAATCTTGGTATACTGATGGAAGCAGCTTTGTGAAACAAGGACAACGTAAGGCAGGGTACGCCATTACAACCACTCAACAGGTAATCAAGTCCAAACCATTACCCCCTGGGACGTCCACCCAGAAAGCAGAGATAATTGCTCTTACGTGAGCACTAGAACTAGCAGCAGGAAGGAAACTAAATATTTGGATAGATTCTAAATATACATTCGGCGTGGTACATGCTCATGAAGCAATTTGGAAAGAACATGGATTGCTGACTGCTCAGTGAAAACACATAAAGTATGCTGAAGAAATTTTAAAATTGTTAGAGGCTGTAAAACAACCAGAAAAGGTAGCTATCATGCATTGTCAGGGACACCAAAAGGGGAACACTGATTTTGAAATTGGAAATCGATTGGCAGAGGCTAAGCGGGCAGATGAAATAACTGAGGTGAAGGCATTGTCTTTGATACCAGACGGTAAAATCCAAACTATATCCAAATTATACAAAAGAAGACTTAAAATTAATTGAAAATTTGAAAGGTAAAATGAAACCAGATGGATGAGTATATTTAAAAGATAACCGCATAATAATACCCTCTAATTTGACATGGCCCATAGTTCTTACAGAACATAATAAAACACATTGGGGAGCTGGCATACTGCATAAGAGCCTGAGTCAGACATTAGTGGGACAAAATTTATATACAACAATAAAACAAGTAACTCAACAATGTAGCATTTGCTTACACAATAACCCCAATACCAAGAATAGAATAAAATTTGGAATAATTGGTAAAGGAAATTATTCGGGGCAACAGTGGCAAATTGATTTTTCAGAACTCCCTAGAAAAGGGGGGTATCGTTATTTACTGGTTCTGACTGACACGTTTTCAGGAAGGCCTGAAGCCTTTCCCTGTCGAACAAACAAAGCAAGAGAAGTGGTTAAAGTCTTGTTAAATGAAATAATACCATGCTTTGGGATTCTAGTAGCAATGTCTTCTGATAGAGGTTCACATTTTTGTGCGCAAGTGGTAGAACAGATGAGTAAGATTCTAAAGATAGATTGGCAACTGCATACTCCTTATAGACCACAGGCAAGTGGACAGGTAGAAAAAATGAAACATTTAATTAAACAACAAATAGCTAAAATCAGACAAGAATCTAATTTGTCATGACCTCAATCCCTCCCTTTAGCATTACTTAGAATCAGAGTTAAACCTAGAATAAAAGGAAATTTGAGTCCCTTCAAAATCTTATATGGAAGGCCGTATAAGTTTCTATTTAGTGGAGAGGACCTAACGCAGTTAGGATTAGAATATTTATATGCATATATAACTGAACTTCAGAAATAATTAAATAAAGTACATACATTTGTTCTCGGGACCAGGGCTAGACGGTTGGATCAACCAATCCACCCCTTTAAGCTCAGGGATTATATATATATAAAGACTTTTTCAGGACAACCCCTAGAGGAAAAATGGAAGGAAAGTGGACAGGACCATACCAGGTATTACTGACAACACACACCGCCATTAAGATTAAGGAGCAAGCAGCTTGGATCCACAATTCAAGGGTGAAGAAGGCCCTGGCGAGGATATGGACCACCACTCCAATTGGACCAACAAAATCATGGTTTTCCAGATCCTAATGATTGCAGGGGTGTGGTTCTCAGATTCGGGGTGGGCAGTTTGGGATGAGAACTTACACCTGTCCCTGATACAAACAATTTCTCAAGTAATTAATAAGACGAACTGTTGGGTATGCACCCATCTGCCACAGCATGGGAATAAGGGTGTATCATTAATCGGGATTCCCTTGCCTGCTAACTTATCTTGGACTCATTTGTGGGAAAACACATCTTGGGGTTGAAAATATGAAGAAGTTTTGGAACTAGAACTTAGTAGCTTCGTGCCGTTGGAATCTTACTATGTATGTGTACAAAGGTGTAACCCGCCTAAGGGTATGGGAAAACAGGATTGTATAAATACGGGTACTACTTATGTGGGAAATCAGACATCTTGTAATCGAACAATTGATATTAGTACAACTAGCAGTTGGGCAAATTCAACCAGCTGGCCAGTACCAGAAGGAAAAGGGTGGTATTGGCTATGCAATGATACAGCCTGTAAGGTCTTGCCCAAGAACTGGAAAGGAACTTGCACTCTTGGAGCAGTAGTATGTAGTGCCTCAAGGTTACTTGAGAAATCATATCCAGAGAATCAGACGAAAAATTAACAATCCGTTGATAGAGAGACCCACCACTTTTCATAGTTTTGTTCAATGGTTTATCCCATGGTTAGGAGTGAGTGAATTGGAAAAAGCAATGTTAATATTTCTGCAATTATAGAGAAATTAGAGAACAAAACGCTGGATGCTATAAAGGCTCAACAAGAAGAGATATCTAGTTTATCACAGGTAGTATTACAAAATCGGATGGCCCTATTGGCCGCTCAAGGGGGAGTCTGTACAGTAATAAACACAAGTTGTTGTATGTATGTAGATCAGAGTGGAAGGATCTCTATCGACCTGGAAAAAATATGGAAGCAGACAAGGATCCTACATGAGATCAGTAAAGATAATCTTTCATATTTAGTTTAGTTTTAGTGAAATATGGAATAAGTTAACCTCCTGGTTGCCCAATTTCTAATGGTTGAAACGAGTTTTTATTGCTCTAATCGCATTAGTAGTGTTAGGAATATTTGTGTGCCTGTTGTTTAGATGCCTGCTTTGTTGTGTTACTGCGAATAATAGAAGCATCTGATGCAAAAGAATTTGCATGGGAAAAGAAAAGGGGGGATTGATTAAGGAGGCATTGGGGAGGTATTGGGGAGGCAAGGACAATCCCCAGACAAGGACTGTATATCTCAAAACAAGACACTGGAACTCATGATAAGGAAGCGGCAGACGGACAGAGAAACAAATGTAAGGACTATAAATCTCAAAACTGGACATTGGAATTCATTATAAAGATACAACAAACGGGAGAATTAGCAACAATCAGCTCTTGCAATTAAGAAACATGCCAACTCAGCAGATTCCTGACCAAAGGTGAAAAGTACACTGTGAGGAAGACTCAGGGTCTTCCTCCCAAAGACCCCTGCCCACGTCCCAAAGACCCCTGCCCACAATTCTTGGGAGGCTCTACGCAGGTGCAAGGTGCCAAAAGGCTAATTAGCATGAGAAGCGAGGGAAGGCGGGGATAGGTAATGAATATGCATAGGCGCTTGTAGAATATTGATAGATTGATTGTATAAATTCAAGACTGCTTTCCGCTTTGGGTATGCATGATAGGTGGAGAGATCCCCCGTGCATCCAGCACTGCAATAAAGAATATACCACTTAAAGGAATTTTGGCTTCGATCTTTGAATCAACGTGACTGCTAATCACAAGGGGGTTGTTTTCTTGCAGGTGGGGTTGTTTTCTTGTAGTTGTTTGTCTGAGTGCTTTTGACCAATAATCTTGTGTGAGACACTATCTGACCCTGTTAAGTTCACTATAAAAGTTAGGCTATTCGGGCAATAAAATGGAGCATGATCTGACCATACTGGTGTCTGTCGTGCTTTCGGCCATGCTTTCTGCAACATATGGCACCCGGACAGGCTGAGACCTGGACAGGCTGACAGACGGAGCAACGCTGAGTGACCTGAGACACACGGACAGACTTCAGAGGCACGGAGAGTCATGAGAGACGCTTCAGGGACATGGACAGCTCTGAGAAACACGGAGAGCCCTGACAGAAGCTGGAACACCTGAGAGACATTGAGAAACTCCAAGCACCGACCCGGACAAAGGACTCGCGGTGAGACGCAGGGAAAAGAAACCGCGGGGAGACGCGGGGAAAGAAACCGCAGGGAGACGCGGGGGAAAGAGACCGCGGGGAGACACGGGGAAGAAACCGTGGGGACGTGGGAAAAGAGACCGCGGGGACACGCGGAGAAACAAAGGAATCGCAGAGGGACGCGGGAAATTGACGTCATCGTGGTGCAACGCAGGACATTCGGGATCGAGTTGCTACAGGAGACCAGAGGCATCAGTGGACAACGGCAGACGACCCTCACCGTGTGGCGAGTTGGCACAGCAGCAGGGCGGAGATCACAACCCTGCAGCCTGTCTGACGTAACCATGGAGGAGGAGGCGGCTGTGCAGCTTCTCTCTAGCATTCTCACTATGAGAGGAATATCTTGCAATGCGAAAAAGACTATTTGTCCCCAGATCGGTGTTATAACTATGATCTTGGATAACATTCCGTGGGGTTGCCACATTGTACGAATTACTAATGACAACTTAGCTATATTACTACCTTTATTGCAGTGCAGGAGTGCAGAGACGCAGATTACACTACCAAATGACCACCGGCATGCTCTTTCACAAATAGCTTCTAAGGTTGCAGCCCGCACTGCCTGCAGCCGTACAGCAGACGTTGCACTCTCTTTCCTAATTAGCAATCATGTGTCTCATCCATTTGTGGTGAATGGTCAGTGGCAAAAAGAAAAGGGGGAGAGTGTTATAAATCGCTCAGTCCCAAAATAGGATTATAAACAAAGTTTACAATTTATTAAAAGAATAGAGGTAAGCAAACAGCGCTGGGTGCGTTGGGAGTCTCTGCTCCACTTAGACGCACACCAGTTACATCAAGTAGCTGATTTTTATGCTCCTAGGCTAATACATATTCGTTACTACTTCTAAAAAAAACCCGGGTTATTATAATTAGCTTCCGGGATCCAAACCCTCCTACTGGAGCATGCGCATCAGTCTCCGGTGGTCCCCCTGGGGGTCTCTGGGGGTTTTTCATGCTGAAGGCTCGTAGTCTTCCTCTCAGGTTTTTTTCTTGTCCTTCCCCTTTGTACTCCTTGGCAGCATGTCAAAAGCTTACACAGCGTTCCCTGCAAGTTTTGTCTTCTAGCTGTCCTTCAGCTTCTTTCTTTCTTCCCCTTAATCTCCTGGCCATCTGGCCAGATATCAGGGGCTTGCATAGTGTCCCATTCAGAAGCCATAACAGTTACTAGTTGTTAGCAGTTGTTCTGAAACACCCAGACATCAGAGACTTCAAAGAAAGAACATACAAATACAAATAGCTCTCTATTGACACTTCACGTGTTGTTAAAACATTCCTCACAGGCCATTCACAGGGACACTCCAGTCACATCTATAGCAGCAACCACAAAGAAGGCAAAAAGGCTGTAACTGTTAGGAATAAGAGTTCGGAATAACAAAAGCAAATAGGCTCATGGATTTGAGGAATATTTCTGAAGATTTGATAAATTGACTATAATGAGGGGGAGACTGGGACGCTGGGAGGAAAGGGAAGAAACCACATCTGTGGAAGAATTAAATTGCCAGTGCAGGACCCAGAGACAGACAGAACTGCTCTCTATTGACACAAATTGTTAAATATTCCTTTGCAAGGTACAAGAACTATATACATTAACCATTCTGTTTTTCTTAGACTTGTGGTTATACAAGGGTATGTAAGACAGAAGGTCACATTCATCATACCATGCGGCCCTAGCACTGTTCCATACTGACATGAATCAGATGAACATATATCACAAGAGTAAGCGGCGACAAAGACAGAAACGGTACCAGGAGGATGCCACTGACACTAACAGCACGGGTAGTAGGAGTACTATAAGTAACACAGGTGATGGCAAGTGTGGAATGATAGGGCAGTATTGTCGAGTTCTGGAATGGATTTTCCTACAGATTCAGCCGAAAACGAGTGTTCCATTTTCTCCCATGGGCCAAGTGATGGTTGAACGATCACACCAGGTTTTTAAGGAACAATTAGTGAGATTAAAAGAGATCAAGAACATCGACGAACATTTGTCCGAGGCATTGGGTGTCTTGAATCACTTATGATCACTTATGATCACTATGATCACTTATGATCACTAGGGACCGAGAAGACCCTCCTGCGAGTATTCATTTTCAAACAATAAATATAGCAGCACCACAAATAAGAATGAATTACTGAGATCCTGCTACAGGAACCTGGAAAGGACCATACGGATACAGAAATACAAATAACACCTGTGATTACAATGACACTGCTAGGCAGGGTTTAGGGGTGTATGGCATGGAGACATGGGGTAACAACTATAGTGTTTGGAATAATTGTACAGCTTTGGCCTTACCTCCTGATGTTTTTCTGATTTGTGGGGATAGGGCCTGGCAAGGTGTCCCTGCAAATGCTATTCGAGCTCCATGTTACTTAGATAAACTTATTACATTTGCTCCTAGCTTGTCACAGTTGTGTGAGATCACCAGACATAAATGGGCATTGCTTGCACCGGATTGCAATGATAATGTTGAATTGCTTGGTGTTGCAGCTAGAGCGGCATTGGCAATTTTAGTGCCAGGAGTGGCATCTGCGGCTGCACTTAACAACTTAGAAAAATTGGTATGCTGGGCCGAGAAGCAAGCCCATGCCATGACAGAGATAATTGAGGAGATGTTACCAGATCAAAATAGTCTGCGACATGCGCTCTTACAGGATCAAGCTGCTATTGACTTCTTGCTTTTGGCTCAAAGGCATGGGTGTGAGGACTTTGAGGGAATGTGCTGTTTAAACCTTTCTGATCATAATGAGTCAATTCACAAATCCATTACTTTCCTGAAAGAGCACATGAGAAAGATTCAATATGGTATCAATCCTTTCAATCAATGGTTCACTGATTTGTTTGAAACGATGCATAGATGGTTACTGGGATTAGTCAAAGAGGGATTAAGGATTCTGTTTGTTGTGGTGTCAATCATCATTGCGTGTTGTATTGTAATAAATGTGGTTAAAGGGTTACTTGCAAAACTGTTACATCGCGCATGGTTTGCTCAAAAAGAAAAAGGGGGAATTGAGGGATTTTTGAAACAGCAAAGATCCCATGGCTTGCTGCAGCTGAGCAAACCAAACTACCAGGGCAACTATGAGAAGTTCCCATGACAGTGTTCCCACATTGCCCAATTGAGGAATTTAGAAAAATATTGTTGCCAGTAGTTGGCTTCAAGGACAAGGTCTAGGTGACTGCTAATCACAAGGGGGTTGTTTTCTTGCAGGTGGGGTTGTTTTCTTGTAGTTGTTTGTCTGAGTGCTTTTGACCAATAATCTTGTGTGAAACACTGTCCGCCCCTGTTAAGTTCACTATAAAAGTTAGGCTATTCGGGCAATAAAATGGAGCATGATCTGACCATACTGGTGTCTGTTGTGCTTTTGGACGTTCTTCCTGTAACACCTTGGAATACAGAAAAGTAATTCTCTACCGCAAAAACACAAGTTTGTTTCTCACAATTCCCCCCTCTTCTTTTCTTACTCCTATTGTTGTTTTTGCACCTCTTCACATACCGCACTTTTGAGTTTTTCCAACATTAAGGTGCAATATTCTTCTTCAGATGTCACGGGGGATGACAGATATACAATGCCATTACTATTACAATACCAACAAATAGTTGTTTGAGCCAATTCTGTTCAGGTAATCACAAAATTATTTTCTCCCAAATGTTTCTAAATCCCCAGGAACTGTCATCTTGAGTTACTCTATGTAGGATCTTGTTGTGTTTTGTTGTTTTTTTTTTTTGCTTCCTGCAACATATACCCAAATGGCAACTAATTTGTTGTACCACTTTTGCCCCTGTCAGAGGATATAGTTGCTGAAACTCCAAAACAAGGTATTATTTCTTGTATCTTAATTACCTCCTGAGCCTTGGCTGTTCTAGTCAGGAATGCTTCTGGCCATCCTGAAAAGGTGTCAGTTAATACCGATAAATACTGATACCCCCCTTTTCTTGGGAGTTCAGAAAAATAATTTGCCACTGTTTGGAGCTTGATTACTTTTATGCCTGTCTAACAATGGTATACAGATTAGGCCCTATCCATTTCTTACGTCTGACAGGAGTCTCATCCAGAGGCTGAAAACCTGTGCCTTTTATCCCTATCTCTCTACTGAAGACCTGTTCCCAAGAGAGGGATCCCGTCTACTCTGCTTCCTTGCCTTCTAATTCCAGGCTATTGGCCTTGTTATCCCAGCATCGAAGCAGCCAGAAGAGAATTTTCAGGGCACAGCACTATATGGGCTGCTGCAGGGAAAGTTATCTCCATCCCAGCCAGACCCAGTACACACTGATATCACCAGAGACAGGTTTCTGCTTTGAAATTCTGACATCCAAAAGAGTTTAAAATTTCTTCTTTCTCTGCTGCTGTCTCAGTGATTGTGCGAGTTGTGACTGAAGTAATAATTGTCAGGTTTTAGCAAGTGCAGCTTTTAAGTACCTGTTGAGGACACCTATGCCCAGCATAACTTTATAAAACAGTAAATATGAAATAGTTAAAAGAGGAATAGAATGAGTCACACATCTTTTATATGAAGAGATACAAAATGTCCATTTTTGCGACATTTTCCATCTTATGGAGAAGGAACATGCAGATCATTGCATGTCATATTCTGCCATCAGTTATTGGGGAAATGATTCCCTCCAATCATACCCCCTTCTGGGGGTATGTGGGTATAACTGAGGGCAGTACTGAGGTCTGTATCTCCAATCTCACTGAAAAATGTGTTAATTTAGAAATAAAACAAGGCTCTGGGATTTTTTCAGGATCCTATTCAGGATCCTATTAATTAATTTCAAAAGTTCCATTAGCTTGATGAAAGAAAGGCCATAAACTATAATCATCTGCCAGCTGGTGACTTGTGATTTTGAAATAGATTTAGGGACACAGTTTCAGACTCTGGCTTGTTTGCTTTATGGAGGCAGCACAGAGCAACCAGAGAAGATAAAGTGGCCTCCAAAAGCCCTCACACATATCCAATGTTCTCTACCGGTTTCCCACTCCTGTCCTTACCTCTCAATGGAAAGTGCATACCATGTTTCCCTGGTGAGTACTGCAGCACTGGGCCAGCATGGTAAGACATCTTTTAGGAAAGTCCATCTTCTGGCGTAAGCTATATCACGCTGCTTTGGCTACAGGAAAGGTCAGTGATGGGGAAAGAGGAAAACAAGCTCTTCTTTTGTATCTGCTCAGCTTCCCAGAGCACCACCTTCATTTTGCTGGGGACCCAGTCATGCGAGGATTTCTTCCAAAACAGCACCATGAAAACAGCGTTACTGGCTCCCATGTTTGTCACATTACAGCAGCTCCCAGATGCAATTGCTCGGTTTACAAATAAAACCATGTCTTCCCTCAGTCCTAGACTTAAAAATCCAAATAAGTTTGACAGTCAGCCTAAGCTCTTTTTTCTTCACTCTGATGATGACGTGAAAGTGGAATTTCAAAAGTTTCCACAGAAATGCTACCTTACATATTTTATTTTCCTCCTTGATTTAGAGACATAGCCAAACATGAGAGTTTACTGAGAAGCTGACTGTACACAGTAGAGAGCACTGGGAGTCACCAGCACCTGGGACCAGGACTTTGGAGGTGCAAAAACAAGGGAGGAGGGAGCAGCAACCAATGCTGCTCCAGATCCTACTCCTGCTGATGCCACTATCCAGAGTATGTCATGCCAGGTCTAATGCTGGGAGAAGGGGGGACAGTCAGGATGAGGAGTTGAGTTGAACCAACACTGGTGATAGGATATGAGACATGAAGATGAGTGGCAAAGGGGAGTAGTAGAAAAGGAACCACAAAAAGTAGTGAACAGAGTAGATCTTGAAGGTGCCCACACTTATGCTGACGCTCTGGAAAGATGAAGCCATGAAGTCAAGGGCTGCAGACGACAGGGACTGCCTATGGCTATAGAGGAGGAAGGGGAGTCCTGCAGCTGTGTGGGTGGGACCTTGAGAAACTTTGGGAATGTGTAGAGAGTGAACAACATGACAAGGAACACGGGCATGCTGTTTGTGGTGGGACTAATACAGGGACAGGGGCAAGCAGGGGCTCTGAGAGGATGGATTTTGGAGATAGGCATTCCTGTCTTCAGGACTAATAGTGGAGGACGAAAGTTGAAGTATACACAGGATATTCTATGATAAATGTAACTGTTACACAGAGACAAAAGAGTGGCTATCCAAGTCTAATGTGGGTACTTCTCCAAGACAAAACTGAATTATAAAAGATAAGTCTATGTAGTAGAAATTGTGCAGGAAGAACATTGTTCATCACTGAAGTGTAATGGAATTATAGTGAGTAGAAGATATTTTTTTTTCATTCAGTTTAATATGTCTAATATTTATTTGTTTAAACCATTTGTTGTATTTGGTTTTAATTGAAAAACAGCTACATTTTTAAAAGAACATGCATATCTTTAACTCTTTTATACTTAGAAGAGGCTTTCTTAAAGGCATCTGATCTTTTTCAAAGTAGTATTTCTTTGTGTTTGTCAGTAGTGTAAATTAAATGGATAGTGACCAAACTAGAAAGCCAAAATAGTTCTGTTGGATCTTGCTTGCTGCTTTTAGTATCATAATTCCAGCATAACTGTAGTAAGGAATGCCTTCCATGATTCATACCTAAATTTCTCATGTAAAAAATTAAGCTGGGCAAGAATAAGAGAATAAGACCCAGTTTTTAAGCCTAAAAAGTAAAATTGTTAAACTTTCACTCATCTTTTATTTTTCTTTGGCAGTTCATCAAAAGGGTGGTTTACACCAGTCAGAGGCAATATAAATAACAATTAAGTTGTGCCAGACAGTTGCTGCTGTTTAACTTTTTGTCAGTTCCATTTCTGGCTCTCTTGTGCATAGATTCATATAAAAGTATATTGAAAGCCTGCAGGAATTGGGAGCCATAAATTCCTGACTGACTTGCTCCGCTTTCAGCATACTAAAAGCAGAAGCAGGGAGAAGACATGAGGGAAAGAGGGTGATGGGCTGTGGGGAGCTTGCAGCTCTCAAGAAGGGTGGCAAGGTGTCAGCTTTCATTATGTATTACCAGCTGGAGCTTGGATTGGGGAATTAGTTTTAATAGACTAGCTTTGCTGGGCAAAGATGTGTGTTTAGGAGTATTAATTGTGCTGCTGCTCAAGGTGACTAGAAAGCTGTGCAGGAAAGGCAATTTTAAACCCGTGGTGGCTTCATCGGGTTAGGAACCACCCTTGCAGGAGAAACCCAAGGGACAATGTCTAATGAAGTGCCTTGCTTGAAGTACAGGAGCCACTGTAAGGAAATGAGGAACATGAAGTGTGTTTTGTTCCTATTAAAGTGGTACAAGTGCATGGGGACAGTTATGAGGCAGGGATAGATGGATGCTGTTGTCACCATGGCCTTGAAACAGTGAACAAGATAAAGGATGTTGATTCTGTAGGCCTTAGCTAGCACAGTTGTACGTTAACGACCCCAAAGATAAGGGAGTAAAAGACTGTATGCATAGATAATGGAACCAGCAAGAACTGGCTTGACTGCTGAAGTCTGTCAAAGAAAGGAAGGATCAGGAGTTTAGCAGCGAGGAAGACTTCTGGCCTTCATCAAAAGACCACCAGAGTGCACTGGAGGACCACCCAAGGACTCCAGTACGCATGTGAATAGGGGCGGAAACCTGTTAATGATTCTTCAGAGACCTGATGAATATGCAAGAGACTCACGGGAAATGAAATGAATATGTATTTTTCCCACTAATATAAGCACACTGTCAGTAACCCTTAGAGTGTGTGTGTGTTAGGCAGAACTCCCCCACACACCCGGCGCCATAACAAATACCTGCTTAATAACTTTGGTTATTGAGTTTTCACTGTGTCAGCCTTACTTGGACTGAAGCTGCTGGCAGGTTGGGGAGCAAGTACAAAGCATCCTTTTAAGCTGCTCCACTTGGCACAAGGGACCTCTACAAGCAGACATGAGGTAAATTAAGCTATTACACTAAAACTTCAGAGCAGCTCAGCCACCATCTGGTGCCACACAGGCGCCTGTCTGCAAGCCGGGGACAGGTGCGAGAGGTATAGGCTAGCACAGCCGCCCTGCGGCCACGATGAGCACGCCCCGGTCCGGCCCCGGAGCACGACTCTCTCGCCGGGCGTCGGCCCCTCACGAAGAGGGAGTGCCCATCGTGTGCCACTCGCGAAGAGTGGCTGCGAGGGAGCACTGCAGCACGGAGAGTGAGGAGGAGGGCGCGGGATAGGCGGAGCTCGCCATGCGTGGCCCTGCGGCCGCGGGACAAATACACTGGGAACCTCGAGGCAAGCAGCCTCGCTTCAGGCGCCCCAGTGCCAGGGTGCGCGGCGGGAGACCCAGCTGCGCGGGCCCAGCGTCCCCTTCCTCCGAGGTAGGGGGAGGAGAAGATCGCAGACGGCTGAAGAAGGCAATGACGACGCTTCTGCCCCCACCCCAAGCCGGTCCCGCCGTGACGCCACGGCGAAGCTCGCAGGCGCAGCAGCTCCTGGCGCCTGTTGTATCAGGCTGGTGCCTTTTCTCTCTTTCCCCCTCCTCCCTCTCCCCGTCTCTTCTTCCCTCCCGTCCGCCCACCTTTCTTAGAGCCGCCGTAGCTGTGCGCGCGCCTGCTCCGCCTCTTGCGTCGGCAGCGCCTCCGCTCTCTCCGGCTGCCCCATGAAGCGATGGCAGCGGCCAACTTCGGCAAGATCCAGATAGGAATCTACGTGGAGATCAAGCGCAGCGATGGTCAGTGGGGGTTGGCCGGCGGTAGGGGCCTGTGGGAGCGGCCGCAGCCCGTGGCTGGGTACCGCCGCCCCAGTGCGCAGCGGGGATCGGGGAGGGGGCTGCTTGCGGAGCCCATTGTGTGCGTGGGGTCACGGAGGGGCCGGGTCTGGCTCGCGCTGCGATTGTCAGGAGAGCGCTCGTGCTCGGCGGTGGAGCGCGGTTGCGAGCGGCAGCCGTTGGGGACGGGGAGGCTGCGGCAGCGCTGGGAGGAGGCAGGGAGGGGCGGCGGCAGGGGTAGAGGGTTGAAATGTGGGGGGAGAAAGGTGAGGTGAACGAGAGGGGGACGCGTGAGGGAAGTGTGGATGGGCTGGGCTGGTGGGGGAGGGGAGGGGAGGGGAGGGGAGGGGAGGGGAGGGGAGAGGAGAGGTCAGGTCAGGTCAGGTCAGGTCTGAGGTGGGTAACGAGACGCGTGGGGTGTGTCTGGATGGGGGCGATGAGGTGATGGGGGGGAGGAGAGCCTGGGGAATCTTTAGCATGGAGGTGGGAGGGGATTAGATGACGGAGGGAGGAAGGGGCTTTAATATAAAGAAATAACTTTGTTTTCTCTGGCATACGAGCTGTGTTCTCAAAAAATTACACTACAGTATGCACTGACAGAAATGCCTTTGAACACTTCCATCACATGACAGAAAGCTTGATGGTATTATTTCACATGTTCTTTATGATTAAAATATAAGAAGAGTGCTTGCTGTTTATGCCTGAGTTGTTATTTTTCTGTTGGGGATCCAGTGTTTGTCATCTTGCCCAGCATCTCCTGGCAGGAGCGTGTATGTTACTGTCTAGGAATACACATGAATAAAGGATGTGTGTGTGTCACATTTAGTGTGCTAACTGTATTTTGTCTGGATGGGGAGAACTGAATTGGGAAGTTCACTAACTGAAAGGCAGGTCACTTGGGACTTCCACTCTTTAATTTGAGTGGGAATATGTCATCTGTTCCTGGCCTCTGTGAGATCTATGAAACCTACTAAACCAGGGTAGGGTTCTGCTCACATTTTCTTGAAAGTCTTTTAATTTCTTCAGTGTTCAGGAGCTTGCTAAAGAATAATCAAATGATTTTAATGGAAGAAAGACACGGAGGTCAAAAGCACTGAAGTTAGCATGGTTTTGTCATGAGGCAAGAAATGAGCAGCAAGTCTTCATGCAGCTATGTCTCATAGTACAGTTCAACCCTACAATAAAAATCAAATGCTCAGTGTTAGCTGGATGCTGTATTAAACCTAACCCCTCAATTTGTGCTTAATGGCTTGTGTGTCATGTGAAGAATCTGATAGGTCTTGCAGTTATTTGCATAACTCCTGCAGATCTCTGTTTGAGGTTTCAGAAAACCTCACTGTAGCAGTTTGTAAAACTATTTTTCTGAGGCCTGTGTCAACTTCTAATACATGTTACTGACTGTTTTATATATCTTTTGGAAAATAAGGGATGAGAATGCTTTGCTGCATTTTCCACGTTGCAGGGTTCTTCTCTCTTCTAAAATCCAAAGTGAGAACAGTAACTTGAACATAATACTTATTTTCATTACTGTTAACGATTCACATATTTTGCTGTATCACTTATATATGTGATGCAGCATATTAAATATATTACACATCAGTAATATACTAGGAGGATGTTTTTACAACAGTTGTGCAAACCGTTGAGCATTTTTGTTAGCTTGGTCTTTGTGTGAGCAACTACAGTACAGTGTTGTACCAAGGTTAGTGGGTTCCGGCTATTGTGATGTTTGCTTGTTTTCCATTGAGACTGGTGGAAGATATATCTCTAGGTATGCAAAAAGGAACATTTTGAGACAAATATCGAAGTATAGCCTACACTAGATTGCATTTAGATTGCTTTGCCTTTCAGAAGGTGGGTTACCAACCTGGGCTGTGGTTGCACAGGCAATCAAGATTGATTTGTCTGTTTCTAACAAGTGGAGTGTGCCTCTGTCAGCTGTGTTGTTCCTACAAACCTTCTCTCCCATCCACTGTAGTCAATATGTTTTGTTTTTTTTTCTCCAGATTATTTAATGCATTAATTGCATTAAATTAGCAAACTTGTGGATGTGATAGGTTTCCTCAGCATTAGTGAGTTCAAATGACTCTCAGAGGGTCTGTGACCCCAAAAGTATCAGTGTGTAGGAAATGTATGGCTGGGATGAAGTGTGAAGTTTGATCTCCTTCAACAACCGTGAGCTACCTGGATCTGCTGAACTCAGACCTGTATCCCAGGTAGAATCAGGGCTGTGTATCATACCAGCTACCCTAGGTTGAAAGCACAATTAAAGCTGTTTAAGAATCTTGAGAAAGCAGTTTGTTGGTCAGTCTGGGCTTTTTTTCACATTGTCTTGTCCGTAGGAAGTATTTTTTTTTTAAACTAAATGTTGTTTTGAGAGGTAAGTATAATAGTTCATTAAAATTTCCTTACTTAAGTGTTCATTTGCTGAATAAAATAGGTTTACTTTGTTAATGGGGTCTTTTTGCACTTTTTCCCATCTGTCCATAAGTATGCTAAATGCTTTTCTGAATACAGAGCTTTATTAATTCCAGATAAGTTTTTTTTTTTTTTTTTTTTTTAAATAAAAAGAAGAAATAGGAGAATAACATTTTTGGTAAAACATCACTGTTAAAATTTGTACTTGTTCACTACAACAAAATTGCAAAGAGATGTAAAACACAATAAATGTGAAAACAAGACCAGAACATTCTGGAAATAAAAGTGACTTATATATTACATTTTTGAGGACTGACACTGCAGAGTTGCTTGCTGTGTATCTGTTTTTTCTCAGTGGGTAAACATTGGTATAAACATTGTCTAGAGTTACAGATAATATTTCCAGTTATAATTACATGGGATAACTTGTTATATTCATGTAATATAAAAGCATATTTAGGTGGTCAGCTAGTTTGGCTTTTTATAATAATTTCTGATACTGAAATTTACTACTTATTTCAGCATAATTCATGTATGTTGCTTGAAATATGCCTTGATAGTCTGCCTTGGAAACAGGAACTCATTCATTTTAGGTTGTGAATTGCTAACAATGGACTACATTTCCAGTCTTGAAAAATGTGCCTTATCACACAGAAGAGCTAGAGCACTAGAGAGTAGGCCAGAACATAGCTGCAAGACCAGCTGTAAGAGTTTCATTCTGTCCAGATGTTCCTTTTTGAGGTCTAAATATGGACATTTGTCTGATGGTAAATTCCCTCTACTAAAATAATAATAGCCCACTGCTTTGCAAGTGAACTTATACCCATATCTCCACTTCTTGTGCATTATCCAATTAATAATGACAAAGACCTACATAATCATTTGGAAAAATAACATCTCACTTTTTTTTTTTTTTTTTTTTTTCATTAGTTCAGTCTTTTGCTGAAATAGGATAAATCAGTCTTACGCCCTACAGACCTTTAGTAGGCTGATTGGTATTTTTCCTTTACATTTCCAGTCCAGTCATGTTCTGTCATTTTCTTCCTCAGGCTGAAGCACTGGAACAGGTTGCCCAGAGAAGTTGTGGATGCCCCATCCCTGGAAATGTTCAAGGCCAGGTTGGATGGGGCTTTGGGCAACCTGATCTAGTGGGAGATGTCCCTGCCCATGTCCGGGGTTTGGAACTAAATGATCTTAAAGGTCTCTTCCAAACCAAACCTTTCTATGAGTCTATGATCCTATTCTCTCTGTCTTTGCAAATCTGAAATGCTACCTAGAAGAACAGAGAAATTAATTATATATTTGCTCATTTGGAAAGGGGAGGGGGGAATACAGATGGGATTAACCATCAAA
Source organism: Aythya fuligula (assembly GCF_009819795.1). Taxonomy (NCBI): domain Eukaryota; kingdom Metazoa; phylum Chordata; class Aves; order Anseriformes; family Anatidae; genus Aythya; species Aythya fuligula. The sequence continues at coordinate 11,619,608 of NC_045594.1, forward strand.
TGGTGTTAAAAAGAAAGATCACGAGCTTGTGTTCTTGTATTATGGGAAAGAAATTAACTTGAGAACTGTCAGTGTTATAAAGAGAAAACTTAAAAATGATAAAGGAAAATAAACTAGGAACAGTTATCACATGGAACGTGTTACCAGAGGACATGGATGCTGGAAGCCTAACAGAATTTTAAGGAGGATGTTGGTATGGATGGTAGGAATATCCAATTCTATACTTAAAGCTTAAAAAATTTACACCTGCAATTGTAAAAGGTAGTTTCTGTTCTACCTGAGTTTGTAGTTTAAATAACCTCCAACTGATGGGAGACAGGAAGAAATCTTGTCTGAGGCTGTGTTATTTTGTAATTGCCTCTTAGGAATTTTTTTCACTTGTCTCTGAAGCAGCTGGAACTGGTCATGGTCGAAGACAATCCATCTAGTCCAAAAAACTACTGGCAGCTCCTCTATTTATAGGCTTGCCAAAACATCATCATAACTCTTTAACCTTCAAAAATAAAGGAGACTATTTTTTTTTTTTGTAACAGTAAGGGCTGTGAGGGTTGTGTTTTGTTTTGTTTTGTTTTCTTTAAAGCTCAATGTAGGTGAAATTGATGTTTGTTGATGTTGAGAGGTCTATACCATCCTTTGTGTTTTGGGTAATCCCATATGACGATCTTGACATTTACGTGCAGCTCCCAATAGCAACAATGATTTTATAGTAAGATAGAAGGTATAATGACACTATGAAAATTCATAATGACACTATGAAAATTCTGTTCAGGATTGGGTAGTCACCCTATTTTACAAGCTCTTGAGGGTATATTTAAATGGTAATGTGCTTTTTATTCATTCCTTTGGTGACATATATCTGTTCTTTCCCTGTGATTAAGACTTTTTTGTTACCACATTTAAATCATTTGACCTCATTACCTAATCCCTATGTAAGCCATACTGGTACAATGTGTCTTTGTCTTTCCCTAATGGCCAGATCACACACAGGGCATCAAGTCCTCAAGTTTGCTATTTTTGGTAGAACTAATGGGACCAACATTTAGACTTACTTATCCAGTGTAGGTTCTCATCTTGTTCCATCCAGAATTTCTGGGCACTGTTCCTTAGAGAAGTTTTGACCAGGAGGATGTGTTAAGTTTACTGTGTCATTTTTAAAACGGCTTTATAAGCATTCAGCTCATGATATGCAATAAGTAGATTTTCACTGTAACTTGCTGTTTATGAGGTATTTATGTAGGCCTTCTGTATTTTGTATCAATAGCTCTATTGTGGTTTAACCCTGGTAGGCAGCTAAGTACCACACAGCTGCTATATTTGGTCTAGCACACCCCACACTCCAGTCAAATGTGTTGTCATCTCAAATCCTTTGTGCCTGGCCTGGTTTCAGCGGGCATAGAGTTAATTTTCTTCATATAATCTACTATGGTGCTGTGTTTTGGATTTAGGATGAGAATAATGTCGATACCACGCTGATGGTTTAGTTGTTGCAGAGCAGTACTTACACTAAGTCAAGGACTTATCACTTTCTCACACTGCTCTGCCAATGCACAAGAAGCTGGGAGGGGACAGAACCAGGACATCTGACCCAAACTGGCTAAATGGATATTCCATACCATATGACGTCATGCTGAACAATTAATATGGGGAGGCTGGCCAGAGTGGAGGGGAACTGCTGCTTAGGGAGGTGTTATATATGGAGTGGTAATTCGTGTCGAGAAAATGGTTGATATTAATAAAGAAGGGGGAGATTTGGGAATGTGGCCATGGGGGCTGGAAAATCCCGTGATTGAGATAATGTTAGACTCTTAACGACAAGGCCATCAGGAATATAAAAGAGTTTAGAGGGAACAAAGAAAGGTGATTCAGGAGACTCCATGCAGTCTCAGGGTTTCTTGTTCTCCAGCTGGTTCTCTTGTTCTCCAGCCATTAAGGCATGGATGTTTCTGTGTGTTTGCTGCTGTTGTTACATTCAAAGTTGTCTGACCAATGAAAAGTTGTTTTGAAAAGAACTGCTATGGAGAGAAGGGTATAAGAGGGGAGCCTGCCCTCAAGAAAGAAGAGGAAGAAGAAAAAAAAAGGCAACACGATGAAGTTACATCAATAAAGAAGCAGGAAAAAGAAGTGAAGAGGAACAGGCTGGCAGAATGGAGACCAGGACAGGAACAGGCACGTTGATTGCCTCATGAAGATAGGTTCGGCCAAACTCGGCAAACTGCTCAGAGAAGGTCATACAGAAAGTCGCTGGAAATAGGCGCACTGGAGCTGGAGAGAAGCTCGAGCTGAGAGAAGTGGACCTGTGCACACAACTGCTTCTCGCTGGTAAGCAGTTGCGCGTTATGGGGAATCATACGTCCTTAGGAACAAAGACTGTCCTGGTAGCCTTACAGCTTATTCTCCTTATTAACAATTGGACAGTTTATGAGCCTGAAATATGGGACCAAACTGAGGTCAAGGTGTGGGACTCTGCAACTAAAAATGACAAGGTTGCAGTGGGATTGCTTGGCACCTGGCGAGCAATCTCTGAGGCCTTAAAGAGCCATGTGGGAGGACCACAGTCAGGAACATGTGGTTTGCCAGATAGTGAGGGAACTGCAGGTTCTTTTACTGATCCGACTGCTACGCCATCGCCATGGGCCCCTCTGCTGCTACAGCCATCGAAGGCTTTTGCTGTTACGCCCCCTGCTGACCTGAACATGCCTTTTGACCCAGGCCTCTTGGCCTTCACAAGGAGATGGATATGCTTTTCTTCGATCTGGGAAGAATGGGATACATAAGGCCTGAAGAATGGAAAATGGAGACCGTTAAGTCATGGAACTGAAAGGATTGTTTGTTACCTTTCCTGATTGTACATATTTATAGGCATACTCGGGTTTAGTATGTAAAGCAATGTTCTGTATATTTAGAATGTTTGATGTTTGTGTGTGCATGTTGGTGGAGCATAGACTCCCCGCACACCCAGTGCTGTTTACTTGCCTTTTATACCTTTTAGAAATATTTGTTTTATAAATACTACAAAATTCAGATTGAGTTGAGACCTCATTTATAACACAGGGGATGGGCATTGGTCAGCGGGTGGTAAACAATTGCATTTTGCATCACTTACTTTGAACATTATCTTATTATTATTATCATTATTATTATTATTTACATTCATTTTCTGTCCTATTAAACTGTCTTTATCTCAACTCATGAGCTTTTACTTTTTTTCCTCCAGATTATCTCCCCCATCCCACTGGCGGGGGGATGTGAGCAAATGGCTGTGGTACTTTGCTGCTTACTGGAATAAACCACAACAGTCATTTTGGTGCGCAACTTGGGGCACAAAGGGTTGGGATAACAACAGATCTAACCAAAACGTGTTAAAACAAAATTGTTATAAGCATTAGACAAGATTAATATTTGCTAATCACAGTGCTGCTTTTTTTAAATCTCAGGTCTGCTGTCTGTTTTCCAAATTGTTTTGTATAGCATATTATTTACTGTATGTATTCCCTGTCATGCTTTTTATCATTTCTGGGGGCTGATTTAAGGTTATTATTTTGATGTATTGTGTAACATTGGCTTATGATATGATAAAATTGTTGGTTCTTTATAGCTTACAATGATGCATGCCCACATCTGGTGAAGATGTCTTCACCAGGCCATGTTCAACCTGGTGAGGCTCACTTGGGTGCAGTCCATACAACTATGCAACTTCCCAGTCAAGTATTAAAGATGACAAGCAACCTAGCAATCAACACATCATGACTGAGCAAACTCACATCAACAGCTCATGCTGCCCACCTTCTCCCACAGCTCCAAGGTCCTACCTGCTTATCATACCCAAGTGATGGTTTCAGTGACCTCATGTCAGTATCCGCCTACACAGCAGTGTTTACACTAAGACAAGGACTTTTCAGCTTCTCACGCTGTTCTGCCAGTGGGCAGGCTGAGGGTGCAGCAGGAGCTGGGAGGGGACAGACCCAGGACAGCAGACCCAAACTGGCCAAGGGGGTATTCCATACCATCTGACGTCATGCTAAACAATATATAGGGGTGGCTAGCCGGGGTGGGAGGGCCGGCTGCTTGGGAATAGGCTGGGCATCGGTCAGCGGGTGGTGAGCAATTGCATTGTGCATCACTTGTTTTGTACACATTATTATTAGTAGTACTATTATAATAATAATTATAATTTTCCTTTCTTTCCTGATCTAATAACCTGTCTTTATCTCAACCCACAGGCTTCGTTTTTTGTCTGATTCTCTCCCCCCATCCCAGAGAGGGAGGGGGGAGCGAATGGCTGTGTGGTACTTAGCTGCCGGCTGGGTTAAACCACACCAGTTGCTTTTAGCACACAGCATGGGGCTCGAAAGGTTGAGATAAAAGATCTGACCAGAGCATGTTAAAACAAAAATTTTATAAGCGTTACATCAGTTTAATAGTTGTTAATCACAATGCTGATTTTTGTGATCTCAGGTCTGCTGTGCCTGTTTTCCAAACTGAGTTATATAGCACATTACTTAGTGTATGTGTTCCCTCTTGTGCTGCTTATCCTTTCCGGGGGCTGATTTAGGGTTATTATTTTGCTGTACGGTGTAACACTGGCTTATGATATGATAAAATTGCTGGCCATGAGACTAACTTGGTATTTGTACTCAGCATTGCTGTCACCTCCATACTTTGGGAACGCTACCTCAGAAACTATTAATAATTACACGCTTTTGGTGTATTGCCCAGTGATCATTCTATCCCTAGTCTCAGCTTGGTGTCCCCAAAAAGTAGCACTGTTATCCCAGCCCCACATACCCCCATGACAATTACACTCCCATTACAATGACCTGTAGTCATTGGTCCCAGCCAACATGGGTTCACGAGGGGAAGGTCCTGCCTAACAAATTTGATTTCCTTTTATGATAAGATCAAGGGAAGCCATCCGATGTGACCTTTTTGGATTTCAGTAAAGCTTTTGACACAGTTTCCCATAGGATCCTACTGGACAAAATGTCCAGCATACAGCTAGACAAAAGCATCTTACGATGGGTGAGCAATTGGCTGACAGGCAGGGCTCAAAGGGTTGTGGTAAATGGGGCTGCATCAGGCTGAAGGATGGTCACTAGTGGGGTCCCCCAGGGCTCCATTTTATGGCCAGGTCTCTTCAATGTTTTTATAAACGATTTGGATGTAGGACTAGAAGGTGTTTTGAGCAAATTTGCTGATACTAAACTTGGAGGAGTTGTTGACTCTGCTGAGGATGGAAAGGCCTAGCAGAGAGATCTGGACAGATTGGAGAGCTGGGCAATCACCAAACACATCAAGTTTAACACGAGCAAGTGCCGGGTCCCGCACCTGGGACGGGGCAGCCCTGGCTATATGTACAGACTGGGCGACGAGACGCTGGAGAGCAGCCCCGCAGAGTGGGATCTGGGGGTTGTGGTTGACAGCAAGCTGAACATGAGCCAGCAGTGTGCCCTGGCAGCCAGGAGGGCCAAGCGTATCCTGGGGTACATCAAGCATGGCGTCGCTAGTCGGTCGAGGGAAGTGATTGTCCTGCTCTACTCTGTGCTGGCACGGCCTCACCTCGAGTACTGTGTGCAGTTTTGGGCACCACAGTACAAAAAGGATGTGAAACTATTGGAGACTGTCCAGAGAAGGGCTACAAAGATGGTGAAGGGCCTAGAGGGGAAGACGTATGAGGAGTGGATGAGGGCACTTAGCCTGTTCAGCCTGGAGAAGAGGAGGCTGAGGGGAGACCTCATCGCAGCCTACAGCTTCCTTGCGAGGGGTAGTGGAGGGGCAGGCACCTATCTATTCTCTTTAATGACCAATGATAGAACCCAAGGGAATGGTGTCAAGCTGTGACAGGGGAGGTTCAGGCTGGATTTTAGGAAGAGGTTCTTAACTGAGAGTTTTGTCGCACACTGGAACAGGCTCCCCAGGAAAGTAGTCACAGCACCAAGCCTGTCAGAGTTTACAAAGTATTTGGACTGTGCTCTTAGTCATGTGGTCTGAATTTTTGGGTAGACCTGTGTGAAGCCAAGAGTTGGACTCGGTGATCCTTATGGGGCCCTTCCAACTTGGGTTATTATATGATTCTATGAAAATAACTGCTGGATTTGCAAACAGATGCCTAGGAATACTAAAAAGCCCTTGTTTCTGCTATTCTGTTACCAGCAGCAATCGTCTCTGGATTCTCTAGATCTCTAAAAGCGATGGATTTTGCCCAGCCCTGGAAGAGAATAGATTTTGAAGTTGAGCTTCCTACATGTAATCCTGGTTACAATATAACTTGTTATCAAAGGTGTCTTTTAAAAAATACTGATGGAAATTCAGAGAGCAGTAATACTGAACCTAGGTGTGGAAATGTTACCTGTGATGTAGGAAATTATTCATATTGTTCCGAATGTGGTAATTACAGGAGTGCTAATATATATAATGCACACCAAAAACCGCGCGGGAATCATTTGGTAACTGGATGACCAGTCCCGAACTACAAAGGGTGGTATTGGCTATGTGGTAATAGGGCCCGGTAGGTGTTGCCCCTAGGATGGAAGGGAGCTTGCACCCTGGGGGCAATAATTCCAAACATAACCATTGTTGAGGATATTCAAAGCCAAAGCACAGGCATCCTTGGGACCCACCTACCCAGAATCAAGAGGACTTCCTCTAGTGGAGAGAGGAATAGCGTTTCAAAGTTTTGTGAGGTGGTTTTTCCCTTGGTTAGGGGTGAATGAATTAGAAAAAGACATTGTGAATATCTCAGCTGTAGTCAAAGAATTAGAAAATAGCACTCTAGATGCGATCCAGGCACTGCAAGAGGAGGTGACAAGTCTGTTAAAGATGGTATTCCAGAATCTACTGGTACTGGATTTATTACTGGCCTTGCACTTTGCAACTTGCAACTTGCCAGTTGCTGTATGTATGTAGACCAAACGGGGCGAATTGAGACTGATCTCAGAAATATTAGGGAGAAAACCAAGATCTTACATGAGGTGGCCCAAGACGACACTTCGTGGCGATTTAGAAACATTCGGGAAAAATTGACCTCGTGGTTGCCTGGATGGGATTGGCTCAAGCAACTATTTGATAGTATTCTAGTAATAATAGTACTGTGTATTTTGATCTGCTTGCTTATTCCTTGTATTATTCCTTGTATGACATATCAAAAATGTATGTTCTTGGCAGAGACTGTCATCTCCCATGACATCCGAAGAAAAATATTGTGCCCTAATGTTGGAAAAACTCGAGTGGGGGATGTGAAGAGGTTCAAAACCAACAATAGGAGTAAGAAAAGACGAAGGGGGAACTGTAAGAATTAAAGTTATGTTTTTGCAGTGCAAAATTCCACTAACTTTGCATATTTAAAAGCGATTGCACAGGGAATGTTAGTCATATAAAACTGCACATACAGGGCATAGTAACAAGCGTCGGGTAGGTTGTGAACCTATAGTACTCAGCCAATGAGGAATCAAGCATCGGGTAATAGGGGATATAGGGCTACGATACACTTCTGCTGCACACCCCTCCTTGCAGGACACCTGCCATTGCAATTGTGAATAAATCAGCTTCACAAGAGACCCTGTCTTAGAAAATTATTGGGATATTTCTCACAACAATGAACAGATTCCCAGAGATCCAGATGAAGTCAAGTGCACACAACCCATGTGGCAGAAATTTGTACGGAGCGCACTGTTGTTGTATGCCAATTCATTGGCAGTAATGACCTGGGAAGACGTATATGGTCTGAATTTTTGGGTAGACCTATGTGGTGCCAGCAGTTGGACTCAATGATTCTTATAGGTCCCTTCCAACTCGGGATATTCTATGATTCTATGAGTACAGATGCACAAATAACATAATATACCCTCAGTCTAGTCGCGTTCCATCTACCCTTTTTAGATACCAGCTAGGGTTAAAGAGAACCTTTTATTGGCCCACATATTTAATTAGGTAAGGACCTGTGTTGAAGATGGAAGGAGTTAGATTAATGGGAGGCAGAGTTGGTACAATTTCAAACATCTGTAGGGGCAGAGACTTCTTACCCTTTGCAGTTGACATAGATGTTGCTGTAACGATCATAAATTCAAATAGTAATTTGGTGTCTCTGTAACCCCAAAGATGGTACATAATTATAGGTTTGGTGAAAGTAAAATTGTGCCAACAGTCGGAATTTGGTTCAGTTATTTTGTTACAGTCAGTACTATAATTTTTGGGTCTGGAAGAATCAGCATAAATTGTCTTAATTTCAGTCGGCCTATTGTAAGTAGACCCATTAGTTATTCGGCAACTGATTTGTATTGTCTGACCTGAAGTGGCTTGGAGATCAGCCATCCAAAGAGAATCATTACAACCCATTCATCTTTGAAAATATTTTGTTTACATGTAAAACTGAAGTAGTGAGATTTAGGTCCTTTTTGTTTTGAGATGTTCCAACACTTGCACTATACTGTGACAATGTGACAGTTCCAAGGGTCATTATGAGATGTCACAGTGTCACAGTGAGATGTCTCAGCTCCATGCACAACCACAGTAACTAAGTTTTCCCTGACGGCACGTGTTCCCATAATTCCAGTGTATTTAACATGGGCTTGGGACCATGGCCATTCTGGGTCTTTCTGGCTACAAACCAAATGGGTTTGCATTAAGGTCAGGGTGAAGCATAGTTTTAGCAATCCAAACTGCTGATTTGTGATTCTCCAGCTGTCCACATGCAGTTCACTCAGGATTCCTGTGAACACAAAAGGAAATAAAATATGCTTGGTTGTATTCAACCAGCAGGATTAAAAAGAGGGTGAGATCCACTGGGTGCTAATCCGGTGTACATTTCCTGAACAATCTTTGGCTTCCCATGCATAGGGGTTTAGTTGAGCAGTGTTCTCTGAGTGTTTTCCATTGTGTCTCTTACACTTTCCTGACTTTTTCCGTCTATCAGGATGTGAAACAGGAATCTCTGCTAAGATTTTTGCAAAAGCATTGTGAGCAATTGTGGGGGAATGTTTATATCCTTGAAGAAGCCTATTATAGTATAATAGTATAATCCAAGTATATTGGATTCCTTTTCACGTGAAAGCAAACTGTGCTTTATCCTGTTCAAGAAGAATCATTAAGAACATATCTTTAACATCTAAGGCACCCATCCAAGGATGGGCAGTGACTTGTATCAATGTCACTATTTCTGCCATGTTCAGAACTGTGGCAGTTAAAGGTGTGGTATTAGCATTTAACTGTAATCTACTATAAAATGCCATTGCCTGGTTGGTTTCTTTACTGGCCACACTAGTGAATTGTAGGGTGAATAGGTCCTTTTAATAATGCCTCTTTCTTCCAATTCTGTTACCACCCTGTCAATTCCCATAAGCGGGTAGACTTTGGAATGGAGTTGTGTTTTGGTATTATAAGTTAATTTCCAAGTCACCTCAGGCAATTATTCCACACAGTTAACTGCATCAGAGGCTGAAGTGAGCCTAACTAGGAATGAGTGGCAAAAGCACCCCATTGTGACTGGCCCAGAAGCTCTGTGCATCCTTGGCATAGACTACCTCAAGAGAGGGTACTTCAAGGGTCCAAAAGGGTACTGATGGGCTTTTGGCATAGCTTCCTTGAGCACAAAGATTAAGCAGCTTTCTGCCCTGCCTGGTCTCTCAGAAGACCCTTCTGCTGTAGGATTGTTGAGGGTTGAAGAACAGCAAGTGCAAATTGCTACAATGGTGCACTGGCGGCAATATCGTACCAACAGAGACTCCCTGATTCCTATCCATGAGTTGGTTCATTGTCTGGAGAGCCAAGGAATGATCAGCAAGACTTGCTCGCTCTTTAATTGTCCCATATGGCCAGAGTGAAAGTCTAACTGGAGAGTGGAGACTAATGGAGACTATCATGACCTGAATGAAGTCACGCCACCGCTGAGTGCTGCAGTGCCGGACATGCTAGAACTTCAATACGAACTAGAGTCAAAGGCAGCCAAGTGGTATGCCACAACTGATATCGCTAATGCATTTTTCTCCATCATTTTAGCAATAGAGTGTAGGCCACAGTTTGCTTTCACTTGGAGGGGCGTCCAGTACACCTGGAATCGACTGCCCTGGGGCTAGAAACATGGCCCTACCATTTGACATGGACTGATCCAGACTGGAACAGGGGAAAGCTCCTGAACACCTGAAATATATTAATGACATAATTGTGTGGGGGCAACATGGCAGAAATTTTTGAGAAAGGGAAGAAAATAATCCAAGTCTCCTGAAAGCTGATTTTGCCATTAAACAGAGTAAGGTCAAAGGACCTGAACAGGAGATACAGTTTTTAGGAATAAAATGGCAAGACTGAAGTTGTCAGATTCCAATGGATGTGATAAAAAAAAAAATAACAGCTATGTCTCTGCAAAGTTTCAAAATGGAAACACAAGCTTTCTTGTCACCCCAACTGCTGGTGCTGGGCAGGACTCTCTACACATCATGCAACTGATGCTATGTGAAGTAAGGGTGTTATATCTATCACACAACAGGCTCAAATAGGAAATCTCAGTCTCCCAGGAATCTTGGAAGTGATCATGGACTGTCCCAAGGTCAGGGACTTTGGAATATCGCTAGAGAAGGAGGTGACGTGTGCTGAAGAGGCCTCACTGTATAGTAAACTAGCAGAAGATAAGAAGCAATATGCTCTGTTCACTGATGGGTCCTGTCATATTGTGGGAAAGCATCATTGGTGGTAGGTTGCTGTCTGGAGTCCTACACAAGTTGCAGAAACTGCTGAAGGAGAAGGTGAACTGAGCCAATTTGCATAAGTGAAGGCCATCCAGTTGGCTATAGATATTGCTGAATGGGAAAAGTGGCCAGTGCTCCCTCTCTATACTGATTCATGGATGGCAGCAAATGCCCTGTAGGGGTGGTCACAGCAATGGAAGCAGAGCAACTGGCAATGCAGAGACAAACCCATCTGCGCTGCCACATTGTGGCAAGATATTGCTGCCTGGGTAGAGAACCTGTTTTGTAAAAGTATGCCACATAGATGCTCACGTACCCAAGAGTCCGGCCACTGAAGACCATCAAAATAACCAGCAGGTCGATCAGACTGCTAGTACTGAAGTGGCTCAGGTGGATCTGGACTGGCAACATAAGTGTGAGTTCTTTATTATTTTATTTAACCGTGAATGTGAAACATGCTGCAATCAAGCAAGTCAAGAGGTTAAAGCCACTTTGGTTTGGAGGACAATGGCTGAAATATGGGGAGGCATGGCAGATTTATTATATCACACTCCCACAAACCCGCAACGGCAAGCGCCATGTGCTTACAATGGTGGAGGCAACCACTGGATGGCTGGAAACATATCCTGTGCCCCATGCCATTGCCTACAACACTATCCTGGGCTTTTAAAAACAAGTCTTATGGCAACACAGCACCCCAGGAACAATTGAGTCAGACAATGGGACTCATGTCCAAAACAACCTCATAGACACTTGGACTAAAGAACATTGTACTGTGGGTGTATCGCATCCCCTATCATGCACCAGCATCCAGGAAAATCGAGTGCTATAATGGACTGTTAAAGACTATGCTGAGAGCCATGGGTGTTGAAACATTCAAACATTGGGATACACATTTGGCAAAGGCCACCTGGTTAGTCAACACTGCCAACCAACCCGGACCTGCCCAGTGAAACCTGTTACGTACTGTAAAAGGGGATAAAGTCCCTGTAGTGCATGTAAAGAACACGTTGGTGAAGGCAGTCTGTGTTTATCCTGCCTCAGGAAAGACAAACCCATCGGTGGGACTGCTTTTGCTCAGGGACCTGGGTGCATTTGATGGATAATGCAGAACGATGGGGAAGTCCAATGAGTACCTCAAGGGGATTTAATGTTGGGTGAGAATAGCCAATGATTTGAATCATATGATATTAATTGATATATGATACTGCATGTCATCACTACTATGATTGGTGTATGCCATATTAATAGTATCACAGTAAGAGTCACCCAGATAATGACAAATGAATTTTGATGGAACCAAGCAAATTGCAGTGGTGATAGAACTGGACAAGCGCAACAGTATTGGAACCAGAGCTGGCCTCTGCATGGAACAATCCAACACGATTCATCATCTCTCCTGCCCTGATGGACTGCTATGACAGATGGAACCCAAAGTCATGGACTAAACAAATTCAACGGACATTTTAGAGGGATGACCCATACACCAAAGGAATATCTGTGTGTATATATCAGAAGACAGGAAAGTTTGTGGTGATTAATTGGGATGTACTGGAAAGTTTGAGACCCAAGCCTGACATAAATCATATGCGATAAAGGGTGGGTATTATCCTGGTTTTGGTTAGGATAGAGTTGATTTTCTTTATAGTGGCTGGTATGTTGCTGTGTTTTTTTATTTAGGAGAAAATTCATGCTGAGAACACACTGATGTTTTAGTTGTTGCAGAGAAGTGCTTACACTAAGCCAAAGACTTTTCAGCTTCTCATACTGCCCTGCCAGCGAGGAGGCTGGGGGTGCACAAAAAGCTGGGAGTAGACAGAACCAGGACAGCTGACCCAAACTGGCAAAAGGGATATTCCATACCATATGACATCAAGTGGAATGATAACAACTGGAAGAATAAAACTAGGGGGATGTGGCTGGGGTTGGAGGGGGAGCTACTGTTGTTCAGGGACTTGCTGGGCATCGGTGGCCTGTGGTAAGCTATTGCATTGTGCATCACTTCTTTTATTTATATACATATATATAATTATTATTATTTAATTTACTATTTTTTCCTGTCTTATTAAATTGTCTGTCTCAACCCTTTTTTTCAATTCTCTACCCCATCACACTGGCAGGGAGTGAGCGAAGTGCTCAAACCGAATGCTGTGCAGAAACTGTCCTGGGAGTTCTAGCAACTCAAAGAGGATACGTCCTACTCCCTACCTGTCCTATTAAACTGTCTTTAAACTGCCTGGGGGGAATGAACGAATGACTTTGTGGTGTTTATCTTCCTGCTGGGTTAAACCGCAACAGTGCCCCACATTGGGCACTAGAAAGGACTGTTTCAGTTTAAACCCAGCAGGTAGCTAAGTACATCACAGCCACTCACTTGCTCTCCCCGGGTGGGATTGGGGAGAGAACTGGAAAGTTAAGTGTTGTAATTCATGGGTTGAGATAAAGACAGTTTACTAGGTAAAGCAAAAGCCGCACACGCAAGCAAAGCAATACAAGGAATTGATTTGCTACTTCCCATAACCAGGAAAATCCAGGAAAGCAGAGCTCATTGCTTGTAATGGTTTCTTAGGAAGACAAATGCCATCGCTCTGATCTTCCCTCTCTTTGGAATATTCCTTTGGCCAGGTGGGTCACCTCTTCTGGCTGTCCTCTTGCAGCTTCTTGTGCAACCCCACAGCCTCCTCGCTGGCAGGACAGCATAAGAAGCTGAAAAGTCCTTGACTCTGTGTAAGCACTGCTCTGCAAGAACTAAAACATCAATGTGTTATCAGCATTATTCTCATCCTAAATCCAAAACACAGCACCATACCCGCTACTAGGAAGGTAATGAACTCTATCCCAGCCAAAACCAGGACAAGTTCTTGAAAAACAAGAGTTGAAATCCTAATCTTCAGAGAGTTTTCTCTTCTCTTTTCCATGTTTAATACATGTAGTGGTTTTATGCGGTAAGGTTTTGGTAGCAGGGGGCTACAGGGGTGGCTTTTGTGAGAAGAATCCAGAAGCTGCCCCATGTTAGATAAGGGTCAGTTTCATCTGGCCCCAAAAGGGACCCAAGTGATGGTTTCGGTGACGTCACGTCAGTATCCACCCATGAGCCAACCACCCCATGCCCAAGAACCACATACCGCTCCCAAAACATGACCTGATCGTCCTGGGACAGTTCATGTTAGCTAGGCTGCAATGGTTTCCACCAGGCACGTTGCTCTCTCCAGGAAGACAGTACACACACAGACCGACTACCCGTCCAAAAATGCAGCAGTTCAGGTCACTGGATGCGGGGAGTGTCTGAGCCTGTTGCTGCCATCGGCGGGAGGCAGAGAAACTGCATGCGGGAGGTGCGAGCAGGTGGATGACCTGGTCCGCATGGTGGCGGAGCTCAAGGAGGAGGTGGAGAGGTTGAGGGATATCAGGGAATGCGAGCGGGAGATGGACTGGTGGAGCAACTCCCTGCAGGGCCTCAAGGAGAGGTACCAAGGTGAGACACCCCAAATGGGGGTGGACCCCCTGCCCTTAGCCGTCGGGCAGAGGGAGGGGACCTAGGAGTTGAGGAGGAATGGAAACAGGTCCCTGCTCGACATCGCAGGCGATGCCCTCCCCTTCCAGCCCCGCCTTCCCAGGTGCCCTTACGCAACAGGTTTGAGGCCCTAGAGCTTAAGAGACTGGTGGGTGAGGATGAGGTAGGAAGCCTACCCAGGAGGATGCCTAGGGTGAGGAAGTCAACTCCACGCCTCAGGACTGCCTCCACCAAGACAGAAAGAAGGGTGATTGCTCTGGGAGACTCTCTTCTCAGGGGAACAGAGGGCCCTATTTGTTGGCCTGACCCTACCCGTAGGGAAGTCTGCTGCCTCCCTGGGGACAGGGTCAGGGAAATTGCCAGGAAGCTTCCCAACCTGGTTTGCCCCTCTGACTATTATCCTCTTTTGATAGTCCAGGCTGGCAGTGATGGCATTGAAGAGAGAAGCCTCAAGGCTATCAAACGGGACTTTAGGGGGCTGGGACAGTTAGTGGATGGAGCGGGAGTACAGGTGGTGTTTTCGTCTATCCCTACTGTGGCAGGGAGGGGTACAGACAGGACACGGAAAGCCCACCTGATAAACACATGGCTCAGAGGCTGGTGCCAGCACAGAAATCTTGTTTTTTTTTGACCATGGGGCGCTTTACTTGGCACCCAGCCTGATGGCCGCAGACAGGTACCTATCTCTAAGGGGAAAAAGGATTCTGGGCCAGGAGCTGGCGGGGCTCATTGAGAGGGCTTTAAACTAGGTAAGAAGGGGGACGAGGCTGAAACAAGGCTTGTTAGAGCTGTGCCAGGGGGAACAATGGCAAGGCCAGGGGAGAAGGCAATGGCCCAGCTGAAGTGCATCTACACCAATGCACGCAGCATGGGTAACAAACAGGAGGAGCTGGAAGCCATCGTGCGGCAGGCAGGCTACGACTTTGTTGCCATCACGGAGATGTGGTGGGACCACTCCCATGACTGGAGTGCTGCAATGTCTGGCTATAGGCTCTTCAGAAGGGACAGGCAGCATGGAAGGGGTGGTGGTGTGGCTCTCTATATTAGAGAATCTTTTGATGTTGTGGAACTCGAGACTGGGAATGACAAGGTCGAGTCCCTTTGGGTTAGGATCGGCAGGGACAACAAGGCTAGCATCCTGGTCGGGGTCTGTTATAGACGGCCGAACCAGGATGAGGAGACGGATGAGTTCTACAGGCAGCTGACAGAAGTTGCGAAATCGTCGGCGCTTGTTCTCGTAGGAGACTTCAACTTCCCGGACATATCCTGGAAACACAACACAGCCCTGAGAAAGCAGTCTAGGAGGTTTCTGGAGAGCGTGGAAGATAGCTTCCTGACACAGCTGGTTAGTGAGCCTACCAGGGGAGGTGCCCCGCTAGACCTTCTGTTCACAGAGAAGGACTGGTGGGAGATGTGGTGGTCGGGAGCTGTCTTGGGCAGAGTGACCACGAAATGGTGGAGTTCACTATTCTTGGCGAGGCCAGGAAGGGGACCAGTAAAACCGCTGTATTGGACTCCTGGAGGGCTGACTTTGAACTGTTCAGGACACTGGTTGGCAGAGTCCCTTGGGAGGCAGTTCTGAAGGGCAGAGGAGTCCAGTAAGGCTGGGCACTCTACAAGAAGTAAATCTTAATGGCACAGGAGCAGTCCGTCCCCACGTGCCCAAAGAGGAGCCGGCGTGGAAGAAGACCAGCCTGGCTCAACAGAGAGTTGCAGCTTGAGTTTAGGAGAAAAAAGAGGGTTTATAATCTTTGGAAAAAAGGGCAGGCCACTCAGAAGGACTATAAGGATGCTGTGAGGCAGTGCAGGGACAAAATTAGAAAGGCCAAAGCTCATCTGGAGCTCAATCTGGCTACTGCCTTTAAAGACAAGAAAAAATGTTTTTACAAATACGTCAACGCAAAACGGAGTGTTGCAGGAAGAACGGCCAAAAACACGACAGACACTAGTATGGTCAGATCATTCACCCTCTTTATTACCCGAATAGCCTGACTTTTATAGCAAACTTAACAGGGGTGGATAGTGTCTCACACAAGATTATTGGTCAAAAGCACTCAGACAAACAACTGCAAGAAAACAACCCCCTTGTGATTAGCAGTCACGTAGACCTTGTCCTTGAAGCCAGCTGCTGGCAACAATATTTTTCTAAATTCCTCAATTGGGCAATGTGGGAACACTGTCATAGGAACTTCTCATAGTCGCCCTGGTAGCTTGGTTTGCTCAGCTGCAGCAAGTCATGGGATCTTTGCTGTTTCAAAAATCCCTCAACAACGGAGGACTAAGGAGAATCTCCATCCTTTACTGGATGCGGGGGGTAACCTAGTTACAAATGTGGTGGTTTTACCGTGCTGGGCAGCTAAACCCCACAACCGCTCTCTCACTCCCCCTCCTTTAGATAAGGAGGGGGAGAAGTAAAGCAAAGAACAACTCACGGGTTGAGATAAGGATAATTTAATTAAAGGGAATTAATTATAATAATTAAATAAAGACTACCATGAACTAAACAATTTAACTAAGGGGAAATAAAAGGGAAAGGGGAAAAAGGGAGGAAAACAAACAAACAAAATAAATGAAAGCTATATGGAAGTGCAGAGGAAAGAAATTACTCTCTACTTCCCACAAATGAGCGATGATTGACCACGTCCTTGAAGCAAGGCCTCAACGCACGCAGCCGGTGTTCGAGAGGAGGACCGACGTCTTCTCAACAAGAGCCCACCCCTCCCCTCTTCTTCCTGTTTCCACCTTTTATTGCTGAGTGTGACACCACATGGTATGGAATATCCCTTTGATTGGTTTAGGTCAGCTGCCCTAGTGATGTTTCTCTCCTCACTTTTTTGCCCACCTGTCCTGGTTTCAGTTAGCACAGAATTAATTTTCTTCCTAGTAGCTGGTGGAATGCTGTGTTTTGGCTTAGAATGAGAAGAGTGCTGATAACACCCCGATGCTTTAATTGTTGCAGAGCAGTGCTTATACTAAGCCAAGGACATCTCAGCCTTTGCTCTGTCCTGCCAACGGGCAGGCTGGGGGGTGCAGTAAGAGCTGGGAGGGGACAGACCCAGGACAGGTGACCCAAACTAGCCAAAGGGGTATTCCATACCATCTGACGTCATGCTAAACAATATATAGGGGTGGCTAGCCGGGGGGAGGGGGCCGGACTGCTCGGGGTTAGGCTGGGCATCGGTCAGCGGGTGGTGAGCAATTGCATTGTGCATCACTTGTTTGTACATACTATTATTACTTTCGTATTATCACCATTGTATCATCATTATTATTATTATTATTATTTTCCTGTCTTATTAAACTGTCTTTATCTCAACTCACGGGCTTCACTTTCCATTTCTCTCCCCCGTCCCAGAGAGGGAGGGGGGAGGGTGAGCGAACGGCTGCGTGGTGTTTAGCTGCCAGCCGGGTTAAACCACGACACCACCCCCTATGAGGGTTAGAGAAAGGCCCAATGCTGTTCCACTGCTGCTCAGCAGTAGACACAACACTGGTGTGATAACACTGCTGTTCCAGCTACAAGTACAGAGTACGGCACTGTATGGGCTGCTGCCGGGAAAGTTAACATTCCAGCCAGACCCAGTACAACAAAAGATGAGGAAAAAAAGGAGGTGCTTAATGCCTTCTTTGCCTCAGTCTTTAGCAGCAATACTGGTTGTTCTCTGCATACCCAGTACCCTGAGCTGGTGGATGGGGATGGGGAGCAGAATGTGGCCCTCACTATCCACGAGGAAATGGTTGGTGACTTGCTACGGCACTTGAATGTGCGCAAGTCAATGGGGCCGGATGGGATCCACCCGAGGGTACTGAGAGAACTGGTAGAGGAGCTGACCAAGCCGCTTACCATCATTTATCAGCAGTCCTGGCTATCGGGGGAGGTCCCAGTTGACTGGCGGCTAGCAAACGTGACGCCCATCTATAAGAAGGGCTAGAGGGCAGACCCGGGGAGCTACAGGCCTGTCAGTTTGACCTCAGTGCCAGGGAAGCTCATGGAACAGATTATCTTGAGTGTCATCACGCGGCACTTACAGGGCAAGGAGGCGATCAGGCCCAGTCAGCATGGGTTTATGAAAGGCAGGTCCTGCTTGAGGAACCTGATCTCCTTCTATGACAAAGCGACGCGCTTGGTGGATGAGGGAAAGGCTGTGGATGTGGTCTACCTTGACTTCAGCAAGGCTTTTGATACCGTTTCCCACAGCATTCTCCTCAAGAAACTGGCTGCTCGTGGCTTGGACTGGCATGCGCTTTGTTGGGTTAAAAACTGGCTGGATAGCCGGGCCCAAAGAGTTGTGGTGGAGTCAAATCCATTTGGAGGCCAGTCACTAGTGGCATCCCCCAGTGCTCAGTGCCGGGGCCGGTCCTCTTTAATATCTTCATCGATGATCTGGACGAGGGCATTGAGTGCACCCTCAGTAAGTTTGCAGATGACACCAAGCTATGCACGTGTGTCGATCTGCTTGAGTGTAGAAAGGCTCTGCAGGAGGATATAGATAGGCTGGACCGATGAGCTGAGGCCAACTGTATGAAGTTCAACGAGGCCAAGTGCCGGGTCCTGCACCTGGGGTGCAATAACCCCAAGCAGAGCTACAGACTGGGAGATGAGTGGCTGGAAAGCTGCCTGGCGGAGAAGGACCTGGGAATATTGGTTGATAGTCAGCTGAATGTGAACCAGCAGTGTGCTCAGGTGGCCAAGAAGGCCAATGGCATCCTGGCTTGTATAAGAAGCAGTGTGGCCAGCAGGTCTAGGGAAGTGATTGTCCCCCTGTACTCAGCTCTGGTGAGGCCGCACCTCGAGTACTGTGTTCAGTTTTGGGCCCCTCGCTACAAGAAGGACATGGAGGTGCTCGAGCGAGTCCAGAGAAGGGCGACGAAGCTGGTGAGGGGTCTGGAGAACAAGTCTTACGAGGAGCAGCTGAGGGAGCTGGGCTTGTTCAGCCTGGAGAAGAAGAGGCTCAGGGGTGACCTTATTGCTCTCTACAGATACCTTAAATAAGGCTGCAGTGAGGTGGGGATTGGTCTGTTCTCCCACGTGCCTGGTGACAGGACAAGGGGGAACGGGCTAAAGTTGCGCCAGGGTAGTTTTAGGTTGGATGTTAGGAAGAACTTCTTTACCGAAAGGGTTGTTAGGCATTGGAACAGGCTGCCCAGGGAAGTGGTGGAGTCACCATCCCTGGAGGTCTTTAAAAGACGTTTAGATATAGAGTTTAATGATGTGGTTTAGTGGAGGACTTCTTAGTGTTAGGTCAGAGGTTGAACTCGATGATCTTGAGGTCTCTCCCACACTTGAAATTCTTTGATTCTGTGATGTATACATTGCTTCCACTGGACACCTGTTTAAGTATGAAACCCATCTTGGTCTGTATCTACCTGTCATTGTCTAGGTCTCCTCCACCTTGCATCTTCTGGAGAAACTGACTGCTCATGGCTTGGACAGTTGTACAGTTCACTGGGTAAAAGAATGGCTGGACAGCCCCGCTCAAAGAGTCATAGTGAATGGAGTTCAATCCAGTTTGCAGACGGTCACCAGTGGTGTTCCCCAGGGCTCAGCACTGGGGACAGTTTGTTTAAAATTTTTATCAGTGATCTGAATGAGGTGATCAAGTGCACCCTCAGTAAATTTGGAGATTATACCAAGTTGGACAGGATTGTCAATCTGCTTGAGGGTAGGAAGGCTTTGCAAAAGGATCTGAATAGGCTAGATTGATGGGCTGAGTCCAATTGCATGACATTCAACAAGGCTAAATGCTGGGTGCTGCACTTGTGTCACAACAGCCCAATCCAGTGATATAGGCTCATGGAAGAGTGGATGGAAAGTTGCCCAGCAGAAAAGGACCTGGGGGTGCTGGTCGATAGACAGATGAACATGAGCCAGCAGTGTGACCAGGTGGCCAAGAAGGCCAATGGCCTCCTGACTAGGGAAGTGATTGTCCCTCTGTACGTGGCACTGGTGAGACTGCACCTTGAATACTGTGTTCAGTTTTGGGCCCCTCACTACAAGAAGGGTATATTGGATTTCCGTGGCAAGGGTTTGGTAGCGGGGGGCTGAAGGGGTGGCCTCTGTGAGAAGAGTCCAGAAGCTGCCCCATGTTAGATAAGAGCCAGTTCCAGCCAGCTCCAAAAGGGACCTGTCGCTGGCCAGAGCTGAGACAATGAGCAATGCTGGTTACGCCTCTGTGAGAGCATATTTAAGAAAGGGAAAAACTGCTGTGCAACAGCAGCTGGGAGAGAGAGGAGTGAGAAACAGCCCTGCAGACACCAAGGTCAGTGCAGAAGGATGGCAGGAGGTGCTCCGGGTGCTGGAGCAGAAGTTCTCCTGCGGCCCATGGAGGGGACCTGAGAGAGGTAGCTGTTCAGGCCTCTGGCTGCAGGGAGTGCAGCCAGACCGCCTGTTTTCAGGTGGAAGGTCTGCTCGTCATGGTGGCTGAGCTCAAGGAAGAGGTGGAGAGACTGAGAAGCAGCAGGGTGTGTGAGCAGAAGATGGACTGGTGGAGTAATTCCCTGGTGTGCCAGAGGGAAGGGTGCTGGGGAGATGCCCCCTAGAGGATGGTGGAACCCCTGCCCTGTCGCTATCAGGCAGAGGGAGAGGACCAAAAAGACAAGGAGGGTTGGAAGCAAGTCCCAGTTCAGCGTCGCAGGCAACCCCCCTCCCTCCCTTCCTACTTTGCTTCCCCAGGTGCCCCTCCATAATAGGTTTGAGGCCCTGGATCTTGAAGGAGAGGTAGGTGAGGATGTGGTGGAAGGCCTGCCACGAGGTCACATCAGAAGAGGCAGCTGACACCATGCCTCAAGACCACCTCCAAAAATAAAGAAAGAAGGGTAATTGTAGTAGGAGATTCCCTTCTGAGAGGAACAAAGGGCCCAATATGCAGAATTGACCCTCATCAAAGAGAAATCTGTAGTCTAACTAGAGCCCAGATCAAGGTTATCACCAGGACACTCCCCAACCTGGTGTGCTCAACAGAGTACTACCCACTACTGATCTTCCAGATAGGTGGGGAGGAAGCTGCATCCTGCAGTCTGAGGGGAATGAAGAAAGACTTCAAGGCCTTGGGACGGTTGGTGAAAGAGTCTGGAGCACAAGTCATTTTCTCTTCCCTCCTTCCATTCTGGGGTGATGACGTGGGACAGAATAGAAGGATCCGGTCCATAAATGATTGGCTATGTGACTGGTGCTACAGACAGGGATTTGGGTTCTTTGATAATGGCTGGTTTATGAGACACCAGGCCTGACAGTAGTATGCGAGAAAGATTTATCTCACAGGGGCAAAAGGGTTCTGGGACAGGAATTAGCATGGCTCATTTGGAAAGCTTTAAACTAGATCCGAAGGGGGAGGGGGTTGTAGCTGGGCTTGCACTGGTGGGGCAGTGCCCTAGCAGTGATGAAGACCAGGAGGCCTCCCACCCCCTAAGGTGAAATTGGCGTGCTCAGCTTGCTCCCTGAAGTGCCTGCACACCAATGCATGTAGCATGGGGAATAAGCAGAAGGAGTTAGAAATCTGTGTTCGGTCAGGAGACTATGATCTAGTGGCAATTACAGAGACATGGTGAGACAACTCACATGATTGGAATGTGGTCATGGATGGGTATGTCCTGCTCAGGAAAGACAGGCCAGCAAGGTGAGGTGGCAGAGTTGCTCTTTATGTGAGAGAGCAACTACAATGTATTGAGTACTGTCCGGGGCGGATGAAGAGCGAGTTAAGAGTCTGTGGGTGAGAATTAAGGGGCAGGCTGGCATGGGGGATGCTGTTGTGGGTGTCTATTACAGGCCACCTGTTGTGGTTTAACTCGGTCGGCAGCTACACACCACACAGCCGTTTGCTCACCCTCCCCCCTCCCTCTCTGGGATGGGGGAGAGAAATGGGAAAGTGAAGCCTGTGAGTTGAGATAAAGACAGTTTATTAAGACAGGAAAATAATAATAACAATAATAATAATAACAATAATGATGATAATAGTACTACTAATAATAATGTGTACAAAACAAGTGATGCACAATGCAATTGCTCACCACCCGCTGACCGATGCCCAGCCCAACCCTGAGCAGTCCGGCCCTCCTTCCCCCCGGCTAGCCACCCCTATATATTGTTTAGCATTGTGGGAGGAAATGTGGGGGGAGGACTGGGAGGGACCGTGGGCGGAACAAAGGGTCACGGGGATCCGGGGCAGTCGCGTGTATGGGTATAAGAAGCTATGCTCTGCAGCAATAAATTGGCACTTGAGCTAGACACGTGCGTGTCTGTCTCTGGTGTCCCTGCTTGGGGAGCAGGCGTCCAGGCAGCCAATCGATGTTGTCTCTCGGGCTGGGGTAGCACGGAGAGAGGCAACAAGCATGACATCAGATGGTATGGAATACCCCTTTGGCTAGTTTGGGTCAGCTGCTCTGGGTCTGTCCTGTAGGAGAGGAGCGCTGCTGGATCTTGTTCTCACTAACAAGGAGGGGCTGGTTGAAGCATTGACGGTTGAGGGCAGCCTTGGTTGCAGCGACCATGATATGGTGGAGTTCAGGATCTCATGTGGCAGGAACAGAGTACCAAGCAGAATTGCAACCCTGGACTTCAGTACGGCCAACTTTGGCCTTTTCAAGCAATTGCTAGGGGGAATCCCATGGGACAAGGTACTTGAAGGAAAAGGGGCCCAAGATAGCTGGTTATTGTTCGAGGACTGCTTCTTCCGAGCTCAAGAACAAAGAGCTTTCTGAAACGCCCAATCCCCAAATCAACCCAAGTTGTCTCATCCACCCATTGTTTCAAACTTCTGATTTAGCTATTTCAGTCATAATTTGGTAGTTCTCCAAAGTTCTCCAAAGTAATCCAAAGTTTTATACAAACCAAACCTTTTAGGGCCTGCTGAGGGACAGAAAGGAAGAAAAACCTTAACTGGTATCCCAAATTATCTCACATAACAACACAAGAAAGAGATGTATATTTTTAGCATTTCTTTTATTGTAAAGGCTGCCTAATCTTTCACACCAAGTTAAACCTAAGCAAAAAGAGAGGCTGCAAGGGTCAGGGAAGGTACCAGCAAATATGTGCAGTCTAATGTAGCATTCAGAGGGACAGACTGACTAAAACTCAAATGAAAGTACAGCAAACACAGGGACTCATGAAGCAGCTGGCACCCTAAGCAGCAGTGTTTTCACATCTGCAGCACTTATCTTACTGTGAACATTACATTACACAACCATTTTTATCCTCTGTGCTTGTCCTTTCCCCAAGAATAAGATTCAATTCTCTACTAAAAAAGGTCAAGTAGTATTTTACTTATTAAAAAGAAAAAAAAAAAAAAAAAAGAAGAAGAAAAAAACCCAGACCTCTCCCCCTTTCTTTGGATCCTTTCCTCTAGCACTTGCAAGTTTTTATTTCTCTGAGCCGTATTTTTTCCTGAATAAATGCTGCCATTTCTGCTTCTTGAACAGCACTCTCTCAGCACGCCTCAGCCCTACCCCCAAACACAGTGAGAGCAGTCTGGATCCTCACTTCTGGACTTCTGGTACCCACCATGTCAATGTTGGTGCTTATGCTGCAAGTAAACTTGCTTAGGGCAAGTAAACGGTAGCATGAACACAACCACTATTTACACTGTGCTCATTCCATACAATACCCAACATGCACGATGAGCACAGTTCTCACCTTCCTCTGTGTGCATCAGCATAGATTTGGAAAAAAACAGATGTAGGGGCAGGAACCACAGCCATGCCCTCCCTGCTGCACACAGACCTTCCTCCTTTCCTCCGCACCCAAACAATGTTGCATAAGCACATCCTGCCCTTGGGACCATGCCCTAATTCTGCTGGTGATTGTGTTGAAGCAGACTCAGTCAGCATGGCATTCCTGCACTTCACTTCTTTGGAAATACTCTTTAGATGAGCATTTTTGTGCAAGTTTTCTTTGTGCGAAGTCCTCAGTACACCTCTCAATGTATTTTTCTGCAGCTAATAACCTCTAGTGACTTAATTTTGTGTAAGAACACTGTTGTAGAACTGTTTTAATTAGCTTTCTGGGTTGTTAGCAAAATAGCAAGAGACCACTTTTTTTTTTTTTTTTTTTTTTTTTCCTGTAGCAGTGCCACTTCTGCCATTGCTGCAATGCTGGGTCTGCAAGAACACAAAATTTTTTTCATCACTGTGGAAACTGGCAAACTCATCAAGCTTACACTGGTACAATCTTCTGCTACTGTTTTAAGGCTTGGCCCAGATGTCAATCTGGAATCAAAGGAAAAGTGATATATGAAAAATGTAAGTTTAGAGAAACGTATTCTTGTGCTGGGTCTGGCTGGAATGTTAACTTTCCCTGCAGCAGCCCATACAGTGCTGTGCTCTGCACTTGTAGCTGGAACAGCAGTGTTATCACACCAGTGTTGTGTCTACTGCTGAGCAGTGCTGGCACAGCATCAGGCCTCTCTCTAACCCTCCTAGGGGGTGGGCAAAAAGTGAGAAGAGAAACATCACCAGGGCAGCTGACCTAAACCAACCAAAGGGATATTCCATACCATGTGATGTCACACTCAGCAATAAAAGGTGGAAACAGGAAGAAGAGGGGAGGGATGGGCTCTCGTGAAAACGTCAGTCCTCCTCCCGAACACCGGCTACGTGTGTTGAGGCCCTGTTTCAAGGATGTGATCAAGCATCGCTCATTTGTGGGAAGCAGAGAGTAATTTCTTTCCTCTGCACTTCCACATAGCCTTCATTTGTTTTATTTGTTTGTTTTCCTCCCTTTTTTCCCTTTCCCCCTCCCTTTTCCCCTTTCCCTTTTTATTTCCCTTTAGTTAAATTGTTTAGTTCATAATAATCTTTCTTTAATTATTATTATTATTATTATTTCCCTTTAATTAAATTATCCTTATCTCAACCAGTGAGTTGTTTTTTGCTTTACTTCTTCCCCTCCTCATCTAAGGAGGGGGAGTGAGAGAGCGGTTGTGGTGTTGAGCTGTCCAGCACGGTAAAACCACCACAATTCTATAAAATATTATTATAATCATTAGCATGTCAACAGATTTGACAAATTTTGAAGAAAAACACTGTTTACAGCTGAAACGTGTCACTCTATATTAGTTACAGAGCAGTCATATATCATATTACCTGCTCCTGTCTTGTATTATTTTTCACACAGAACAAATAATAATTAAAAAAAAAAACAACACAGGTTTAATCTTTGCCATGACTAGTGAAAGGAGATCAAAGTGGGCTGATGAATGAACAGAAAATACCGAATCCTCTCGCACAGTAAGCCAGCAGCATGTGGGGTGGTTTTACCTTGCTAGGCAACTGAACTCCACCACAATCGCTCTCTCACCACTATATTTAGCATTGGTGCATCCTCACCTTGAATATTGTGTACAGTTCTGGGCCCCACAATACAAAAAAGTACTTGAAAGCATCCAGAGGAGGGCAACAAATCTGGTAAAAGGTATGGAAGGCATGCCTTATGAGGAGAGGCTGAGGACACTTAGGTTGTTTAGTCTGCAGAAAAGAAGGCTAAGAGGTGACCACATTGCTCTCTACAACTTCCTATGGAGGGGATGTAGAGAGGGAGGTGTTGGTCTCTTCTCCCTGGTAACTGATGACAGGATGCATGAGAATGGCATAAAGCTGTGCCAGAGGAGGTTCAGACTGGACATTTCTTTCTGTGAGGGTGGTCAAACACTGGAACAGGCTTCCTAGAGAGGTGGTTGATGCCCCATCAAAAAACATCATAAAACATCAGCATGTTATCAGCACTCTTCTCATCCTAAGACAAAACATAGCATTCTACCAGCTACTAGGAAGAAAATTAACTCTGTCCTAACTGAAATCAGGACAACACTAAACTGGGAGGAGTGGCTGACGTGCCGGAAGGCTGTGCTGCCATCTGGTGGGACCTCGACAGGTTGTATAATTGGGCAGGGACAAATTTAATGAAATATGATGGCAAGTGTGGAGTCCTGCATCTGGGCAAGAACAACCCCAGACATCAGTATAAGTTGGGGACTGCCCTGCTGGAGAGCAGTGAAGGAGAGAGGGACCTGGGTTTCCTGGTGCACAGAGGGATGACCATGAGCCAGCACTGTGCACTTGTGGCCAAGAAGTCCAATGTCATCCTGGGCTGTATTAGAAGAGATGTGGTTAGTAGATCGAGAGAGGTTCTCCTCACCTTCTACTCTGCCCTAGTAAAACCACATCTAGAATATTGTGTCCAGCTCTGGGCCCCTCAGTTCAAGAAGAATAGGGAACTGCTTGAGAGAGTCAAGCGCAGAGCCACAAGGATGATTAAGGGAGTGGACCATCTCCCTTATGAGGAAAGGCTGAGGGAGCTGGGTCTCTTTAGCTTGGAGAAGAGAAGTCTGAGGGGTGACCTCATTAATGTTTATAAATATATGAAGTTTGAGTGTCAGGAGAATGGAGCCAGGCTCTTCTCAGTGGCATCCAATGATAGGACAAGGGGCAATGGGTGCAAGCTGGAACATAGGAGGTTCTGCTTAAATATGAGACTTTTTTTTTTTTTTATGGTGAGGGTGACAGAACACTGGAACAGGCTGCCCAGGGGGGTTGTGGAGTCTCCTTCTCTAGAAAGTTTCAAAACCCGCCTGGAGGTGTTCCTGTGTGTCATGATTTAGGTGTTCCTGCTCCGGCAGGGGGATTGGACTAGATGATCTTTCAAGGTCCCTTCCAATCCCTAATATTCTGTGATTCATTGCTGCTAGCCTGAATTATCTGTAAGGGATAATAATCAGAGGGGCGAACCACACCAGGAAGTTTCCTGGTAATGTCCCTGGCCTGGGCCCCAGGGAGGCAGCAGAGTTCCCTATGGGTAGGGTCTGGCTGACATATGGGGCACTCTGTTCCCCTCAGAAGGGAGTCGCCTACGACAATGTTGTGGTTTAACCTGGCCAGCAGCTAAGCACCACACAGTCATTTGCTCACCCTCCCCCCTCCCTCCCTGGGATGGGGGAAAGAATCAGAAAGAAATGAAAGCTTGTGGGTTGAAATAAAGACAGTATATTAGGACAGAAAAGAAAGGAAAATAATAATAATAATGATAATAGTGGTACTACTAATAATGTGTACCAAGAAGTGATGCCCAGCCTGTCCCCGAGCTGGCAGTCCCTCCAAACACATTTCATCCTAAATCCCAAACACAGCACCATACCAGCTACTAGGAGGAAAATTAATTCTATCCTAGCCAAAACCAGGACAGACCTTTCTTTCCTTCTTGGTGGAGGAAGTCTTGAGGTGTGGAGTTGACTTCCTATCCCTAAACAACCTCCTGTGTGGACCTTCCCCATCACCTACCCATCCCTCAAGCTCCAGGGCCTCGAACCTATTGTGGAAGGGCACCTGGGGAGGTGAGGAGGGTAGGGAGGGGGCTCAGCTGTGACGCCAAGCAGGGACCTGTTTCCATTCTTCTCCATCTCTCAGATCTCCTCCCTCTGCCTGACAGCGACAGGTCAGGGAATCCCCCACTATTTGGGGTGTATCACCACAGTGTCTTTCTCTCAGATATGGCAGGGTGTTGCTCCACCAGTCTAACTCCTGCTCACACTCCCTGATAGTCCTTAATCTCTCCTCTTAGAAGTGCTTGTCAAGCCACTGTCCATTATTTATGTGCAGTCCTGGCTATCAGGGGAAGTCCCAGTTGACTGGCGGCTAGCAAATGTGACGTCCATCTACAGGAAGGGCCAGAAGGAGAAAATGGGAAACTATAGGCCTGTCAGTCGGACCTCGATGCCAGGGAAGCTCATGGAGCACATTATCTTGAGTGTCATCAAGCAGCACTTACAGGACAACCAGGTGATCAGGCCCAGTCAGCATGGGTTTATCAACGGTGGGTCCTGCTTGATGAACCTGGTCTCCTTCTACAACGAGGTGACATGCTCAGTAGACAAGGGAAAGGCTGTGGATGTGGTCTACCTAAACTTCAGTAAGGCTTTTGACACTGTTTCCCACAGCATTCTCCTGGAGAAACTGGCTGCTCAAGGATTGGATGGGTGTACACTTCATTGGATTAAAAACTGGCTGGGTGGCCAGGCCCAA
The DNA here is from genome assembly GCF_009819795.1 of Aythya fuligula. Classification (NCBI taxonomy): domain Eukaryota; kingdom Metazoa; phylum Chordata; class Aves; order Anseriformes; family Anatidae; genus Aythya; species Aythya fuligula. The sequence goes on from NC_045594.1 coordinate 11,647,805, forward strand.
ACAGACATGGTGAATGGAGTTAAACCCAGTTAGAGGCCGGTCACTAGTGGTGTCCCCCAGGGCTCAGTACTGGGGCCAGTTCTCTTCAATATCGTTATTGATGGTCTGGACAAGGGGATCGAGTGCACCCTCAGCAAGTTTGCAGACACTTGCAGATGATGTGAGTGTTGATCTGCTTGAGAGTAGGAAGGGTCTACAGAGGGAACTGGATAGGCTGGACTGATGGGCTGAGGCCAGCTGTATGACGTTCAACAAGGCTAAGTACTGGGTCCTGCACTTGGGGCACAACAACCCCATGCAATGCTACAGCCTGGGGGAAGAGTGGCTGGAAAGCTGCCTGGCAGAAAGGGATCTGGGGGTATTGGTTAATAGCTGGCTGAATATGGGACAGCAGTGTGCTCAGGTGGCCAAGAAGGCCATCAGCATCCTGGCTTGTATCAGAAATCGCATGGCCAGCTGGACTAGTGATGAGGGGAATAGACTCAAGTTGTGCCAGGGGACGTTTAGGTTGGATATTAGGAGAAATTTGTTTATTGCACGGGTTGTGCTGCATCGGAATAGGCTACCCAGGGTAGTGGTTGAGTCACGATCTTTGGAGGTCTTCAAGAAACATGTAGATGTAAAACTTAGTAGCATGGTTTAGAGGTGTGCTTGTCAGTACTAGATTAAAAGTTGGACTAGATGATCTTAGAGGTCTTTTCCAACCTGAATGATTCTATGATTCTATGAAAAGTGCAATTTCAGAATTGCTGTAATTTGGCAGCGAGTGTTGCAGTGTGGTCTTGTATGTCAAATGCTGCACCTCATCCTGGTTGCCAGTGTTGGAAAAGGAGATATTTTGACTGAAACAGATACAGATAGGTTCACCATTTCTGTACAGGTGTCTTTGTACAAGCTATAGAAGAAAGCATGGAGTACTAAATGACTGTGAACACATGATCTGGAAAAAAGTTTGTGTATGTTGAGAGTGACTTTGTAGTGCAACTCTCTCGGATGAACAGCAGAGGTGCACAGCCTAATAACATAAAGGTGAAATGTGTTCAGTTTATTAAAGGGTTTTATATGGGACTTACTGTAAGTATGTATTAGATATGATGCTTCCTTCCAAGTATCTTTTTCTTCAGCTAAATTATATGTGGAGAACTTGGCTGGTCTTAAAAATGATAGGATGGCTGGCATGGTACACCTGAGATAACTATCCGATAAATATCTAAATAATGCAGCTGTTAGGCATTGTGATGTGATATTTCTTTATGAATTGAGTTTCTTGAGGAACAAGTCTCCTATTTCATACTGACATCTGCATGTAAGGAATGTTTCAGCAATTCATGTCAATAGAGAGCTTGAAGGGTAAACCTTGAGTCTCTGATATCTGGGAGGGGTTCAGAATAACTGCTAACTATTATGGCTATTGCACGGGACACTATGCAAGTCTCTGATATCTGGCCAACAGATTAAGGAGAAGGGGAAAGCTGAAGGATGACTAAAAGACAAAGCTTGCGTGCAACACTGCACAAGTCTCTGACATCTGGCCAAGATGGACAAAGGAGAAGGACAAGGAAAAAGCCTGGGAGGAAGACTACGAGCCTTCAGCATGAAGGAAATAATAATAGTAATAATAATAGAATGTACAAAGAAAGTGATGCACAGTGCAATTGTTCACCACCCACTGACCAATGCCTAACCCGTCCCCGAGCAGCAGTCCCCCCACCCTGGCCAGCCACCCGATATTAATTGTACTGCATGATGTCAGATGGTATGGAATACCCCTTTGGCCAGTTTGGGCCAGCTGTCCTGGTTCTGTCTTGACTGCATCCTGTAGGAGGGACCCTATGTTGGAGAAGGGGAGCGGGTGACCATGAAGGAGCGGCAGATGACCAAGTGTTATGGACTGACTGACTGATGTTAATATGATGGTGGATTGGTACATTACCTAAAATTCTTTTACACGGTTATCCTGGTTTTGTCATTGAGGTACTGGAATGGTCTTTTTTCTTTTCTTTTCTTTTCTTTTCTTTTCTTTTCTTTTCTTTTCTTTTCTTTTCTTTTCTTTTCTTTTCTTTTCTTTTCTTTTCTTTTCTTTTCTTTTCTTTTCTTTTCTTTTCTTTTCTTTTCTTTTCTTTTCGCTGGGGAGTGCAAGGGGGAGTGGAGGCTGGATGCTCCTCAAGAAGGAAGTCTTAAAGGTGCAGGGGTGCAGGATCAGGCTGTCCCTGTGTGCTGTAAGATGAGCCAGCGGGGAAGAAGACTGGTGTGGCTGAACAGGAAATTTTTGCTGAGTGTCCGAGAGAAAAAGAGAGTTTATTTCTGGTGGAAGAAAGGGCAGGCAATTTGGGGAGAGTACAAGGAAGTTGCCAGCATATGCAGAGAAATAAATCAGGAAGGCTAAAGCCCAGCATGAGCTCAACTTTGCCAATATGGTAAAAGATAGCAAAAAATACTTTTATAACTTTATTAACGGTAAGAGGAGGGCCAAGGAGAATCTCCATCCTTTACTGGACAGAGGTGAACATGACTACTGAGGATAAGGAAAAGGCTGAGGTTCTTAATACCTTCTTTACATCTGTCTTTACTAGTCAGACCACTTATCATTGGGGTACTCGGCCTCCAAACCTGGAAGTCTGGGATGGGGAGCAGAAGAAAGCCCCCCACAGTTCAGGTGGAAGCAGTTAGAGACCTGCTATTCCACCTGGATTGTCACAAGTCCATGGGGCAAGATGGGATGCACCCGAGGGAGCTGAGGGAGTTGGCAGATGTGATTGCCGAGCCGCTTTCCATCACCTATCTGCGGTCATAGTCAACCGGAGAGGTCCCAGATGACTGGAGACTTGCTAATATGATGCCAATCTATCAGAAGGGTCGTAAGGAGGACCTGGGGAACTACAGGCCTGTCAGCCTGACCTCGGTGCCAGGAAAGGTGATGGAACAGGTCATCTTGAATGCAATCACACAGCATATGCGGGACATCTGGGGGATCAGGCCCAATCAGCATGGGTTCATGAAAGGCAAGTCCTGCCTGACCAATCTCATCTCCTTCTACGACCAGGTGACCTGGCTTGGTGGATGAGGCTGTTGACGTAGTCTACCTGGACTTCAGCAAGGCCTTTGATATGGTCTCTCACGGTATTCTCCTGGAGAAGCTGGAAGCCCATGGCTTGGACAGGTACACTCTTTGCTGCATTAAAAACTGGCTGGAAGGCCAGGCCCAGAGAGTAGTGGTGAATGGAGTGAAATCCAGCTGGTGATGGGTCACTAGTGGTGATCCTCAGGGGTTGGTGTTGGGGCCCATCCTCTTTAGTATCTTTATTGATGATTTGGATGGAGAGAGTGGAGTGCAACCTCAGTAAGTTTGCAGATGACACCAAGTTGGGGAGAAATGTTGATCTGCTGGAGGGTAGGAAGGCCCTGCAGAGGGACCTGGACAGGTTGGATCGATGGGCAGAGGCCAATGGGATGAGGTTCAACATGGCTAAGTGCCGGGTCCTGCACTTTGGTCACAACAACCCCATGCAATGCTACAGGCTTGGGGCAGAGTGGCTGGAAAGCTGTGCAGAGGAAAAGGATCTGGGCATGTTGGTCGATGCTTGCCTGAATATGAGCCAGCAGTGTGCCCACGTGGCCAAGAAGGCCAAGGGCATCCTGGCTTATATCAGGAATACTGTAACCAACAGTATCAGGGAGGTGATTGTCCTCTTGTATTCTGCTCTGGTGAGGCCACACCTTGAGTACTGTGTTCAGCTTTAGGCCCCTCACTACAAGAAAGACATTGAGGTCCTGGAGTGTGTCCAGAGAAGGGCTATGAAGCTGGTGAAGGGTCTAGAGAACAAGTCTTATGAGGAGCAGCTGAAGGAACTGGTTTTTTTTTTTTTTTTTTTTTTTTTTAGTCTGGAGAAGAGAAGGCTCAGGGGAGACCTTATTGCTCTCTACTACTACCTGAAAGGAAGTTGTGGGGATCTGGGGGTCAGCCTCTTTTCACAGATAACCGGTGATAGGACCAGAGGAAATGGCCTCAAGTTGCGCCAGGGGATGTTTATGTAGGAAATTTGGAGCCATTTCTTCTCAGAAAGAGGCATTGGAACCAGTTGCCCAGGGAGGTGGTAGAGTCACCGTCCCTGGGGGTGTTCAAGGAAAGGTTGTACATGGTGCTTAGGAACATGGTTTAGTGGGTGACATTGGTGGTAGGGGGATGGTTGGACCAGATGATCTTGGAGGTCTTTTCCAACCTTAATGATTCTATGATTCCACCATCTCCCTCAGAATCCTTGGGTGGATCACATTCGGCCCCATCGACTTGCATACATCCAAGAAGTTTATCAGGTCACTAACCATTTCCTTGTGGATTATGAGGGCTTTATTCTGCACCTGGTCCCTATCTACCACCTCAGGGGTCTAAGTACCTGGAGAACAACTGGTCTTGCTGATAAAGACTGAGGCAAAGAAGGCATGAAGTACCTCAGCCTTTTCCTCATCACTTGTCACTATGTTTCCCCCCACATCCAATAAAGGATGGAGATTTTCCCTTTGCCTCTTCACACTGGTGGTCCACAATTGTTTGGTAATTAACTAGAATATCAGGATTTTTCTCCTGTCATTTATGGTTTATGATCTCCCAGTTTGAAGCAAAAGCATGTGTACTTTGTACCATTATGTTTTACCCTGGATTATTCCATCTTTCATATTTTTCCCGCGTGATATAAATCTCCATAGAGATGGTACTCCCACTCTAGTATAGTAATAAAGTTTCCCAAGGACAATGTTACTTTTTGTGTTATGACCAGGAATGAATAACTACAATGGATGGAAAAAAAATAGCCATCCAGTGCCAAAGCAGTTTGTCCTGGTTTCAGTTAGAACAGAATTAATTTTCTTCCTAGTAGCTGGTGGAATGCTGTGTTTTGGCTTAGGATGAGAAGAGTGCTGATAACACCCCGATGTTTTAATTGTTGCAGAGCAGTGCTTATACCAAGCCAAGGACACCTCAGACTTTTGCTCTGTCCTGCCAACAGGCAGGCTGGGGGTGCAGTAAGAGCTGGGAGGGGACAGACCCAGGACAGGTGACCCGAACTAGCCAAAGGGGTATTCCATACCATCTGACGTCATGCTAAACAATATATAGGGGTGGCTAGCCGGGGGAGGGGGGCCGGACTGCTCGGGGTTAGGCTGGGCATCGGTCAGCGGGTGGTGAGCAATTGCATTGTGCATCACTTGTTTGTACATATTATTATTAGTAGTACTATTATCATCATTGTATTATTATTATTATTATTATTATTATTATTATTATTATTATTATTATTATTATTATTTTCCTGTCTTATTAAACTGTCTTTATCTCAACTCACGGGCTTCACTTTCCATTTCTCTCCCCCGTCCCAGAGAGGGAGGGGGGGAGGGTGAGCGAACGGCTGCGTGGTGTTTAGCTGCCAGCCGGGTTAAACCACGACACAGTTCCCAGAAAGTACACTATTAAGTAAAAATCATTAGGTACACCACTATGACCACATCAGGGACATAACTCATGGGGATACTTGAGCACTGGAACAGGTTGCCCAGAGATGTTGTGGAGTCTCCCTCCTTGGAGCTATTCAAAAGCTGTCTGGACATGGTCCTGGGCAACTTGCTATATATGGCACTGCTTGAACAGGGGAGTTGGACCAGATGAACTCCAGAGGTCCCTTCCAACCTCAACCATTCTGTAATTCTGTGAACTGGCACGGGTTGGTTCATATCCACAATACCCCAGGACAGTACCTTTCACGGCACATTGCCCACACCTACAGCACTTAGTGTTCAGCCCAGGCCCCTCAGCTGTGCCTACATTAGCAAGTAGCATATGACAGCAGGAGCAGGCCTGCAGAGCAAAGTAGGTGGTGCTGAGGATCCAACATGGAACTGAACTTGGCAAAGGATGCAAAGAATAACAAGAAGGGATTCTGTAGGTACATTGGCCAGAAAAGAGAGCCCAAGGAGAGAGTACCCTCTCTAATAAATGAGAAGGGAGAATTAGTGGTAAAAACATGGAGAAGGCTGAGGTACACAACAGCTTGTTTACCTCAGGCTTCCCACATCTCTCAAGTCCCTGAACCTCTAGGCAGGGGCTGGGGGAGCAAAGTCCCTCCCACTGTAAGCGAAGAGCAGGTTTGAGACCACCTGATGAAACTAAACAGGTACAATGATGACATGCATCCCAGGGTCCTGAGGGAACTGGCTGATGGAGTTGCCAAGCCACGCTCCATCATATTTGAAAAGTCCTGGCAGTCAGGTGAAGTCCCTGGTGACTGGAAAAAGGGAAACATCGCTCCCATTTTTAAAAAGGGTAGAAAGGAAGACCCAGAGAACTACAGACTGGTGAGCCTCACCTCTGTGCCTGGGAAGAGGAACAGATCCTCCTGGAAGCAATGTCAAGGCACATGCAAGACGAGGAAGTGATCTGAGACAGGCAGCACGGCTTCACCAAGGGCAAATCGTGCTTGAGCAATCTGGTGGCCTTCCACAATGGAGTGACTGCATCAGCTGACAAAGGAAGACCGACTGATGTCATCTACCTGGACTTCTGTAGGGCCTTTGACACGGTCCCACATGACACCCTGGTCTCCAAATTGGAGAGATAGGGACTTGATGGGTGGACTATTTGGTGGATAAGGAATTGGCTGGATGGCCATAGCCAGAGTTCCAGTCAACGGCTCTATGTCTGTGTGGAGGCTGGTGATGAGTGGTGTCCCTCAGAGGTCTGTCTTGGGACCGGTGCTGTTTAATATCTTTATCAATGATATAGACAGTGGGATCAAGTGCACCCTCAGCAAGTTTGCAGATGATACCAAGCTGAGTGGTGCAGTTGATACAACAGAAGGAAGGGATGCCATCCAAAGGGACCTGGACAAGCTAGAGAAGTGGGCCCATGTTAACCTAATGAGGGGTTCAGCAAGTCCAAGTGCAAGGTCCTGCACCTGGGTTGAGGCAATCCCAGACATGAATACAGACTGGGAGAAGAACTCATTGAGAGCAGCCTTGCAGAGAAAGACTTGGGAGTTCTGGTGGATGAAAAGCTTGACATGAGCCAGCAGTGCATGATTGCAGCACAGAAGACCAACTGTATCCTGGGCTGCATCAAAAGAGGAGTGGCCAACAGGTCGAGGGAGGTGATTGTCCCCCTCTACTCTGCCCTTGTGAGGCCCCACTTGGAGTATTGAATACAGGTCTGGAGCCTCCAGCACAAGAAGGATGTGGATCTGTTAGAGCGGGTTCAGAGGAGGGCCACAAAGATGATCAGAGGGCTGGAGCACCTCTCCTACCATGAAAGGCTGAGAGAGCTGGGGTTGTTAAGCCTGGAAAGGAGAAGGCTCTGGGGTGTAGCCTATCAGTACTTAAAGGGGGCTTATAAAAAAGATGGAAAGCGACTTTTTACACAGGCAGAGAGTGATAGGACAAGGGGAGATGTTTTTAAACTAAAAGAGGGGAGATCTAGATTAGATGTTAGGAAGAAATTCTTCACTGTAAGGGTAGTGAGGCACTGGAACAGGCTGCCCAGAGAAGTTGTGGCTGCCCCATCCCTGGAACTGTTCAAGGCCATGTTGGATGGGGCCCTGAACAACCTGATCTAGTGGGTGGTATCCCTGCCCATGGCAAGAGAGGGGGTGGAACTAGATGATTTTTAAGATCCCTTCCACCCCAAGCCATTCTATGATTCATTCAGTGATTCACACTGCAGGTTTTGGAGGGGACTGGGGGGAAATATTACCACAGACCAAACATCACTTGTTGGAGTGCATCAGGTACATTTAGCTGGAAGGTGCACTCCAGAAATTTCATCCAAAGATCAGAAGGTACATGTCCAAAGTTCATTCTTGATTTGAGCTGAAATGCTTGTATAGGTACATCCCTGTGGTCAAAGCAGCATACCTAGAGACCTCAGACTTACTTTTTTTTTTTTTTTTTAAATGGTAATACACTTTGACCTATACAAAAACAGTGAGAAAACTGCATTGTATCCTCCCACTCCAAACTCTACAATTTCAGTAAAAGTCCTATACAGAATGAAAATAAATTTTCCCTTTAGTTTTCATAAAGTAATCTTATTCATTTTGTCCTACATTCACATGGCAATCTCCTTTCCAAACTGTAAAAAAAGCTCAAACCAAACCAGCAAAAAAACACCCATTTTGAATATTCACAGAAGTTTTTCCAATGCCCACTGGTCACCCTCATGGCCTATTTGAGCCACCTGCAGTTCTCAGATTTGAGAAAGATTAAGTAATTAGAGTTAATTAAGTAATTAGAGAAATTTCATCCAAGAGAACAAGATGTTATTCTCTGTAAACACCGGTGATAGGACCCGCGGGAATGGTGTTAAGCTGAGGCAGGGGAAGTTTAGGCTGGACATCAGGAAGAGGTTCTTCACCGAGAGGGTGGTTGCACACTGAAACAGGCTCCCCAGGGACGTAGTCACTGCACCAAGCCTGTCTGAATTTAAAAAGTGATTGGACTGTGCACTTAAGTCACATGGTCTAAACTTTTGGGCAGACCTGTGTGATGCCAGGAGTTGGACTTGATGATCCTTATGGGTCCCTTCTAACTCGGGATATTCACAGAATCACAGAATCACAGAACTGTAGGGGTTGGAAGGGACCTCGAAAGATCATTGGGTCCAACACCCCTGCCAAAGCAGGTTCCTCAGAGCAGGCTGCCCAGGTAGGCGTCCAGACAGGCCTTGAATATCTCCAGAGAACGAGACTCCACAACCTCCCTAGGCAGCCTGTTCCAATGCTCCGATACCCTCACCATGAAGAAATCATATAGAATAGATTATTAGAATAGATAGAATCATATTCTATGATTCTATTCTATGATTCTATGTTAACATATGACATTATAGTATTTTCTCTCCTGTATCACATTTTTATTTTACTACTGTTCCATAAGTGAATAGAATAGTTCAGTTGGAAGGGACTTTCAAAGACTGAGTCCAACTGCCTGACCACTTCAGGACTAAACAAAAGTTAAAGCTTATTATTGAGGGCATTATCCAAATGCCTCTTGAACACTGACAGGCATGGGGCATCAACCACCTCTCTAGGAAGCCTGTTCCAGTGTTTGACCACCCTCACAGAAAGAAATGTCCAGTCTGAACCTCCTCTGGCACAGCTTTATGCCATTCTCATGCATCCTGTCATCAGTTACCAGGGAGAAGAGACCAACACCTCCCTCTCTACATCCCCTCCATAGGAAGTTGTAGAGAGCAATGTGGTCACCTCTTAGCCTTCTTTTCTGCAGACTAAACAACCTAAGTGTCCTCAGCCTCTCCTCATAAGGCATGCCTTCCATACCTTTTACCAGATTTGTTGCCCTCCTCTGGATGCTTTCAAGTACCTTTTTGTATTGTGGGGCCCAGAACTGTACACAATATTCAAGGTGAGGATGCACCAATGCTAAATATAGTGGTGAGAGAGCGATTGTGGTGGAGTTCAGTTGCCTAGCAAGGTAAAACCACCCCACATGCTGCTGGCTTACTGTGCGAGAGGATTCGGTATTTTCTGTTCATTCATCAGCCCACTTTGATCTCCTTTCACTAGTCATGGCAAAGATTAAACCTGTGTTGTTTTTTTTTTTAATTATTATTTGTTCTGTGTGAAAAATAATACAAGACAGGAGCAGGTAATATGATATATGACTGCTCTGTAACTAATATAGAGTGACACGTTTCAGCTGTAAACAGTGTTTTTCTTCAAAATTTGTCAAATCTGTTGACATGCTAATGATTATAATAATATTTTATAGAATTGTGGTGGTTTTACCGTGCTGGACAGCTCAACACCACAACCGCTCTCTCACTCCCCCTCCTTAGATGAGGAGGGGAAGAAGTAAAGCAAAAAACAACTCACTGGTTGAGATAAGGATAATTTAATTAAAGGGAAATAATAATAATAATAATAATTAAAGAAAGATTATTATGAACTAAACAATTTAACTAAAGGGAAATAAAAAGGGAAAGGGGAAAAGGGAGGGGGAAAGGGAAAAAAGGGAGGAAAACAAACAAATAAAACAAATGAAGGCTATGTGGAAGTGCAGAGGAAAGAAATTACTCTCTGCTTCCCACAAATGAGCGATGCTTGATCACATCCTTGAAACAGGGCCTCAACACACGTAGCCGGTGTTCGGGAGGAGGACTGACGTTTTCACGAGAGCCCATCCCTCCCCTCTTCTTCCTGTTTCCACCTTTTATTGCTGAGTGTGACATCACATGGTATGGAATATCCCTTTGGTTGGTTTAGGTCAGCTGCCCTGGTGATGTTTCTCTTCTCACTTTTTGCCCACCCCCTAGGAGGGTTAGAGAGAGGCCTGATGCTGTGCCAGCACTGCTCAGCAGTAGACACAACACTGGTGTGATAACACTGCTGTTCCAGCTACAAGTGCAGAGCACAGCACTGTATGGGCTGCTGCAGGGAAAGTTAACATTCCAGCCAGACCCAGCACAAGAATACGTTTCTCTAAACTTACATTTTTCATATATCACTTTTCCTTTGATTCCAGATTGACATCTGGGCCAAGCCTTAAAACAGTAGCAGAAGATTGTACCAGTGTAAGCTTGATGAGTTTGCCAGTTTCCACAGTGATGAAAAAAATTTTGTGTTCTTGCAGACCCAGCATTGCAGCAATGGCAGAAGTGGCACTGCTACAGGAAAAAAAAAAAAAAAAAAAAAAAAAAAGTGGTCTCTTGCTATTTTGCTAACAACCCAGAAAGCTAATTAAAACAGTTCTACAACAGTGTTCTTACACAAAATTAAGTCACTAGAGGTTATTAGCTGCAGAAAAATACATTGAGAGGTGTACTGAGGACTTCGCACAAAGAAAACTTGCACAAAAATGCTCATCTAAAGAGTATTTCCAAAGAAGTGAAGTGCAGGAATGCCATGCTGACTGAGTCTGCTTCAACACAATCACCAGCAGAATTAGGGCATGGTCCCAAGGGCAGGATGTGCTTATGCAACATTGTTTGGGTGCGGAGGAAAGGAGGAAGGTCTGTGTGCAGCAGGGAGGGCATGGCTGTGGTTCCTGCCCCTACATCTGTTTTTTTCCAAATCTATGCTGATGCACACAGAGGAAGGTGAGAACTGTGCTCATCGTGCATGTTGGGTATTGTATGGAATGAGCACAGTGTAAATAGTGGTTGTGTTCATGCTACCGTTTACTTGCCCTAAGCAAGTTTACTTGCAGCATAAGCACCAACATTGACATGGTGGGTACCAGAAGTCCAGAAGTGAGGATCCAGACTGCTCTCACTGTGTTTGGGGGTAGGGCTGAGGCGTGCTGAGAGAGTGCTGTTCAAGAAGCAGAAATGGCAGCATTTATTCAGGAAAAAATACGGCTCAGAGAAATAAAAACTTGCAAGTGCTAGAGGAAAGGATCCAAAGAAAGGGGGAGAGGTCTGGGTTTTTTTCTTCTTCTTTTTTTTTTTTTTTTTCTTTTTAATAAGTAAAATACTACTTGACCTTTTTTAGTAGAGAATTGAATCTTATTCTTGGGGAAAGGACAAGCACAGAGGATAAAAATGGTTGTGTAATGTAATGTTCACAGTAAGATAAGTGCTGCAGATGTGAAAACACTGCTGCTTAGGGTGCCAGCTGCTTCATGAGTCCCTGTGTTTGCTGTACTTTCATTTGAGTTTTAGTCAGTCTGTCCCTCTGAATGCTACATTAGACTGCACATATTTGCTGGTACCTTCCCTGACCCTTGCAGCCTCTCTTTTTGCTTAGGTTTAACTTGGTGTGAAAGATTAGGCAGCCTTTACAATAAAAGAAATGCTAAAAATATACATCTCTTTCTTGTGTTGTTATGTGAGATAATTTGGGATACCAGTTAAGGTTTTTCTTCCTTTCTGTCCCTCAGCAGGCCCTAAAAGGTTTGGTTTGTATAAAACTTTGGATTACTTTGGAGAACTTTGGAGAACTACCAAATTATGACTGAAATAGCTAAATCAGAAGTTTGAAACAATGGGTGGATGAGACAACTTGGGTTGATTTGGGGATTGGGCGTTTCAGAAAGCTCTTTGTTCTTGAGCTCGGAAGAAGCAGTCCTCGAACAATAACCAGCTATCTTGGGCCCCTTTTCCTTCAAGTACCTTGTCCCATGGGATTCCCCCTAGCAATTGCTTGAAAAGGCCAAAGTTGGCCGTACTGAAGTCCAGGGTTGCAATTCTGCTTGGTACTCTGTTCCTGCCACATGAGATCCTGAACTCCACCATATCATGGTCGCTGCAACCAAGGCTGCCCTCAACCGTCAATGCTTCAACCAGCCCCTCCTTGTTAGTGAGAACAAGATCCAGCAGCGCTCCTCTCCTACAGGACAGACCCAGAGCAGCTGACCCAAACTAGCCAAAGGGGTATTCCATACCATCTGATGTCATGCTTGTTGCCTCTCTCCGTGCTACCCCAGCCCGAGAGACAACATCGATTGGCTGCCTGGACGCCTGCTCCCCAAGCAGGGACACCAGAGACAGACACGCACGTGTCTAGCTCAAGTGCCAATTTATTGCTGCAGAGCATAGCTTCTTATACCCATACACGCGACTGCCCCGGATCCCCGTGACCCTTTGTTCCGCCCACGGTCCCTCCCAGTCCTCCCCCCACATTTCCTCCCACAATGCTAAACAATATATAGGGGTGGCTAGCCGGGGGGAAGGAGGGCCGGACTGCTCAGGGTTGGGCTGGGCATCGGTCAGCGGGTGGTGAGCAATTGCATTGTGCATCACTTGTTTTGTACACATTATTATTAGTAGTACTATTATCATCATTATTGTTATTATTATTATTGTTATTATTATTTTCCTGTCTTAATAAACTGTCTTTATCTCAACTCACAGGCTTCACTTTCCCATTTCTCTCCCCCATCCCAGAGAGGGAGGGGGGAGGGTGAGCAAACGGCTGTGTGGTGTGTAGCTGCCGACCGAGTTAAACCACAACAGGTGGCCTGTAATAGACACCCACAACAGCATCCCCCATGCCAGCCTGCCCCTTAATTCTCACCCACAGACTCTTAACTCGCTCTTCATCCGCCCCGGACAGTACTCAATACATTGTAGTTGCTCTCTCACATAAAGAGCAACTCTGCCACCTCACCTTGCTGGCCTGTCTTTCCTGAGCAGGACATACCCATCCATGACCACATTCCAATCATGTGAGTTGTCTCACCATGTCTCTGTAATTGCCACTAGATCATAGTCTCCTGACCGAACACAGATTTCTAACTCCTTCTGCTTATTCCCCATGCTACATGCATTGGTGTGCAGGCACTTCAGGGAGCAAGCTGAGCACGCCAATTTCACCTTAGGGGGTGGGAGGCCTCCTGGTCTTCATCACTGCTAGGGCACTGCCCCACCAGTGCAAGCCCAGCTACAACCCCCTCCCCCTTCGGATCTAGTTTAAAGCTTTCCAAATGAGCCATGCTAATTCCTGTCCCAGAACCCTTTTGCCCCTGTGAGATAAATCTTTCTCGCATACTACTGTCAGGCCTGGTGTCTCATAAAACCAGCCATTATCAAAGAACCCAAATCCCTGTCTGTAGCACCAGTCACATAGCCAATCATTTATGGACCGGATCCTTCTATTCTGTCCCACGTCATCACCCCAGAATGGAAGGAGGGAAGAGAAAATGACTTGTGCTCCAGACTCTTTCACCAACCGTCCCAAGGCCTTGAAGTCTTTCTTCATTCCCCTCAGACTGCAGGATGCAGCTTCCTCCCCACCTATCTGGAAGATCAGTAGTGGGTAGTACTCTGTTGAGCACACCAGGTTGGGGAGTGTCCTGGTGATAACCTTGATCTGGGCTCTAGTTAGACTACAGATTTCTCTTTGATGAGGGTCAATTCTGCATATTGGGCCCTTTGTTCCTCTCAGAAGGGAATCTCCTACTACAATTACCCTTCTTTCTTTATTTTTGGAGGTGGTCTTGAGGCATGGTGTCAGCTGCCTCTTCTGATGTGACCTCGTGGCAGGCCTTCCACCACATCCTCACCTACCTCTCCTTCAAGATCCAGGGCCTCAAACCTATTATGGAGGGGCACCTGGGGAAGCAAAGTAGGAAGGGAGGGAGGGGGGTTGCCTGCGACGCTGAACTGGGACTTGCTTCCAACCCTCCTTGTCTTTTTGGTCCTCTCCCTCTGCCTGATAGCGACAGGGCAGGGGTTCCACCATCCTCTAGGGGGCATCTCCCCAGCACCCTTCCCTCTGGCACACCAGGGAATTACTCCACCAGTCCATCTTCTGCTCACACACCCTGCTGCTTCTCAGTCTCTCCACCTCTTCCTTGAGCTCAGCCACCATGACGAGCAGACCTTCCACCTGAAAACAGGCGGTCTGGCTGCACTCCCTGCAGCCAGAGGCCTGAACAGCTACCTCTCTCAGGTCCCCTCCATGGGCCGCAGGAGAACTTCTGCTCCAGCACCCGGAGCACCTCCTGCCATCCTTCTGCACTGACCTTGGTGTCTGCAGGGCTGTTTCTCACTCCTCTCTCTCCCAGCTGCTGTTGCACAGCAGTTTTTCCCTTTCTTAAATATGCTCTCACAGAGGCGTAACCAGCATTGCTCATTGTCTCAGCTCTGGCCAGCGACAGGTCCCTTTTGGAGCTGGCTGGAACTGGCTCTTATCTAACATGGGGCAGCTTCTGGACTCTTCTCACAGAGGCCACCCCTTCAGCCCCCCGCTACCAAACCCTTGCCACGGAAATCCAATATACCCTTCTTGTAGTGAGGGGCCCAAAACTGAACACAGTATTCAAGGTGCAGTCTCACCAGTGCCACGTACAGAGGGACAATCACTTCCCTAGTCAGGAGGCCATTGGCCTTCTTGGCCACCTGGTCACACTGCTGGCTCATGTTCATCTGTCTATCGACCAGCACCCCCAGGTCCTTTTCTGCTGGGCAACTTTCCATCCACTCTTCCATGAGCCTATATCACTGGATTGGGCTGTTGTGACACAAGTGCAGCACCCAGCATTTAGCCTTGTTGAATGTCATGCAATTGGACTCAGCCCATCAATCTAGCCTATTCAGATCCTTTTGCAAAGCCTTCCTACCCTCAAGCAGATTGACAATCCTGTCCAACTTGGTATAATCTCCAAATTTACTGAGGGTGCACTTGATCACCTCATTCAGATCACTGATAAAAATTTTAAACAAACTGTCCCCAGTGCTGAGCCCTGGGGAACACCACTGGTGACCGTCTGCAAACTGGATTGAACTCCATTCACTATGACTCTTTGAGCGGGGCTGTCCAGCCATTCTTTTACCCAGTGAACTGTACAACTGTCCAAGCCATGAGCAGTCAGTTTCTCCAGAAGATGCAAGGTGGAGGAGACCTAGACAATGACAGGTAGATACAGACCAAGATGGGTTTCATACTTAAACAGGTGTCCAGTGGAAGCAATGTATACATCACAGAATCAAAGAATTTCAAGTGTGGGAGAGACCTCAAGATCATCGAGTTCAACCTCTGACCTAACACTAAGAAGTCCTCCACTAAACCACATCATTAAACTCTATATCTAAACGTCTTTTAAAGACCTCCAGGGATGGTGACTCCACCACTTCCCTGGGCAGCCTGTTCCAATGCCTAACAACCCTTTCGGTAAAGAAGTTCTTCCTAACATCCAACCTAAAACTACCCTGGCGCAACTTTAGCCCGTTCCCCCTTGTCCTGTCACCAGGCACGTGGGAGAACAGACCAATCCCCACCTCACTGCAGCCTTATTTAAGGTATCTGTAGAGAGCAATAAGGTCACCCCTGAGCCTCCTCTTCTCCAGGCTGAACAAGCCCAGCTCCCTCAGCTGCTCCTCGTAAGACTTGTTCTCCAGACCCCTCACCAGCTTCGTCGCCCTTCTCTGGACTCGCTCGAGCACCTCCATGTCCTTCTTGTAGCGAGGGGCCCAAAACTGAACACAGTACTCGAGGTGCGGCCTCACCAGAGCTGAGTACAGGGGGACAATCACTTCCCTAGACCTGCTGGCCACACTGCTTCTTATACAAGCCAGGATGCCATTGGCCTTCTTGGCCACCTGAGCACACTGCTGGCTCACATTCAGCTGACTATCAACCAATATTCCCAGGTCCTTCTCCGCCAGGCAGCTTTCCAGCCACTCATCTCCCAGTCTGTAGCTCTGCTTGGGGTTATTGCGCCCCAGGTGCAGGACCCGGCACTTGGCCTCGTTGAACTTCATACAGTTGGCCTCAGCTCATCGGTCCAGCCTATCTATATCCTCCTGCAGAGCCTTTCTACACTCAAGCAGATCGACACACGTGCATAGCTTGGTGTCATCTGCAAACTTACTGAGGGTGCACTCAATGCCCTCGTCCAGATCATCGATGAAGATATTAAAGAGGACCGGCCCCGGCACTGAGCACTGGGGGATGCCACTAGTGACTGGCCTCCAAATGGATTTGACTCCACCACAACTCTTTGGGCCCGGCTATCCAGCCAGTTTTTAACCCAACAAAGCGCATGCCAGTCCAAGCCACGAGCAGCCAGTTTCTTGAGGAGAATGCTGTGGGAAACGGTATCAAAAGCCTTGCTGAAGTCAAGCAGCACAAGAGGGAACACATACACAAAGTAATGTGCTATATAACTCAGTTTGGAAAACAGGCACAGCAGACCTGAGATCACAAAAATCAGCATTGTGATTAACAACTATTAAACTGATGTAACGCTTATAAAATTTTTGTTTTAACATGCTCTGGTCAGATCTTTTATCTCAACCTTTCGATCCCCATGCTGGGTGCCAAAAGCAACTGGTGTGGTTTAACCCAGCCGGCAGCTAAGTACCACATAGCCATTCGCTCCTCCTCCCTCTCTAGGATGGGGGGAGAGAATCAGACAAAAAATGAATCCTGTGGGTTGAGATAAAGACAGTTTTATATATATAAGAGTTTTTTATATATATATATATATATATATATATTTCCCTTTTTGGGAGTTGATACAAATAAAACATTATTTAAAGTTCATTTCTACCATATCATGCATGTTTCCCTCTGAAATGCAATGACGTAAGGGATTGCTTGTGCTATGGCTCCTTAAAATAGAGTATCAGAGGAGCAGTTCTATTGGACTTGTATTCTTCAGAAAGTCTAGTTTTTGGTATTAGTGCAAAGCATGGATGTGAACTCACTGTGACACTTGGATCTTGATCTTTTTGTGTCAGCACATGGCTGCTCTGCTCATCTAATCACTCCTTGCTACCATGCCTAGAAAATACGATAAAGTGTGATAGAGGATATTTTAAAAAATAAATTATACTTCATATTTAGTAAGGAAAATCTGTACTCCTACTGGAAGTTTACTGGGTTTGTTCTTCTTTATGGGGGCTTGCTGGCTTGATGTCTTTCACTGGAGAAGTCTTAGCAATGGGATTCTAAGAATTTATGTTAGTGGTGTTTGATAAAGTGATGATTTTTATTATTGTTGCAGGAAATTTAGTTTTAGCTGAATTACCAACTGAATATAATTTTAGGGAGATTTACTCCTATGTCAGGACATTTAATGTTGTATTGTCCTAGAAAGGAGACAAAAAAGCCTTTGTAGAGCACACCACAGTAAACTTTCCTGTCCATGAAAGAATAGTGGTCTTGGAAATGTTATCAAAACTTCTGACAAAAAAAAAAAAAAGAAAAAAAAAGAAAAAAAAAAGAGTTTTTAAGTGGCATGGATTTCACATGGTATTTTTCTTACATACCACTCAATTTTCTGTTTCTTGATTTTTTTCACTTGGGCACTCTTTCATTAGAGCCTCAGCTAATGGATCACATCTATGCCAGTTTACAGTATGTGGCCAGGAACCATCTTTTATTTATTCCCTTTTTTTTTTTTTTAACCTTCTTCTTCCTGCCTCTCTGCATACAGCAATTCAAATAACTTCTGGAATTTCATCTGATTAATAAATATTCATTTGTGTTTCCTTTCTAGGCCGAATTCACCAAGCTATGGTAACATCCCTAAATGAAGATAATGAAAGTGTAACTGTTGAATGGATTGAAAATGGAGATACTAAAGGCAAAGAGGTAAACTTTTAACTATTTTAAAACCTTTCTATTTAAAAAATACAGTGTAGTCTCTATGAATGTTGCTTTGGAATTTGAACTGGAAACAAAGAGATAATATAAATCCTAATTTACTTCATTATTCTTTGTTTACAGACTATTTGGAATAGGAGCTGTTGGGCAAGCATTGTCTTCTGTCGTACTGAATTTGCCTTTCTGAGCTCTATATCATAGCTTATAAACAGTGTTTTTCATCTATTGATTGTGAACTAGATTACAAAGGCTGACCTTGTTATCCCCTTTTTACAAGTAGAAAAATCAAATTTTTGAGAGGGAGAATGACTTGGAGTTCAGACAGGAATTAGCAGGACAGCTAATTAGAAATCCTTTTGTATTTGTTTTATTGAGGAATTCAAGTGCTAGCTTATTTATTTATTTCTCTCTTATTTATTTATCGTCTCTGTGGGAGATGATAATTTATTTTTTTTTTTAAATATGTGAACAGAAAAAGGAGGACCAGAGAAAACATAGGTTCCCTACTTGATGGGGATGGTCACCTCATAAACAAGGACATAGGCAAAGCAGAGACGTTTAATGCCTTCTTTGCCTCCGTCTTCAATGCCGATGATGGACTTTGGGACCCTGGGTACCCTGAGCTGGAGGACCGTGATGGTGGGAATGATAAACTCCCAGCCAACCCTGAATGTGTGTGGGATTTGCTGCTCCACCTGGATCCATACAAGTCCATGGGTCCGGATGGGACTCATCCCAGGGTACTTAGATAGCTGGCTGACGTCATCACAGGACCTCTCTCAATTATTTTTCAATGGTCTTGGGAATCTGGAGAGGTCCCAGTAGACTGGAAGCTGGCAAATGTTGCGCCAATTTTAGAGAAGGGCAAGAAAGAGGACCCTGGCAGCTACAGGCCTGTCAGTCTCACATCAGGGCCTGGTAAAATTATGGAGAAGATGATCCTTGAAGTTAGTGAAGCGCACCTGGGGGACAATGCAGTCATTGGTCCCAGCCAACATGGGTTCACGAGGGGAAGGTCCTGCCTAACAAATTTGATTTCCTTTTATGATAAAGTCACCCGTCTAGTCTATCAGGGGAAACCATCTGACGTGATCTTTTTGGATTTCAGTAAAGCTTTTGACACAGTTTCCCATAGGATCCTACTGGACAAAATGTCCAGCATACAGCTAGACAAAAGCATCTTACGATGGGTGAGCAATTGGCTGACAGGCAGGGCTCAAAGGGTTGTGGTAAATGGGGCTGCATCAGGCTGAAGGATGGTCACTAGTGGGGTCCCCCAGGGCTCCATTTTATGGCCAGGTCTCTTCAATGTTTTTATAAACGATTTGGATGTAGGACTAGAAGGTGTTTTGAGCAAATTTGCTGATACTAAACTTGGAGGAGTTGTTGACTCTGCTGAGGATGGAAAGGCCTAGCAGAGAGATCTGGACAGATTGGAGAGCTGGGCAATCACCAAACACATCAAGTTTAACACGAGCAAGTGCCGGGTCCCGCACCTGGGACGGGGCAGCCCTGGCTATATGTACAGACTGGGCGACGAGACACTGGAGAGCAGCCCCGCAGAGTGGGATCTGGGGGTTGTGGTTGACAGCAAGCTGAACATGAGCCAGCAGTGTGCCCTGGCAGCCAGGAGGGCCAAGCGTATCCTGGGGTACATCAAGCATGGCGTCGCTAGTCGGTCGAGGGAAGTGATTGTCCTGCTCTACTCTGTGCTGGCACGGCCTCACCTCGAGTACTGTGTGCAGTTTTGGGCACCACAGTACAAAAAGGATGTGAAACTATTGGAGACTGTCCAGAGAAGGGCTACAAAGATGGTGAAGGGCCTAGAGGGGAAGACGTATGAGGAGTGGATGAGGGCACTTAGCCTGTTCAGCCTGGAGAAGAGGAGGCTGAGGGGAGACCTCATCGCAGCCTACAGCTTCCTTGCGAGGGGTAGTGGAGGGGCAGGCACCTATCTATTCTCTTTAATGACCAATGATAGAACCCAAGGGAATGGTGTCAAGCTGTGACAGGGGAGGTTCAGGCTGGATTTTAGGAAGAGGTTCTTAACTGAGAGTTTTGTCGCACACTGGAACAGGCTCCCCAGGAAAGTAGTCACAGCACCAAGCCTGTCAGAGTTTACAAAGTATTTGGACTGTGCTCTTAGTCATGTGGTCTGAATTTTTGGGTAGACCTGTGTGAAGCCAAGAGTTGGACTCGGTGATCCTTATGGGGCCCTTCCAACTTGGGTTATTATATGATTCTATGAAAATAACTGCTGGATTTGCAAACAGATGCCTAGGAATACTAAAAAGCCCTTGTTTCTGCTATTCTGTTACCAGCAGCAATCGTCTCTGGATTCTCTAGATCTCTAAAAGCGATGGATTTTGCCCAGCCCTGGAAGAGAATAGATTTTGAAGTTGAGCTTCCTACATGTAATCCTGGTTACAATATAACTTGTTATCAAAGGTGTCTTTTAAAAAATACTGATGGAAATTCAGAGAGCAGTAATACTGAACCTAGGTGTGGAAATGTTACCTGTGATGTAGGAAATTATTCATATTGTTCCGAATGTGGTAATTACAGGAGTGCTAATATATATAATGCACACCAAAAACCGCGCGGGAATCATTTGGTAACTGGATGACCAGTCCCGAACTACAAAGGGTGGTATTGGCTATGTGGTAATAGGGCCCGGTAGGTGTTGCCCCTAGGATGGAAGGGAGCTTGCACCCTGGGGGCAATAATTCCAAACATAACCATTGTTGAGGATATTCAAAGCCAAAGCACAGGCATCCTTGGGACCCACCTACCCAGAATCAAGAGGACTTCCTCTAGTGGAGAGAGGAATAGCGTTTCAAAGTTTTGTGAGGTGGTTTTTCCCTTGGTTAGGGGTGAATGAATTAGAAAAAGACATTGTGAATATCTCAGCTGTAGTCAAAGAATTAGAAAATAGCACTCTAGATGCGATCCAGGCACTGCAAGAGGAGGTGACAAGTCTGTTAAAGATGGTATTCCAGAATCTACTGGTACTGGAAATCCAGTATTACTGGCCTTGCACTTTGCAACTTGCAACTTGCCAGTTGCTGTATGTATGTAGACCAAACGGGGCGAATTGAGACTGATCTCAGAAATATTAGGGAGAAAACCAAGATCTTACATGAGGTGGCCCAAGACGACACTTCGTGGCGATTTAGAGACATTCGGGAAAAATTGACCTCGTGGTTGCCTGGATGGGATTGGCTCAAGCAACTATTTGATAGTATTCTAGTAATAATAGTACTGTGTATTTTGATCTGCTTGCTTATTCCTTGTATTATTCCTTGTATGACATATCAAAAATGTATGTTCTTGGCAGAGACTGTCATCTCCCATGACATCCGAAGAAAAATATTGTGCCCTAATGTTGGAAAAACTCGAGTGGGGGATGTGAAGAGGTTCAAAACCAACAATAGGAGTAAGAAAAGACGAAGGGGGAACTGTAAGAATTAAAGTTATGTTTTTGCAGTGCAAAATTCCACTAACTTTGCATATTTAAAAGCGATTGCACAGGGAATGTTAGTCATATAAAACTGCACATACAGGGCATAGTAACAAGCGTCGGGTAGGTTGTGAACCTATAGTACTCAGCCAATGAGGAATCAAGCATCGGGTAATAGGGGATATAGGGCTACGATACACTTCTGCTGCACACCCCTCCTTGCAGGACACCTGCCATTGCAATTGTGAATAAATCAGCTTCACAAGAGACCCTGTCTTAGAAAATTATTGGGATATTTCTCACAACAATGAACAGATTCCCAGAGATCCAGATGAAGTCAAGTGCACACAACCCATGTGGCAGAAATTTGTACGGAGTGCACTGTTGTTGTATGCCAATTCATTGGCAGTAATGACCTGGGAAGACGTATATGGTCTGAATTTTTGGGTAGACCTATGTGGTGCCAGCAGTTGGACTCAATGATTCTTATAGGTCCCTTCCAACTCGGGATATTCTATGATTCTATGAGTACAGATGCACAAATAACATAATATACCCTCAGTCTAGTCGCGTTCCATCTACCCTTTTTAGATACCAGCTAGGGTTAAAGAGAACCTTTTATTGGCCCACATATTTAATTAGGTAAGGACCTGTGTTGAAGATGGAAGGAGTTAGATTAATGGGAGGCAGAGTTGGTACAATTTCAAACATCTGTAGGGGCAGAGACTTCTTACCCTTTGCAGTTGACATAGATGTTGCTGTAACGATCATAAATTCAAATAGTAATTTGGTGTCTCTGTAACCCCAAAGATGGTACATAATTATAGGTTTGGTGAAAGTAAAATTGTGCCAACAGTCGGAATTTGGTTCAGTTATTTTGTTACAGTCAGTACTATAATTTTTGGGTCTGGAAGAATCAGCATAAATTGTCTTAATTTCAGTCGGCCTATTGTAAGTAGACCCATTAGTTATTCGGCAACTGATTTGTATTGTCTGACCTGAAGTGGCTTGGAGATCAGCCATCCAAAGAGAATCATTACAACCCATTCATCTTTTGAAAATATTTTGTTTACATGTAAAACTGAAGTAGTGAGATTTAGGTCCTTTTTGTTTTGAGATGTTCCAACACTTGCACTATACTGTGACAATGTGACAGTTCCAAGGGTCATTATGAGATGTCACAGTGTCACAGTGAGATGTCTCAGCTCCATGCACAACCACAGTAACTAAGTTTTCCCTGACGGCACGTGTTCCCATAATTCCAGTGTATTTAACATGGGCTTGGGACCATGGCCATTCTGGGTCTTTCTGGCTACAAACCAAATGGGTTTGCATTAAGGTCAGGGTGAAGCATAGTTTTAGCAATCCAAACTGCTGATTTGTGATTCTCCAGCTGTCCACATGCAGTTCACTCAGGATTCCTGTGAACACAAAAGGAAATAAAATATGCTTGGTTGTATTCAACCAGCAGGATTAAAAAGAGGGTGAGATCCACTGGGTGCTAATCCGGTGTACATTTCCTGAACAATCTTTGGCTTCCCATGCATAGGGGTTTAGTTGAGCAGTGTTCTCTGAGTGTTTTCCATTGTGTCTCTTACACTTTCCTGACTTTTTCCGTCTATCAGGATGTGAAACAGGAATCTCTGCTAAGATTTTTGCAAAAGCATTGTGAGCAATTGTGGGGGAATGTTTATATCCTTGAAGAAGCCTATTATAGTATAATAGTATAATCCAAGTATATTGGATTCCTTTTCACGTGAAAGCAAACTGTGCTTTATCCTGTTCAAGAAGAATCATTAAGAACATATCTTTAACATCTAAGGCACCCATCCAAGGATGGGCAGTGACTTGTATCAATGTCACTATTTCTGCCATGTTCAGAACTGTGGCAGTTAAAGGTGTGGTATTAGCATTTAACTGTAATCTACTATAAAATGCCATTGCCTGGTTGGTTTCTTTACTGGCCACACTAGTGAATTGTAGGGTGAATAGGTCCTTTTAATAATGCCTCTTTCTTCCAATTCTGTTACCACCCTGTCAATTCCCATAAGCGGGTAGACTTTGGAATGGAGTTGTGTTTTGGTATTATAAGTTAATTTCCAAGTCACCTCAGGCAATTATTCCACACAGTTAACTGCATCAGAGGCTGAAGTGAGCCTAACTAGGAATGAGTGGCAAAAGCACCCCATTGTGACTGGCCCAGAAGCTCTGTGCATCCTTGGCATAGACTACCTCAAGAGAGGGTACTTCAAGGGTCCAAAAGGGTACTGATGGGCTTTTGGCATAGCTTCCTTGAGCACAAAGATTAAGCAGCTTTCTGCCCTGCCTGGTCTCTCAGAAGACCCTTCTGCTGTAGGATTGTTGAGGGTTGAAGAACAGCAAGTGCAAATTGCTACAATGGTGCACTGGCGGCAATATCGTACCAACAGAGACTCCCTGATTCCTATCCATGAGTTGGTTCATTGTCTGGAGAGCCAAGGAATGATCAGCAAGACTTGCTCGCTCTTTAATTGTCCCATATGGCCAGAGTGAAAGTCTAACTGGAGAGTGGAGACTAATGGAGACTATCATGACCTGAATGAAGTCACGCCACCGCTGAGTGCTGCAGTGCCGGACATGCTAGAACTTCAATACGAACTAGAGTCAAAGGCAGCCAAGTGGTATGCCACAACTGATATCGCTAATGCATTTTTCTCCATCATTTTAGCAATAGAGTGTAGGCCACAGTTTGCTTTCACTTGGAGGGGCGTCCAGTACACCTGGAATCGACTGCCCTGGGGCTAGAAACATGGCCCTACCATTTGACATGGACTGATCCAGACTGGAACAGGGGAAAGCTCCTGAACACCTGAAATATATTAATGACATAATTGTGTGGGGGCAACATGGCAGAAATTTTTGAGAAAGGGAAGAAAATAATCCAAGTCTCCTGAAAGCTGATTTTGCCATTAAACAGAGTAAGGTCAAAGGACCTGAACAGGAGATACAGTTTTTAGGAATAAAATGGCAAGACTGAAGTTGTCAGATTCCAATGGATGTGATAAAAAAAAAAATAACAGCTATGTCTCTGCAAAGTTTCAAAATGGAAACACAAGCTTTCTTGTCACCCCAACTGCTGGTGCTGGGCAGGACTCTCTACACATCATGCAACTGATGCTATGTGAAGTAAGGGTGTTATATCTATCACACAACAGGCTCAAATAGGAAATCTCAGTCTCCCAGGAATCTTGGAAGTGATCATGGACTGTCCCAAGGTCAGGGACTTTGGAATATCGCTAGAGAAGGAGGTGACGTGTGCTGAAGAGGCCTCACTGTATAGTAAACTAGCAGAAGATAAGAAGCAATATGCTCTGTTCACTGATGGGTCCTGTCATATTGTGGGAAAGCATCATTGGTGGTAGGTTGCTGTCTGGAGTCCTACACAAGTTGCAGAAACTGCTGAAGGAGAAGGTGAACTGAGCCAATTTGCATAAGTGAAGGCCATCCAGTTGGCTATAGATATTGCTGAATGGGAAAAGTGGCCAGTGCTCCCTCTCTATACTGATTCATGGATGGCAGCAAATGCCCTGTAGGGGTGGTCACAGCAATGGAAGCAGAGCAACTGGCAATGCAGAGACAAACCCATCTGCGCTGCCACATTGTGGCAAGATATTGCTGCCTGGGTAGAGAACCTGTTTTGTAAAAGTATGCCACATAGATGCTCACGTACCCAAGAGTCCGGCCACTGAAGACCATCAAAATAACCAGCAGGTCGATCAGACTGCTAGTACTGAAGTGGCTCAGGTGGATCTGGACTGGCAACATAAGTGTGAGTTCTTTATTATTTTATTTAACCGTGAATGTGAAACATGCTGCAATCAAGCAAGTCAAGAGGTTAAAGCCACTTTGGTTTGGAGGACAATGGCTGAAATATGG
The DNA here is from genome assembly GCF_009819795.1 of Aythya fuligula. Lineage (NCBI taxonomy): Eukaryota > Metazoa > Chordata > Aves > Anseriformes > Anatidae > Aythya > Aythya fuligula. The sequence continues at coordinate 11,673,233 of NC_045594.1, forward strand.
GGAGGCATGGCAGATTTATTATATCACACTCCCACAAACCCGCAACGGCAAGCGCCATGTGCTTACAATGGTGGAGGCAACCACTGGATGGCTGGAAACATATCCTGTGCCCCATGCCATTGCCTACAACACTATCCTGGGCTTTTAAAAACAAGTCTTATGGCAACACAGCACCCCAGGAACAATTGAGTCAGACAATGGGACTCATGTCCAAAACAACCTCATAGACACTTGGACTAAAGAACATTGTACTGTGGGTGTATCGCATCCCCTATCATGCACCAGCATCCAGGAAAATCGAGTGCTATAATGGACTGTTAAAGACTATGCTGAGAGCCATGGGTGTTGAAACATTCAAACATTGGGATACACATTTGGCAAAGGCCACCTGGTTAGTCAACACTGCCAACCAACCCGGACCTGCCCAGTGAAACCTGTTACGTACTGTAAAAGGGGATAAAGTCCCTGTAGTGCATGTAAAGAACACGTTGGTGAAGGCAGTCTGTGTTTATCCTGCCTCAGGAAAGACAAACCCATCGGTGGGACTGCTTTTGCTCAGGGACCTGGGTGCATTTGATGGATAATGCAGAACGATGGGGAAGTCCAATGAGTACCTCAAGGGGATTTAATGTTGGGTGAGAATAGCCAATGATTTGAATCATATGATATTAATTGATATATGATACTGCATGTCATCACTACTATGATTGGTGTATGCCATATTAATAGTATCACAGTAAGAGTCACCCAGATAATGACAAATGAATTTTGATGGAACCAAGCAAATTGCAGTGGTGATAGAACTGGACAAGCGCAACAGTATTGGAACCAGAGCTGGCCTCTGCATGGAACAATCCAACACGATTCATCATCTCTCCTGCCCTGATGGACTGCTATGACAGATGGAACCCAAAGTCATGGACTAAACAAATTCAACGGACATTTTAGAGGGATGACCCATACACCAAAGGAATATCTGTGTGTATATATCAGAAGACAGGAAAGTTTGTGGTGATTAATTGGGATGTACTGGAAAGTTTGAGACCCAAGCCTGACATAAATCATATGCGATAAAGGGTGGGTATTATCCTGGTTTTGGTTAGGATAGAGTTGATTTTCTTTATAGTGGCTGGTATGTTGCTGTGTTTTTTTATTTAGGAGAAAATTCATGCTGAGAACACACTGATGTTTTAGTTGTTGCAGAGAAGTGCTTACACTAAGCCAAAGACTTTTCAGCTTCTCATACTGCCCTGCCAGCGAGGAGGCTGGGGGTGCACAAAAAGCTGGGAGTAGACAGAACCAGGACAGCTGACCCAAACTGGCAAAAGGGATATTCCATACCATATGACATCAAGTGGAATGATAACAACTGGAAGAATAAAACTAGGGGGATGTGGCTGGGGTTGGAGGGGGAGCTACTGTTGTTCAGGGACTTGCTGGGCATCGGTGGCCTGTGGTAAGCTATTGCATTGTGCATCACTTCTTTTATTTATATACATATATATAATTATTATTATTTAATTTACTATTTTTTCCTGTCTTATTAAATTGTCTGTCTCAACCCTTTTTTTCAATTCTCTACCCCATCCCACTGGCAGGGAGTGAGCGAAGTGCTCTGTGGTGCTCAGTTGCCTGTTGTGTTAAACCACAACATCAGGTTATAGAAATAACCAATTGTGAGGTAAAAACACTAAATGTATTTATTGTTTATACTGAAACATAACAGCAGAAATGGAGAGGATGAATTTGTTCTTAGACTCATCTTTTTATATTCTTTTAAACAGATTGACCTGGAGAGCATATTTTCACTTAATCCAGATCTTGCACCTGATGATGATACTGAACCTAGTCCAGAGACACCACCACCACCTATTCCATTAGCCAAAGTAAATAGAATTGTGAAGGTTGGTAGTACCTATGTAATGCGTTCATATTAAACTTACAGGACTTCTGTAATTTTGTTATGTTTTAATTTTTAAATCTAATTTTTGTCTGTGGAGCTACTTGATAAATGTGTTCTCCATTCACCATAGGTAAAAAAGGATTTCTAAAAATTTTCTATGAACAGGTTTGGCAAGGAGGGAGTTGGGGACTAATATTCATATAACAAGGTATAGTTCAAGGAAAAATATACAAAAGAAGGTTGATTTGAAAAAGTACATATAGCAGTCTCCACCCAAGACTCTTCAAGGAGGGATTTGGAAATAATTACCTCTCTGTATTGCTGATGTTGTGTTAGAAACAGAGGTGGGGCTGCAGTTAAAATTTTCAATAATAAGGTGATCAAATAATGGAGATTTCTTTCTTTATAGAGTCGACGAGCTGTGGCACCTATTAAGAATGATACCTCTGCTAGAGATAACAGAGGTAAATGTTATATCTTTCCATTTCAAGGAAGCAAATATATGGGAACATTTTAACGTCCTGCTCATCTAAAATTCTTTAATAAAACTGCATTTCTAATTCAGTATGTACGCATGTGACATAGAACATCATTCCTAGAATTGATGTAGGTACATCATTCCTAGAATTACTTCTATGTGTATTTAGGAATAGGTACTGTATGAATATTATTTATGTGCAAGTTTAAGCAATATAGCATTAGGAGATTTGTGAATTTGTGAATGAACTAAAGGTACAAAAATTTGAAGTTAATTATCCTACAATAAATGATGCATGGACTTTTTCAAATTAAAACATCCTCAGTTTGCTTTAGCTTGAGTGTTTCAATATACTATAAGTAGTGCACTTAGAATTCTTACTCTTTCAATTTTTAAGCTTAATTTTCTAACAGTCTGTGTATAAACATTAATTCAAAGAACATTTAAACCCTACACATTATTTCCCTACAGAAAAATCTATTAAAAATGTGGAATTATCACAGGCGGATAGGTGAAATGAAGTATGTGTTAGATGACTACAGATGTAATGCATCTATAATATGAGAAGAAATAGTTATTGCTTAATGTTCTCATTTTGTCTCCTGTACTGAGCATAATTATCTTGTATTGGTGATGGCAATGATTCTTTCAGACATTAATCTAGTGCCATTTGTGGTGGTTTTACTCAGGTGGGCAGCCAAGTAAAAATGATTCGTAAAAAAAAAAGATTCGTAAAAAAGAGTAGGGAGATAGCAAGATGTGTTGCCTATTACTAACAAGCTAGAGAAGTGAGGAACAAATGAAAGAAACCAGAAAAACCCTCCCCCCCATCCACCCTCTTCCACCTCCTCCCCCCGAGCGGCACAAGGGAACAGGGGTTGTCTTCAGCCTATAGCACTTTGTCTCCACTGCTCCTTCTCGGTCACTCTCTTCCCCTGCTCCAACGTGGGTTCCCTCCCATGGGATGCAGTCGTTCCCAAACTGATCCTGTGTGGGCTTCCCACAGGCATCAGCTCTTCAAGAACTGCTCCAGATATGGGTCTATATACCGGGTTCAATCGGTCAGGAGCAAACTGCTCCAGTCTGGGTCCCCCACGGGCAGCAGCTCCTGCCAGGTCACCTGCTCCTGCGTGGGCTCCTCTCCACGGGCTACAGGTCTGGCCTGGAGTCTGCTCCAGCGGGGGTCCTCCACAGGTCGCAGCCTCCATCGGTGCAGGTCAACCTGTTCCACCGTGGTCTTCTCCACAGGCTGCAGCGTGGAACCCCTCTCCACTGTGGTACTTAATGGGCTTCAGGGGGACAGCCTGCTTTACCATGGTCCTCACTACAGGCTGCAGAGGACTTCTGCTCCGGTGCCTGGAGCACCTCTCCCCCTCCTTCTTCACTGACCTTGGCACCTGCAAGGCTGTTTCTTACTCCACTCTTTCTCCCAGCTGCTGTTTTTAATTTTTTTTTCAAACGAATATGGTCTCAATTTGAGACATTTTATTGATGATCTGTCCTCACATCTATACAAGTTTTTAGAGGCCTAACCTCAAGTACTGTGTGCAGTTTTAGGTGCCACAGTATAAGAAAGACAAAACTATTAGAGAGTGTCCAAAAGAGGACTACAAAGATGGTGAAGGGTGTAGAGGGGAAGATGTATGAGAAACAGCTGAAGTCACTTGGTTTGTTCAGGTTAGAGAAAAGGAAACTAAGGGAAGACCTCATCGTGATCTACAGCTTCCTCACAAGGGGGAGCGGTGGGGCAGGCACGAGGAGGGCGCGACAGGACCCAGTGGAATGGCATGAAGCTGTGACAGGGGAGGTTCAGGCTGGATGTTAGGAAAAGGGTCTTCACTGAGGGGGTGGTTGGGCACTGGAACAGACTCCCCAGGGCAGTGGTCATGTCACCAAGCCTGTCAGAATTCAAGAAGTGTTTGGACAACACTGTCAGGCATATGGTATGATTTTTAGGTGGTCCTGTGTGGAGCCAGGAGTTGGACTCTATAATCCTTGTGGGTCCCTTCTAACTCGGGATATTCTATCATTCTATGTCATTTGTAGTAAATGATCCGTTTTGTATGGATTAACCTTGTAACTTGCTTTTTAATAGGTACTATGCATCTTACTGTTCACAGCCTACCTAAGGATTAGTTCTTTGTTCATCTTGCAATTAAGCTTTTCTCAGCATACGGTCTTGTTTAGTGGAGTTAATTCATGCTGTAAAGTAGATCTCCTATGATGTTTGGGACTTTGTCTTGTCTATCCCATTTGATACCTGTTTCCATAGTTGTCTCCATGTTGTACATTGTACTGGCCTTTGGAATGTCATCTCTAAGCTATTAATCAAAGCTGTTACCTTCACTTTCATGCTTTTCTGTCAGACCTCATTAGTAGCACGTACAAGAAACTGGCCAGCTGAAGCAGAGGTGCTTGAAGCAACTCTTTGAAAAAACAACTTAAAATATTCAGCTCTATCAGAGAGGCTTGCATGCTCACTACTCCCGCTGCATTCACTGGGAACAGATATCACTGCATTTTTCGAAATTAGCATCCTTATCACATAGGGAATCCATGCATAAATTTAGGTAGACATGTCAATTGTATCCATATCCCTTTTAATATGGTGTCAAAAAGGTTTGATTTTTCACTTGTAGATTGAGCTGCACTTGGCTGCCTTTCATTTCTATCCCTCTATTCCTCCAGATATTGTAGGCCTCCAGATATTTTATTGTGTGGGACAATTTTCTAATTTCTAGAGACTGCGAAACAGCAGGGTCATTTTCTTGCTGTGTTTTTGGGCATAATCACAATATAAATAAAATTGCAGCACTTACGGACAGCATATCTCCAAGTACATACTATGTACATAATAAGTTGTACTAATTCTGTAGTAGAGTATTTAAAAATATGCTTGGGCAGCATTGGTATTTCATGTTGTGTTGGTATATAACACTAGGATAAAAAAAGGCTGCATACCAAATGTCTTTAATGACATTTGACTTTCCATCTATATGACAAATAACTTTCCATATGTATATTTCCATATATATGGTCCCCCCTGGCCCCACAAAATTGTTGTGTCTCAAAATGGTCCTTGTTTTATCTTGTCATACTAAAACACTTCAAAACTGGATAGAAATGTTATTTCTAGATCAGCTTTGTGCTTTTCGTCTGCAGTGGTTGGTTCTGCACGTGCACGGCCCACTCGGCTTCCAGAACAATCTTCCTCCTCACAACAGAATGGTAGTGTTCCAGATATATCTCCAGTTCAAGCTGCAAAAAAGGACTTTGGACCCCCTTGTATGTAAACCATGTGTCAAAGATTCTTTCATTCTTGGCATTACATGTACATTCTCTTGGATTATGTTGTTTTCCATAAATGACAAATGGTCTATATACACAATTGTCTGTAGGCTTCCTTACAAAGCTTTTTCAGAGCACTGGGGCACTAGTATTTATAATTTATTTTTTCCTTTATATTTTTTTAAACCATGAATGTGGTTTGTTTTAAATTGCTTGGGCTTTCTTTTAAAACAAACCAAGAGTTCACATGTATGTGTTCAAGTGTTTTTAAGGGTCACTGTCCTTATATTTTTGGTTGTGTAATTATTGCCCCATTCCCATAATTTAATTCATTTATTCTATAAATTTTAGAAATTAAATTGCAGTAATTATTTTGTACTAATACTGATTTGCTTGAATATATAATTGATATAAATGCATTCTAATTATTGATAAATTAATATAATTGAAGTGTAGTGTAAATACTAAATCCATGCATGTAACACAGAAAATATTTTAAATTATATAATTTTCTTTAAGCACGTAGAAAATCTAATTGTGTAAAAGAAGTTGAAAAATTGCAAGAGAAACGTGAAAAAAGAAGATTACAACAGCAGGAACTTAGAGAAAAAAGAGCTCAGGTCAGTATTTTGTGCTTAGATGGCACTTTTTTCATTCTTAAATACTTTTTATGAACTGATAAACTTCAAAATAAATATTTTCATCCTGCATATAAGTTTGACAAATATTTTTGGTGCATAGTTGCACTCTGCATAGTTGCACTCTGATAACCATTAGATGTTTTTCCCCCTCTTTTGCTCTCTACAGAAATAATTACTTATTTTTCCATGTGTTATTTCAAAATCAAGTGCTGCTGATGGCTATTTCTCAGTGAAAACATATTGATTTAAAAATAATCAAGCCTTTGGCTTTTAGATAGGGCTTTTATTCTACAGGAGATATTTCAACGTTATAAATTGTTCTTTATGATCTTCGATGCTTTGTAGGAGATATATTTGAGGTTAAAAAAAAACACTGTTCAAACTTGAAATCTGTTATGAATTTATAGTTTAGCTTTGCATCATGCAGGCAGCTTGGCAGTGAGTTGTTGGAAACTTTTGTGAAAGAAATGAAGCTGCTAATCCTGTGAGAAAAATATCTGAAAAATATCTCTTGATATTAAATTAGTTTCTGTCACAAAAAGCTTTAGCACAACTAGTAGTATGATCTTGTTGGCAAGCTTGCCTGTATGTGTTAGTATCTTTAAAGAGATGCTACCAATGCACAACTGACTTGAGAAGTACCACCACTAAGTAATTCAGCCAATTTACTTCATGCTTTAATGATGTTTCTAAACTCACCTAAAATGACCTATGCTGAATTCATGTTCTCAAAATTAAACAAATGCAAAACATTAATATGTCTTTAAGTGTGAGGGGAAAAAATGGTTTATATATTAAAAATTCTTTGATATAGTAGTATACCTAAAGTTTTCTCTTCAGCACTTCTGTGAAGACTTCCTTTTCACCTGAGTCTTAAACTTCTGCATGAGAAGGTTCTGGTTGTCTTGATGACCTCTACCAGTGCTTTGTGTAGTCTGTTGTGAAATCCAGCAATAATTAGGCAACTGTCTTCTAGTGGACAAAACCTTTAAATAGAGAAGAACATTAGGGAAATACTTTTTCCATAATAAGCAGCTCAATTTTAGAGGTAACATTTCATCAGTAATTCATTTTGTATGGACTTACTGTAAGTAGTTTTAATTTCACTGTAGTTAGGATTAAGAACTTGAAGGTGCAGTCAAATACTGATTAGCAGGGTGCAGTGTTTTTACCCTGCTGGGCAGCTGAATTCCACCACAACCACTCTCACACTCCCCCTTCTCAAAGGGAAAGGGAGAGAAAATATGATGAAAAGGGCTCAAGGGTTGAGAGAAGGACAGGGATATCACCCACCAATTATCATCATGGGCAAAACAGACTCGGCATAGGGAGATTAATGTAATTTATTGCCTATCACTAGCTGACTAGAACACTGAGAAACTAAAAGCAAACTTAAAAAAAAAACACACAACCATCCACCCTCTTCTACGTCCTCCCCCCAAGCAGCTCAGGGGAACGGGCAATGGGGATTATGGTCAGTCCATAACGCTTTATCTGAGACCCTTCTTCATGGTCACTCTCTTCCCCTGCTCCAATGTGGGGGTCCCTCCCATGGGATGCAGCCCTTCCTGAACTGATCCTACATGGGCTTCCCATGGGCAGCAGCTCTTCGAGAACTGCTCCAAATATGTGTCTGTACCACAAAGACCAACTTTTAGGAACAAACTGCTCCAACATGGGTCCCCCACAGGCAGTAGTTCCCAACAACTCACCTACTCCTTCATGGGCTCCCCTCCACAGGCTGGAGCCTGCTCCTGCAGGGGCTCTCTATGGGCTACAGCCTCCTTCAGGCCAGATCCACCTGCTCCACCATGGTTGCAATATGGAAGTCTGCTCTGCCATGGTACACCACGGGCTGCAAGGGGAACAAACTGCTCCACGGGCCACAGGGGTACCTGGAGCACCTCCTCCCCCTACTTTCTGTGCTGATCTTGGTGTCTGCAGGGCTGTTTCTCACTCCTCACTCTCCCAGCTGCTGTTGCATTGCATTTTTTTTTTCCCTTTTTAAAATATGCTCTCACAGAGGCTCTCACAAACACCGTTGTCCATTGTCTCGGGTTGTCCTGAAATGGTGTAAAAACTCTCAGGAAAGACATTTGAATTATTCTACAGTTTGCCCAGCTCTGGATTAGCAAGGCTTAGGGAGGCTCCATGCGTGAGCTCTTACATCTCTTTTCACCAAGGTACTTGTGGTTTCAGATTTACGGACGAGAGGGCTTATGAGCCTGGATGTAGCATATTTGGATTGCTTCTGCTTTTAGGGGCATCTGGGAGTACTAGAAAAGTTTCCAATGGATTCAAGTCACCATAGGAGTTAACTTAGGACCAGTAGTAGGATCAGCCTCCTTTAACCAATTCAAATCCCTTTAGAGCAGCTGGAGTACCTGCACTGTGCTCTCCAGCATTTTGTATCTGTATAATATTCTATCCATTTGTTTGTTGGACTGCCTTATGTCAGATTAAGAAGCATTGACTGTAATGTATTGTCCTGGTTTTGGCTAGGATAGAGTTAATTTTCCTCCTAGTAGCTGGTAGGGTGCTGTGTTTGGCATTTAGGATGAGAATGTTGATATCATGCTGATGTTTTAACTGTTGCAGAGCAGTGCTTACACTAAGCCAAGGACTTTTCAGCTTCTCACCCTGTCCTGCCAGAGGGCAGGCTAGGGGTGCAGCAGGAGCTGGGAGGGGACAGAACCAGGAGAGATGACCCAAAATGGCCAAGGGGGTACTCCATACCATCTTACGTCATACTGAACAATTAATATGGGATGGCTGGCTGGGGTGGGGGGAGCAGCTGCTCAGGGATAGGCTGGGCATCGGTCAGCAGGTGGTGAGCAATTGCATTGTGCATCACTTCTTTTGTACACATTATTATTATTAGTACTATTATCATTATTATTATTTTCCTTTATTTTCTGACCTAATAAACTGTCTCTCTCTCAACCCACAGGCTTTCATTTCTTTCTGATTCTCTTTCCCCATCCCAGAGAGGGAAGGGGGAGGGGGAGCGAAGGGCTGTGCGGTGCTTAGCTGCCAGCCGAGTTAAACCAAAACATGCACTGTTGTTGTGCATTTGTTTGGTAGTGTTTCTTTTGTGTGAAGATTCTGACAAAAGGTGGGAGTCATTTCTCTTCCTTACAAGTAGATGTGTAGTGAGTCCTTGTGGTGGTTTTGCTCAGGTGGACAGCCATGTTCCACCATGGCCACTCTCTCACTTTCCCTCCTCAAAGTGGAAGGGGGAGAAAATACAATGCAAAGGGCTCAAGGGTTGAGATAAGGATGGGGAGATCGCTCAACAATTCTTGTGATGGGCAAAACAGACTCAAAGTAGGGAGATAGTAAGATTTATTGCCTATTACTAACAAGCTAGAGAAGTGAGAAACAAAGGAAAGAAACCAAAAACACCTTCCCCCATTCAGCCTCATCCACTTCCTCCCCCCAAGTGGCGCAGGGGAACAGGGGAATGGGGGTTGTAGTCAGTCTATAGCACTTCGTCTCCGCTGCTCCTTCTCGGTCACTCTCTTCCCCTGCTCCAACGTGGGGTCCCTCCCACGGGACACACTCCTTCCTGAACTGATCCTGCATGGGCTTCCCAAAGGCAGCGGCTCTTCAAGAACTGCTCCAGATATGGGTCTGTACCAAGGGGTCCATCCGTCTGGAGCACACTGCTCCAGTCCAGGTCCTCCACAGGCAGCAGCTCCTGCCAGGTTACCTGCTCCTGTGTGGTCTAATCTCCATGGGCTACAGGTCTGGCTACAGGTCTGGCCTGGAATCTGCTCCGGCAGGGGTCCTCCACAGGCCGCAGCCTCCTTCAGTGCAGGCTGCACAGGCTGCAGCTTGGAACCCTGCTCCACCTTGGTACACCATAGGCTGCAGGGGGACAACCTGTTCCACCATGGTCCTCACCACAGGCTGCAAGGGAACTTCTGCTCCGGCGCCTGGAGCACCTCTCCCCCTCCTTCTTCACTGACCTTGGCACTTGCAAGGCTGTTTCTCACTCCTCTCTCTCTCCCAGCTGCTGTTCCCCAGCAGGTTTTTTTCCTTGTCTTAAATATGCTCTCACAGAGGCACGAACATCGCTTATTGGCCTGGCTCTGGCCAGCGACGGGGCCCTTATCTAACATGGGGCAGCTTCTGGATTCTTCTCACAGAAGCCAGCCCTATGGCGCCCCCGTTACCAAAACCTTGCCACGTAAACCCACTACAGTCCTGAATTTAAAATTATTTTCTATTATATGGCAACCAAAAATTTTAAAAAGAAGTTATATAATTGCTTTCATTTATGATCAGTAGATTACCTTCATCAGAACATTTGTTGATGTATATTTTATTTTTCTTTTAAGTAAATTTAGAAGGCATTGAAATTAGTCCATTTCATGTAAAAATGTAAGAAATTTTGTTGTTTACCTCCCTAGGATGTTGATGCTACAAACCCAAATTATGAAATTATGTGTATGATAAGAGATTTCAGGGGAAGTTTGGATTATAGACCACTGACAACTGCTGATCCTGTAAGTACCCCAGGCTATGTGGAAATTTTGTGTCTGTATGTTTTTCTGTGTTTTTTTTGTTTTTGTTTTTTTTTTTTCAGTGTATGAATATACTTCTGCCTGTAAACATAAAAAATAAGTAACTTAGTGTATATTAGTATTCTTTATAGCATGGGTTTATTTTTTCAGAATCCTTAAGTGACATTATCAGACCATTTCAATGGTGTATCCACCCTGTTACAGCTTGGTTTGCTTACTGTGTTGCAAGATGTACCATGTACTCTACAGGATCAGATCATTATCTACAGGGAGTTTGGTTATTCTTAATGTATGGTTCTCCCTTTCAGTTTCTTGGTTATTGTGCAAACATGGTGGGCTTTTGTACATTCAGATGACTCCTGAATTGGAAATTTCTTAATTTAAATGATTAGTTAATTAATTCAAAAACAGAGGTAAAATATCCTGCAACTGGAACTGAGGTATAGTTCACTGAAAGATTCTTTCTTTTATAGATTGATGAGCACAGGATATGTGTTTGTGTACGAAAACGACCACTCAATAAAAAAGGTATGACTGCTTAAGATTTTCCAGAATTCTTTCTCTGAAAAGCTGCTTCTGATAGCAATATTATTTGTATTGAAGAGATCTAGAATTACTAATCAATAATGAAACTCTGTTATACTAGACAATATGTATGAGGGACACATATAATTCATAGATTTATCATAACCTGGATGAAGACAGGGAGAAAAGTAGTTTAACTGTCACTATTAGGATCATCATTCATTTAAACTATCTTTTAAGTAAACTCCTGATCGGTGAGCTACCCAATGAAAGCTTTTCTACACATTTTTTTATACATGTATTTTTTTATATATTTTCAAGTGGTCTTGAATCAGATGTTAAGGGAAAAGTTCAGGTGGTGCCTAAATGCTGGTGTCCTGTGAGATGTTAGGTACCCAGGGGTATTCAAGACATCCTATGGCTAGTGGATTACAGACAAACTGGAGACTTGCATCTCCTGGAACTGCAGCTCAGGACTGGGCTAAATACCCTAGAGCATATGAAATGGCACTAAACACCTCTTTTTAGGTACTGGAATCACTCCCTAGTGATGTTTTTGATATATGAGTAGTATTACAACTTACTGCCTGTTCATTAGGCTGGAGTCTGTATTCCAAAAAACCTTTAGGTTTTCAACTCCAGTTTAATCCCAATCTTTCCATGAAGTTCTTTACTTCAGTGGAAAATTGAGAACGGCAAATGTTTGGAAAAATAATTGGAACCTATCTGAATTCAGCACTAATTTAAGCTGATTTTCATCTTGAAAGTTGTTTCTTTCCTTTTATTTTTGTTATATATATTTATTTTTTTTTGTTATATTCTGTTGAGCTAAAGGACTCAAAGAGCATCACTCTGGCTCTGAAACAACATAGGATACATTTAGAATTTTTGTACTGTCAGAACTACATATTGAGAATTTTCTGGAGCAAGCATATCCAGAGGGATACGGGAGAATTGTATAGGAAAGGGAAAACATATGTTGATGTCAGTATATTGTTAGTTTTCTGTTACTTTGCTTTCCTTCCATGTTGCTGCTGCTTCTACATTATTTTTTACTTTTTTTTTTTTTTTTTTTAGTTTCCCGTATTTTTTCTTTTATTGATCTGAAAGGAATGCATAATCTCAAAAACTGGTTAACTGGAACTATTTTGCACAACTTGTGTAATAAGGTCATTCAACACACAAATCTGGTAGCAGTTCAATTTCTGTTTTAGCATTGGAAGTTATCTGTAATAAAATATGACTTAGAAATCTGATACATTTGGGGAAGAACATTACCTTCTACCTGCACAGAAGATGGACAAAGTGAAATTATAGTAAATGAGAGCAAGATGTCATGAAGCATAAGTTGGAATACAGAAGTGAGATATGATTCTATGCAAGTTGCATACCTTGGGTATTAGTGGTTAGGAGCTATTAAGAAAATATTTCTGAGGAGTTTGTAGGAAGATGAGCATCTGAGTAAAAATGAGGTTGGCACTAAAATTATTTTTTATTTTTAAAAATAAGATATAATAAAAAGGTATTAATGAAATAATCTGTGCTGGGGAGGAACTGTGAAGATAATCCATTACCCCCATGATACAATTTTCTGAAAACGTACTTTATTTCTGAGACTTCATAAGAAGCAGTATGCCACATTTTAAAATTGAAGAGTATGAAAGAATCAGAGATATTAGTATGTAACCCTCCGAAGGGGGGGGGAGGGGGTTGTTTCCTTTATTATTACAATAATAACACATAAAAATATTACCTTTCCTTCTTCATGTTCTGTATTTTGAAATTCTGTAAGGTGTTCAAATCGTTTAATAGAAATCAAGTGTAAAAATCAATTTCTGTCAGTCTCATGCACATGCAAAATCATCACCAAAGACTTCAGGTGTTCTCAGCACCAATCATTTTGTGGATTGACTTTGCAGGAAGTAGGGCTTCAGACTGATATTATAAGATTTTATTTCGGTGGCATATATTTAGAATTGGGAAATGTATGGTGGGTTTCTGAAACACTACTCCAAATTTTCATCAGCAAGTAATACAGGTTGTTATAACAAATAGCTGGGAGTTATAACAAATAGCAGGTAAATGTCTTATTCCAAACAATTTTTTAAGAAATATCAGCTTTTGACTGCTTTAACTAAAAAGCTTTTTCTGTAAATAAGTTACTTTCTTTCATATATTCCTTTTCACCACTGTTCTTTATTTCTTCTCTGTGATTATTGAAGAATAATTGCATTTCATTTTATTGCAGTGCAGTTGAAATTTTGATTATATTGTGACTTGAATGCATACTGGTGTTAGTGTGTAACATCATACAATGGTAACCATTGTGCTGTTTGATCAGTATGTTGAAAAGATTTCTGATGAAAAGATTTCTGATTGAAAAAGATTTCTGATGAAAAGATTTCTGATTGTATAAAGGTACATCTAATTCTTGAACTGCATGGCTTAAGAAATTTTGCATATATATTCAAGTAGGACACATTAGTGATCTTGACCGTACACACAAAGGATCTTTATTTTTGTGCATATCATGGATCTCTGGGTTCTCTGTATTTTGCTGACTCATATCTCCTACAAGTAGCTATAAATTGTAGTGCTGTTTAGTAATTATAACCTGGGAACTCTCAACTGAAATCACTTCTAGATGGCTTTTGTTCTTTCCCAGTGATAGGGAGCATCATTAGCATTTTCAACTTTTTCTGCTTACAAGATTATTTTTAGAAAGGATTTTACTCTAGAGAAATTCTATATTAAAAACGTGAACATTAGATTCCAGAAGGAATATACAAATGGAAATCTCCATGTAGAATGAAAGCAGTATTTTCCTTTTTGGAAACTGTGAAAGCATTATTATAACTTTAGGATTTAAGGAAAATAAAAAGATAAAATTTTAAAATAAAGAAAATTATTCTAAGGATGTTAATTTCTTTGTTTTTTAAGTTGGACAGTCCAAGCGGTAGTAGACTACAGCGTCCAGTTTCTCCAGTAGAGAAGTTATTTATAATAACTCACAGGATATGGCAGTAATCTATAAAAGAGTTCATAAGCCCCAGGAAAAGAAATCCATGGAAAGTGTAATTATAGAATACATAACAAGCTAAAATAAATGATCTTTGGTTTTCTAATCAACTTTGTAACATCTTTCTTTAATTTCTAGCTGTTGGTAGAATAGGATGATTAGACTTCCCAAATGAAATCTGTTACTTAGTAGATTATTAACTAGGTATCAGAAGCCCAAGTTCATTGCACTGTTGTTACTTGGAGGAGCTGTGTTATCTGAGATGTTATAGGAGTGTAAACAATGAAAAAAAAATTAAAAAGATGTGTGTCTAGATAAATATATATTTCACTTATTTTGTAGAAACTTTAACGAAAGACCTTGATGTAATAACAATTCCTAGTAAAGATGTTGTGATGGTACATGAGCCAAAACAAAAGGTGGATTTAACAAGGTACCTAGAAAACCAAACTTTTCGTTTTGATTATGCCTTTGATGACACGGCTCCTAATGAAATGGTTTACAGGTATGTGTATATGCTTTTTTTTTTTTTTTTTTTTTGGCAAATCAAATCTTTTTTCTCATTTATCTCCCATGTCAGTAACTGTGGGCTTCCCTTGGTCGTAGACTTGACCCCTATTTTCTGTTTTCAGATATATATATTGCTACCTCCATTCTTTTGTCTGTATACTTATAGTTTAACTGTTTATCCTGAATTTTTAATCTGTAATGTCATCTCCATCTCTGTTGAACTCAGTCCTGCTCTCAGTCCTTCTCTAAGCCATGCCATGCCAGACTCATGTGTATTGCCTGCCTTCTCAGACTGAATATTTGGAAAACTATATTGCCACTCCATCTGCCACAGCATTATTTTCTTATTGATTAGTATGTATGCAGCACATGGGGCATGCTTTTGGTCTTCAGGAAACTTGAATATCCAAATAGATTGCAGTTTGGATATAAAATAATTAACTGATGGAAATAAATCAAAAAAAGGTTGGAGAAAAGTACCAACAAACAAGAGCAACATTTTTCATATTCCTAAGATTCCTGAGCTAATTTGTCTGTTGCAAGAAATCTAGCTCATGTAACATGGACCTACATGGGAGCTAATTTATCTTGCTCAAAGTGCTGTAGCTTTCTGATTTTAAAAGCAACATCAACAAAAACACACAGCCCCAAGATATTTGGATCTCCTTTTTTTTTTCCTTTATTCTTTTATTTCACAGAATAATGCACACAGCACTTTGAAAAACTTATTTAGAAGTAACTGTCTTGTACCAGTCACTGAATGGATTAGATAAAATAGCAAGCAAGGTCAGACAGCACGGTAGGTCATAATTTTGGAATGCAGTGTAAATATAGTGAAACTTTTTGCAAGGAATATTGATATTAGAAAGGAATTTGATGAAAATAACTTTCCTTATGCTTTGAAAATGCTTCCCATAACCTTAAGGAGTAGTAACAGAAATATTTTAATTCTTGTTTTTAATCCAAAAGCTAAGAAGTGAAAGTTGGCATTGTAGCCTGATTGATGCTGGATGCTAACATGCTGTTGGTAGATAAGAGAAAATACAAAGTAAAAGATTTGTTAAAAGGCCTTGAAAATGAAAATTTGTGTCTTATGCTTGATATAATTAGAATGAGAGCAAAAGGCAAATCAGTTTAGTCACAGAATCACAGAATGGGTGGGAGTGAAAGGGACCTCTGAAGATCATCTAGTCCAACCTCCCTGCTGAGCAGGATCACCTAGAGCACGTTGCGCAGGATGGCATCCAGGCAGGTTTTGAATATCTCCAGAGAAGGAGACTCCACAACCTCTCTGGGCAATCTGTTCCAGTGCTCTGTCACCCTCACGGTAAAGAAATGCCTTCTCCTATTCATCTGGAACCTCCTGTGCTTCAGTTTGTGCCCGTTGCCTCTCGTCCCATCGCTGAGCACAACTGAAAAGGCTCCATCCTCTTGACAGCCTCCCCTCAGATATTTATATACATTAATGAGGTCTCCCCTCAGTCTTTTCTTTTCCAGGCTAAACAGGCCCAGTTCTCTCAGCCTGTCCTCGAATGACAGGTGCTCCAGTCCTCTAGTCATCTTCATAGCCCTCCTCTGGACTCGCTCCAGTAGTTCTATGTCCCTCTTGTTCTGGGGCGCCCAGAACTGGACACGATACTCCAGACATGGCCTCACCAGGGCCGAGTAGAGGGGGAGGATCACCTCCCTTGACCTGCTGGCAACACTCTTCTGAATGCAGCCCAGGATACCGTTGGCCTCCTTGGCCACAAGGGCACATTGCTGACTCATGGTCAGCCTAATGTCCACCAGGACTCCCAGGACTCTCTCTGCAGAGCTGCTCTCCAGCAGTCTGTTAGTTTAAGAGACTTTCATTAGTGTAAACTGCAGTAAAGATATGCCCTTGGAGATTTCTCTCTAATGTTTGTCTGTTGGCAGCATCTTTTCTTTCTTTATACAGAAGAGCTGTGGGAGAGCCATCTACCTGGTAATGTGTGCCTCTTGCAATAGATTTCCTCCTGCCTAAGAACCAGTTCTTTAATCTCCATCCTTCCTGTTATTCCTCATTTATCTTTGTGAGCATATCATTTAATCGTGAAAGGTATTTTTGGCATACAACATTACCATATTTTTGTATTAATATTCTTCTGGATGATTTTTATTAGTTACATAATAAATTAATGGTAATACAATCAAATATTAAAAGATGATTGTATTCATACTGAAATAGTAAGTCTCTGGCCTATGTAGTAGTACAGGCTTTTTTTCCTCCCTCAGATGGTACAATATTGATTATTATTTGAAAGATAGTTTGTTTCAAGTTCTCCTTTAATAACAGAATTGAGAGCAAGAATAGGTATCATACTGGACTCTCATAGCGGGGAAAAAAATCCATTTTCTTCAGTAAGATAAAATTACTTGCTATATTTCTATACAGAAATACATTTTTCAGTTTGTCTTGGAGAAATCTGCTATTCTTTTTTTTAGTATTTTTATTTTGCCTAAGCTGCTTTTTAAGTATTTTTGAGTCCTTGAACCACAAATCTGAGTTACAAGTTTTCTTTAATATTAAAAAAAAAATCATGCTAGCTTGCATGGGTATGCATTTTGAATATTTAAAGGAGAAAAAGAGTTTAAATTTTTGGAAGATGAAGATTGCAAATAATGGTTGTAGTAGAAGGAAATTTGGACTGTTTCGGGCTTGGTACCATTTGGAGTTGAAAACTTTATGAAAAATTGTCTGGATAATATCTTTTAAAATAAGGCAAAATACAATCATAAGTCCCTTTTTTTATAAATCACAGTAAATTATTTCAAACTCAACTAAACAGAGATAATGGAGTATGCTTATTAGGTGGATAAGTTTCTTGAAATTTATATTTCAAATATAAAAAGAACAAACAGAAATATGGAAATATCATCTTGAGAACCAAAGTATATGCTTGGAGGAAATTAAAAAAAAAAAAAAGACTAAGGCTGATCAGGAGTCATCTGGTGCATTTCTGATTTTAAAAAAAAAAAAAAAAAAAAAAAAAGATTATTCTGTTACATTTTGAATAACCCTTGGCTGCTGAACAGGTTGGTTTTTACCCATATTGTTTTTGTAAATTTTGTGTTTGTTGCAAAGTGGAATGATAGGAGCTTGTAACATCTCAGTGTTTCTATAAGCAATCATTCCTTTTTCTGTCATTAAACATATTTTATGAGTAAACACCTGGAGGAAGTTTAGAAAGAGAGACTGTTGCAGAGACTCTTACCATCATTATTTAATAGAGATAACACTCCATTAGGTTACCCTTTGATTTTTGAGATTTTCATGAAGTAACGTTGATAAGCAGCTAGAAGTAGGAGCAATAACTCTATGTGTTTTTTTAAAGTAGAAGTTAATGCTTTAAAATAGAAAAATGATACTTTGGGAAAATATTTTTGACATATCAAATAATACCTCAGGGGTCACTAGATTATTCTGATGAGCTTGGTTATATGTTTTCTTTATCCTTTTCTTAGTGTATGTATGTTCTCAAGATATTAAGAAATGCAATGTTGTTTTGGCCACCTATCTTAGAAAATTAATCTTAAAAGCTGTTTTGAAAAGGAAAAAAAGAAAAAAAAAAGTAGTATTGGCAAAACCTAAATATCTATTCTACTGTCCTTGTTCTGTATCTTCTAATGTGATGTCCTTTAGGTTCTTTAGGGAACTACAGACTCCATGTAGTAAGCTGTGTTGTGTTGCATTATTAAAACAAGTTTTTTGTTTGTTTTTGTTGTTGTTGTTAAATAAATGGGAGACACCTTGTAGCTTTTGTTTAATTGTTTAGGGTATTTTAATGCCTTAGAGCTGTGTTAGCCTCTTTGGTTCAGGAATTAATTTGGAGATGTTCTTTGACCTCTCAAAGTACAGAACCAGTTTTGTCACTTATGGCCACTACCACATGGACACTATACATTTTAAAGTATTTCAGCTTTTCCGTACTGTGTTTTTGCATTTAAGGTTTACAGCTCGACCATTAGTGGAGACCATATTTGAAAAGGGAATGGCCACCTGTTTTGCATATGGGCAAACAGGAAGTGGAAAAACCCATGTAAGTATTTCTTCTACACATCAACAATACACTTAATTAAATTTTAATAAGTTACAAATATGTAAGCTACAGATTTGTGATTTTTATTGTGTATTTTTTGTGTATTTTTTGTGTGGTTTTTTATTTTATTTTTTTTTATTTAGACTATGGGTGGTGACTTTTCAGGAAAGAACCAAGACTGTTCAAAAGGAATATATGCACTTGCAGGTGAGACTTTATTGGTCTGTTGGCTTTTTACAAATTAATTGAGGTCAATACATTTTTGACTCCCTATTATACAGACATAATAGTCTACGTATTTTGCATTACAGTGGAGCTTTAGTAACATAAAAAGTAGTTTCTAGATGTGTAGTCTTTACATGGTAAAGTAAATGTATATATAGATTAATTTAAAAATATAATAAAACTGATGATTGAGTTTATCATTTGGGGTCTTCTTCATCTTCCAACGGCAGTTTAAACTTCAGTGTTTTAGACTTCTTTGACTGACCATATCTGTTATACTTGCAAATTATGAGATGCTGTATAATGTACTATTAATATATTAACAGGTTTATGCTAACTAGATTTCTTTTTATTTTGGAAATATATTCACAGCTCGAGATGTCTTTTTAATGCTAAAGAAGCCAAACTATAAGAAGTTAGAACTTCAAGTGTATGCAACATTTTTTGAGATTTATAGTGGTAAGGTAAGTACCAGATCTTTTTCTGAGGAAGTATTTTTTCACAAACAAGACTGTTGTCCTGGTTTCAGTTAGAACAGAATTAATTTTCTTCCTAGTAGCTGGTGGAATGCTGTGTTTTGGCTTAGAATGAGAAGAGTGCTGATAACACCCCGATGCTTTAATTGTTGCAGAGCAGTGCTTATACTAAGCCAAGGACATCTCAGCCTTTGCTCTGTCCTGCCAACGGGCAGGCTGGGGGGTGCAGTAAGAGCTGGGAGGGGACAGACCCAGGACAGGTGACCCAAACTAGCCAAAGGGGTATTCCATACCATCTGACGTCATGCTAAACAATATATAGGGGTGGCTAGCCGGGGGGAGGGGGCCGGACTGCTCGGGGTTAGGCTGGGCATCGGTCAGCGGGTGGTGAGCAATTGCATTGTGCATCACTTGTTTGTACATACTATTATTACTTTCGTATTATCACCATTGTATCATCATTATTATTATTGTTATTATTATTTTGTTATTTTTTTTTTCCTGTCTTATTAAACTGTCTTTATCTCAACTCACGGGCTTCACTTTCCATTTCTCTCCCCCGTCCCAGAGAGGGAGGGGGGAGGGTGAGCGAACGGCTGCGTGGTGTTTAGCTGCCGGTCGGGTTAAACCACGACAGTCTTTTGGCGCCCAACGTGGGGCCCGAAAGGTTGAGATAACGGCAGATCTGATCAGAGTGTGTTAAACTAAAATTGGTGTAAGGATTAGACCTGCTTAATAGTCACTTGTCATGATGCTGATTGCTTTAATCACAACTCTGCTGCGCCTGTTTTCCAAATTGAGTATTATAGTACATTATTTTCCGTATTTGCTCTCTGTAGTGTTGTTTCTCCTCTCCGGGCCCTGGTTTCAGACCATTATGGTACTAAGTGTTATAGCAATGGCTTATGAGACGATAAAATATCTGGTCATGACTCTAACTTGGTATTTATACTCAGTAACATCGTGGACTCTGTACTTTGGAAACAGCATCTTGGGAACTATTAGCAATTATACCTATTGTTTTTCTCCATTAGAGAGTCAATCTGTGGAGGGGAAAGGGGAGGATATTTTTCCTTACTTGCTTACTCTCCCTTTCTCCTTCACCACCCCTGTATCCTCCTGGGTCACTCTGCCTTCCTCCTTCACCACCCTCTTATCCCCTGAGCTTGTCACAATAGCTCTCCAAGATATTGAATATTTCTGGAATACTCAGAATACCATAGTCTTGTTGTTCTGCCTCATGAATGCACTTCAGATTCTGCTTAAAGTTAAACAACTACTTAGGAAGCTCATCCGGAGATCTGCCCGGAGGCAGTATAGTTGTGGGTGGCAGGGAGTATGGGTGGATATGGGCAGGCATCTAGAGCAGTTGGCACCCCCAGTGTGTTGGAAATTCACCCCTGAACAATGGCAAAATCCTCAAAAACTGGCAGAATGCTTGAAAAAAAGGTGTAATGATTCTGGCAGTTCCAAAGTAACACAAATCATTGTAACGTGCTGGGGCCTGGCTCATGCCTATCGAGCTGCCATTGATACTGCTGTCAACTTAGTGACAGACCCTGCGGCCACTCCAAACCCTGTGACAGATCCAACGGCCACTGTGACCCCTACGGTGGATTCTGCAGCCGCTCCAGTCCCAGCTCCTGCAGCCGCTCCAGTCCCAGCTCCTGCAGCCGCTCCAGCTCCAGCTCCTGCAGCCGCTCCAGTCCCAGCTCCTGAAGCCGCTCCAGTCCCAGCTCCTGAAGCCGCTCCAGTCCCAGCTCCTGCAGCCGCTCCAGTCCCAGCTCCTGCAGCCGCTCCAGTCCCAGCTCCTGCAGCCGCTCCAGTCCCAGCTCCTGCAGCCGCTCCAGTCCCAGCTCCTGCAGCCGCTCCAGCTCCAGCTCCTGCAACTGCTCCAGTCCCAGCTCCTGAAGCTGCTCCAGCTCCAGCTCCTGCAGCTGCTCCAGTCCCAGTTCCTGCAGTCGCTCCAGTTCCAGCTCCGGCCGCTACTCTAGTCCCAGTTCCTGCAACTGCTCCAGTCCCAGCTCCTGAAGCCGCTCCAGCTCCAGCTCCTGAAGCCGCTCCAGCTCCAGCTCCTACTGCTGCTCCAGTCCCAGCTCCTGCAGCTGCTCCAGCTCCAGCTCCAGCTCCTGTAGCCGCTACAGCTCCGGTTCCTGCAACTGCTCCAGCTCCTGTAGCCGCTCCAGCTCCTGTGGCCGTGTCAGAGAAACGAGCTGTAGCAGTGCAAGTTGACCCTGCAGAGGGCATTCCAACCCCTGTGGCAGACCCTGTAACAAAGTCAGAGAAACGAGCAGTAGCAGTGCAAGCTGCCCCTGTAGAGAAGGTGAAAATATGGTATAGAAATTCAAGTCGTTTAGAACGCAGAGAGTCTTCTGCCAATCCAGGTAAGGCTTCTGCCAAAACTAAGTATAGAGATGACGAAGATGATGACGACGCTGGGCCGTCAAGGATTCAGGAGGAGGAAGATGAGGATGCCGAAAGAGCAACAGTAACTACCCGAAGCCTAAACGAGCGCGAGCTACGAGATGTGCGAAAAGATTTTGGTCGCTGTATAGGTGAGCAGCTTGTCACCTGGCTGCTCCGGTGCTGGGACTCTGGAGCCAATTGTGTGGAATTAGACGGCAGGGAAGCCAAGCGGCTGGGATCCCTTGCTCGAGACGCCGGCATTGACAAAGCAATTGCAGATGGAGCACGACCCACCAGCCTCTGGAGGCGTCTCCTCTCAGCCGTGAGGGAAAGGTATCCCTTCAAGGAAGATATTTTATGTCTACCAGGCAAGTGGACCACTATGGAGAAGGGAATCCAGTACCTGAGGGAATTAGCCGTACGGGAAGTGATTTATGAGGATCCAGACCTCAAACAAACATCCACAGATCCAGATGAAGTCAAGTGTACACGACCCATGTGGCGGAAGTTTGTACGGAGTGCACCATCATCATATGCCAGCTCATTGGCAATAATGGCCTGGAAAGAGGATGAGGAACCCACAGTGGGTGAAGCGGCTAAACAACTCCGGCAGTACGAAGAAAGTCTCTCCTCTTCCTTACAGGCCTGCGTCTCAGCTGTGGAGAAACTTTCTGAAAAGGTTCACCAACTTGAAGAGAATCTATTGTCCTCCCCACCTGAACCAACCAGTGCCCACCGACCAAAGGAGAACACTTGGGAGAAACTTTCTGAAAAGGTTCACCAACTTGAAGAGAGATTATTCTCCTTCGCACCTGTACAAAGCAGTGTCTCAGCTGTCAGGGGTAGGCGTTCACCCACACAAGGAAGACGATATGGTGGGTACTCACCCCGTGCCACCCTGTGGTTTTACTTACAAGACCATGGAGAGGACATGAGAAAGTGGGATGGAAAATCTACCGCGACCCTAGAGGCACGGGTACGTGAGTTGCAAAAGAAAACAATCAGGAAAAAGGGATTCTCCGAAAAGTTTGCTGCTCCAACTTCCAGCAGACAGTCCTTCAAACACAGAAACGAGGAAGATTCTGACCAGGATTAGGGGGGCCCTGCCTCCAGCCAGGGGGAGGAAAGGGACAATCGAGTTTATTGGACTGTGTGGATTCGATGGCCTGGCACATCACGCGCACAGAAGTATAAGGCTTTAGTAGACACCGGTGCACAATGTACTATAATGCCATCGAGCTATAAAGGACCAGAGCCCATCTATATTTGTGGAGTGACAGGGGGATCTCAGCAGTTGACTGTATTGGAGGCTGAAGTGAGTCTGACTGGGAATGAGTGGGAAAAGCACCGCATTGTGACTGGTCCGGATGCTCCATGTATCCTTGGCATAGACTATCTTAGAAGAGGATACTGCAAGGACCCAAAAGGGTTCCGGTGGGCTTTTGGTATTGCTGCCTTAGAGACAGAGGGCATTAAACAATTATCTACCTTGCCTGGTCTCTCAGAGGACCCCTCTGTTGTGGGGTTGCTGAGGGTCGAAGAACAGCAAGTGCCAATTGCTACCACAACTGTGCACCGGCGGCAATATCGCACCAACCGAGACTCCCTGATTCCCATCCATAAGCTAATTCGTCAATTGGAGAGCCAAGGAGTGATCAGCAAGACTCATTCACCTTTCAATAGTCCCATATGGCCAGTGCGAAAGTCTAATGGCGAGTGGAGACTAACAGTGGACTATCGCGGCCTGAACGAAGTCACGCCACCACTGAGTGCTGCAGTGCCGGACATGCTGGAACTTCAGTATGAACTTGAATCGAAGGCAGCCAAGTGGTACGCCACAATTGATATCGCTAATGCATTTTTCTCCATCCCTCTAGCAGCAGAGTGCAGGCCACAATTTGCCTTCACTTGGAGGGGAGTCCAATATACTTGGAATAGGCTGCCCCAGGGGTGGAAACACAGCCCTACCATTTGCCATGGGCTGATCCAGTCTGCACTAGAGCAGGGGGAAGCTCCTGAACACCTGCAGTACATCGATGACATTATTGTGTGGGGTGACACAGCAGAGGAAGTTTTCGAGAAAGGGAAGAAAATAGTCCAAATCCTTCTGAAAGCCGGTTTTGCCATAAAACAAAATAAAGTCAAAGGACCTGCACGGGAGATCCAGTTTTTAGGAATAAAATGGCAAGATGGACGTCGTCAAATCCCAATGGATGTGATCAACAAAATAACAGCTATGTCTCCACCAACTAACAAAAAAGAAACACAGACTTTCCTAGGTGTTGTGGGGTTTTGGAGAATGCACATCCCAAATTACAGTCTGATTGTAAACCCACTCTACCAAGTAACTCGTAAGAAGAATGAGTTTGAATGGGGCCCTGAACAACGACAAGCCTTTGAACAAATCAAGCAGGAAATAGTCCATGCAGTAGCCCTTGGGCCAGTTCGAACAGGACCAGATGTAAAGAATGTGCTCTATACTGCAGCCGGGGAGAACGGCCCCACCTGGAGCCTCTGGCAGAAAGAACCTGGGGAAACTCGAGGTCGGCCTCTGGGGTTTTGGAGTCGGGGATACAGAGGATCTGAGGCCCGCTATACTCCAACTGAAAAGGAGATATTGGCAGCATATGAAGGAGTTCGATCTGCTTCGGAGGTGGTCGGTACTGAAGCGCAGCTCCTCCTAGCACCCCGATTACCGGTACTAGGCTGGATGTTCAAGGGAAGGGTCCCCTCTACGCATCATGCAACTGATGCTACATGGAGCAAGTGGGTTGCACTGATTACTCAGCGGGCTCGAATAGGAAACCCCAGTCGCCCAGGAATATTGGAAGTGATCATGGACTGGCCAGAAGGCAAATACTTTGGGATATCATCAGAGGAGGAGGTGGGTCGTGCTGAAGAAGCCCCACTGTACAACCAGTTGCCAGAGAATGAAAAGAAATATGCCCTGTTCACTGATGGGTCCTGTCGTATTGTGGGGAAGCATCGGAGATGGAAGGCTGCTGTATGGAGTCCTACGCGACGAGTTGCAGAAGCTGCTGAGGGAGAAGGTGAATCGAGTCAGTTTGCAGAAGTGAAAGCCATTCAGCTGGCTTTAGACATTGCTGAACGAGAAAAATGGCCAGTTCTCTATCTCTACACCGATTCATGGATGGTAGCAAATGCCCTGTGGGGATGGTTACAGCAATGGAAGCAAAACAACTGGCAGCGTAGGGGCAAACCTATCTGGGCTGCTGCATTGTGGCAAGATATTGCTGCTCGGGTAGAGAACCTGGCTGTGAAAGTACGCCACGTAGATGCTCATGTGCCCAAGAATCGGGCTACTGAAGAACATCAAAACAACCAGCAGGTGGATCAGGCTGCTAAGATTGAAGTAGCTCAGGTGGACCTGGATTGGCAGCATAAAGGTGAATTATTTATAGCCCGATGGGCCCATGACACCTCAGGCCATCAAGGTAGAGATGCAACATACAGATGGGCTCGTGATCGAGGGGTGGACCTGACCATGGACGCTATAGCACAGGTTATTCATGACTGTGAAACATGTGCTGCAATCAAGCAAGCCAAACGGTCAAAGCCTCTTTGGTATGGAGGACGATGGCTGAAATATAAATATGGAGAGGCCTGGCAGATTGATTATATCACACTCCCTCAAACTCGCAATGGCAAGCGCCACGTACTTACAATGGTGGAAGCAACCACCGGATGGCTGGAAACATATCCTGTGCCTCATGCTACCGCCCGGAACACCATCCTGGGCCTTGAAAAGCAAGTCCTATGGCGACATGGCACCCCAGAAAGAATAGAATCAGACAATGGGACTCACTTCCGAAACAACCTTATAGACACTTGGGCCAAAGAACATGGTATTGAATGGGTGTATCACATCCCCTATCATGCACCAGCCTCCGGGAAAGTTGAACGATACAACGGACTGTTAAAGACTACCTTGAAAGCAATGGGCGCTGGGACGTTCAAAAACTGGGATACGCATTTGGCAAAGGCCACCTGGTTAGTCAATACTAGGGGATCTGCCAACCGAGCTGGACCTGCCCAATCAAACCTGTTACGTACTGTAGATGGGGATAAAGTTCCTGTAGTGCATGTAAAAAATATGCTGGGTAAAACAGTCTGGGCTACTCCTGCCTCAGGAAAAGGCAAACCTATTCGTGGAATTGTTTTCGCTCAGGGACCTGGATACACTTGGTGGGTGATGCAAAAGAACGGAGAGGTCCGGTGTGTACCTCAAGGAGATTTAATACTGGGTGAGAATAGCCCATGAACTGAATTGTACCATGTTAATTACTATATAATACTGTATGTTATCACTACTATGACTACTATAGGTGACTAATTAGAATGTATGGAAAAGAGTGTAACCTGAGCATGACATAAATGGTATGGAATAAGGGGTGGATAGATGTCCTGGTTTCAGTTAGAACAGAATTAATTTTCTTCCTAGTAGCTGGTGGAATGCTGTGTTTTGGCTTAGAATGAGAAGAGTGCTGATAACACCCCGATGCTTTAATTGTTGCAGAGCAGTGCTTATACTAAGCCAAGGACATCTCAGCCTTTGCTCTGTCCTGCCAACGGGCAGGCTGGGGGGTGCAGTAAGAGCTGGGAGGGGACAGACCCAGGACAGGTGACCCAAACTAGCCAAAGGGGTATTCCATACCATCTGACGTCATGCTAAACAATATATAGGGGTGGCTAGCCGGGGGGAGGGGGCCGGACTGCTCGGGGTTAGGCTGGGCATCGGTCAGCGGGTGGTGAGCAATTGCATTGTGCATCACTTGTTTGTACATACTATTATTACTTTCGTATTATCACCATTGTATCATCATTATTATTATTGTTATTATTATTTTGTTATTTTTTTTTTCCTGTCTTATTAAACTGTCTTTATCTCAACTCACGGGCTTCACTTTCCATTTCTCTCCCCCGTCCCAGAGAGGGAGGGGGGAGGGTGAGCGAACGGCTGCGTGGTGTTTAGCTGCCGGTCGGGTTAAACCACGACAACTGTGATCTTGTTACATAGATTTTTTTCCTTTTTTGTACCAAAAGCTTTATTTCAAATAATTCTTTACACTTCTCTTCCAATCATATTTTTGCATGGGATGCTTTGCATATTTTGATATGGAATTTGAAACAAGTGTCTTTTAAAACTCCTCTTTAATTGTTCTGTTCCCCCCCCACCCCCACCCTCCAAGGTCTTTGACTTGTTGAACAGGAAGACAAAATTAAGAGTGTTAGAAGATGGTAAACAGCAAGTCCAGGTGGTGGGATTACAGGAACGGGAAGTCAAATGTGTTGAAGATGTTCTTAAGTTTATTGAAATAGGCAACAGCTGCAGGTATCTCCCATAGCTTCTACAAGCTTTTCATTGTAAATTAAAGAATGATAACATCTCTTGATTATTTTTTGTCTCTTCATATCGATGGCTTTTTATTATGCAGTGTGCTTTCTTGATGGTGTTGGCTGCAAATAATAAATCTGCTTGCCTTTTGAATTAAGAGTTTCTCTGTCTCCTAGAGAGAAATAAGAACTGATTTTTCTACAGGATATGAACTGCATGCATTTATGTAACCACTTTACTGGTTTAAATTCACATTGTTTATAATCTGGAATACTACCAGATGTTTTGTTCTAAAAAGGCCTTATACATAGTAACAGAGGTTAAGCATGAAACTTTTTTTTTATTTTTCAGCTTCATTGTTTTTAAAATTAGCCTTTTGCATGGACTGCTGCCTCATCAGACAAAAATGCAATCAGCATTTTATGTGTAAGCTCTCTGATGATCTGAAATCTTTGAAAATCTTGTTATTCTTGTTTTTAATGTTTAGATGAGGCCCTGAGCAACTTGATCTAGTGGGTGGCATCCCTTCCTATGGCAGGGGGGTTGGAACTAGATGATCTATGAGGTCCCTTCCAACCCAAGCCATTCTATGATTCTATGATTAATGGGAAGGTAAAATATTATAAATTTTCCATTTATGTTTGAAGAGATGGAAACAGGTATAACTGTACTGTGTACATCAGATTATTAGGGTTATATCTCAAGTGTCCATCAATATGTTAGACACAGTCAACATATGTAAGAAGATACAGGACACTGCTCTGAAAAAAATAGTGTTCTGAGGGTAGTGTGTTTAATATGTATGGTCCTTCAGATCTTCATATGTCTTGCCCTTCTCTCCTTTTGTCCAAAGGACATCTGGTCAGACATCTGCAAATGCACACTCATCTCGAAGCCATGCAGTGTTTCAGATTATTCTCCGAAGGAAAGGGAAATTGCATGGTAAATTTTCTCTGATTGATTTGGCTGGAAATGAAAGAGGAGCAGATACTTCCAGTGCAGACAGACAGACACGGCTGGAAGGTGCTGAAATTAACAAGAGCCTTTTAGCACTCAAGGTAACTGAAATGTTTCCACTGAGTTTGCGTAAGTGGAAACCTTCTACATATAATAACAATGACTATTAAAACGAGTGTTTCTGCAGGCTTTGCTTGTCTACATTGTCTACTGATGTGACAGGTAAAATAATGTATTGATTTTTCCTTTAAATGCCTGAAGGAACATCTGGTAATTACCAAGTAGAAACATTGTGGTATCAACTTTCATGTAGTTTAAAAATAAAAATAAATCCCAGTTCTTGAATGTGAAGACTTTTCTGATAAACACCTAAATGGGGATGAGAGTTAACTTACTTTGGTACTCAGGGTCTGAAATACTAACTGGAAATATTCTTTCTGATCTCAGTGTGTGTACATGTGTTTATTTATATATGTATATATATTTAGAAAATATATATAAAAAAACCTCTATGACATATTTATTTACTGCTGTTAATTAATTCACTGAAAACAACACAACAGCAATATATCCAGAAAAGTAACAAATAGATTAAATTAACCCTTGAAAATTGGGATCCATTTTTGATAGCTCTTCATAACAAATTGTCTGATACAGTTGCTTTATAGATTTTCATACATTAATCCAGAAAACATCAAGAGAGCTAAGAAATATCATGTAAATATTAAATGTGCTTTGTGTTTGTGTGTGTGTGCTTTATAATGTTCTGAAGAGGTTCGGTCTAAATAGTGAAAATGATTATTTGGTCTCAGTTGGGGAAACAGTAATTTTGAATGTCCTAGAACTTATCTCTATTGTTGGTTAGCTTTGCTTAGGTTTAGTACTCTCTGCACTAGTACTGTGCTTTTATATAAAGAATCTAAACCCAAAGTCTCTGTGCTTATTGTATTATCCCCAATATAAACTTGAGAGAAGACTTTTATCTGCCTGTAAGTAGATCCCACAGAACACCACAAAATTGTAATGTGCCATTACAAAATTGTATGGCATGTAGAAAAATTTGAAGCAGCAGTTCCAAAACTGTGTCCTGTTTTCATTTCACATCTAAATAAATAATGCAAGCAACATTGTGTTGACTTTTATCACTTTTTTTTCACGTGTATTTAATTTACTTGCTGATTTTGTGTTGGTTAGTATCTTCAGTGCAATACTCATACAAACATTTTTTTCATACAACTCATCTTTTTAATTATAGTGAGAAGTTCTGCTGCTGCTGTACTGGTGGTTGTGATCTAAATTATATGGAGAAGGGGAAATAAAAATAAGTGGAGGTCTTGCAGAGGTCTAAACAGCAGTACGATAAGATATAACTGTTTAACAATGATGATAATTTTCCATTTTTCATCTATCTCCAAAATCATTACACAGCTTTTTCCATTTAATTTCAACTTGAAAATAACGTCAAAGCTTTTGAATATAAACTAGTATGTTCTGAAGAGTAGCCTTTGGTGCTAATCCAAGACTTGCTACTCACATGTGGATGTCAGTCCTGTCTTAACCCACTCAGGTTTTTGGTAAAAGAAGTTATTTTTATAATGTCTCTACATGGAATTAGTGTTGTCATCTTGTTACCTGGTTTACTGAGCTGTGATGAAAAGAAAAACTAGTTGAAAACTCTATTAATTTAGAAGCTGGCAGTGTCCTCCCATAATCGTTTTACTATTAAGGAGACAATACAATTCTAATTTTTCCAGGAGTGAGCAAACTAAAAATCATTACAGTAAATTAAAATATCATAATGAAACATGTTGGTTGCCATGCCTGCAATTCAACGTATACGTTTGTTACTGTTTTTAGTTTGTAATGTCACACATTAAAAATCTGTTGTCCCTCTTCCTGTCTAATCTACTTTTTTCTTTATGTAAGTATAGTAGTAATGTACAAAAATTTCAAAAATTTCAAAGAATGCACTGCCTTGCTCACTTATGTGTATTGAGTTCTTTTAAGCATTTGTAAGTAATATTCGCATTCAACAAGTTTCAGTCTTTCTGTTTACCTGAGCTGTGTCCATTCTATAAAACTCAGCTGGTGAATTTTTAAATAATCACTTTAGTTAAAGCCAATTTGCCATTGTGTTTGTTCTGTTCTGTATCGTGGCAGTTTTATTCTGAACCCTTTTTTAGTTCTGTTTTATGCTGTTTCACAGTTGCAATGTTTTCTTGGATTATCATTCCACGGTTTCTGGCCTGGCTTTTGTAAGAACCTGTTTCTAGGAAACTTCAAAAGCTTAAATTTAAACTTTCTTATGTAAGAAGCAATTTATTAGCAGATTTTTGGACTCTGAGTGGGCAGAAGTGATGTTAAGGTTATAATGATGGTGGATAGTACTCTTATACTGCTGCTACAGTCGCTTCTATAACTTCTATAGTAATTTCATAGTATTTCTGCACAGTATTTCTCACTGGAAGTCTCTAACTAGTTGTAAATATTAGTTTAGGCTCACACTCTTCTTATGAGTGAAAGAAGAGACATTAACCCTGTTTTTTTCACATGATAAATATTTTAAAACAGGAAATTGCTTATGTTTTCAAGTGTCTACTTGACAACATCAATGTAGAGCTATACTTGCTATGTTTGTGACCTGTGGAAGCTTTCAGAAAGTTTGGGCATTGCTGTTTTCATCTGAGCTGTAAAGAAAGTTAGTGGTAGAGCCAGAATCAAAGCTATTGCTTTTAAATGATAGTTAACTAACACATTACCATTCACATTTCTTCTGTTGGTGGATGATATAGATCATTCAGGCTTCTGCAGCTGATAGTCAGAAATAGTTGTTAGTCTGAAGATATAACATAAACACTGAATTTGTTGTTGGATACAATACATGTAAATATTTTGGATGAGACTGAAAAAGTTTTAGGTGCCTAAATTCCTTTACAATCCTACCTCTCTACTGAACTTAATGAGAGGTAAAAAGCTTAACACTTCTTGAATCCAAGCTTTAATGTTAAATTAAACATTAACATTGATGTTAGAGGACAGCAACATAAAGCATGTATTATCTGATTTTTGAATTTCATTTGTATTATGCGTTTTTCTCTAACATGGGGTGAATAAATATCAATCTCTTTGTTCTTTCAGGAGTGCATTAGAGCCTTAGGCCGAAATAAACCTCATACACCATTCAGAGCAAGTAAGCTTACTCAGGTGTTAAGAGATTCGTTCATAGGAGAAAACTCCCGTACCTGTATGGTAAGTTTGTTTAGTTAACTGTATGTTTTAACAATTACAAAGAAAAAAGAATCTAGGAATACAGGATATTATGTTAAGAACTGGTCACTCACTGCTGGCAATCTGTTAAGCTTAAAATAAGAAAAGAAGGAGAGAAAAATAAAAAACAATATATTTGGAGGGAGTCTTTCAGAAGAAGTGTCTCAAATAATTTTCTCCCTCCTCTACTTTTTATTGGCCTTTCTTATTGTTCTTCTTTTTTAGTTAGGCACCTAGATGGAAACACTTCTAGACTAGTGTTGTTGGGTTTTTATTGTTTGTTGGTTTTAATGTCTTAATTGCATGAGAGTATTGTTTGTTGAATCGTAATTTTGCAAAAGATGGTGTAAACTGGAAGTATACTGACGAGTCTTTAAATGACAAAGGCAAATTTAGAGTTGGTATCAAAGGCATCAGAATATGCTTTAGGCTGTTGAGGGGACCATAGCTGAGATAGGTGGGATGAATAGTTTTGTATTTTTATAAGCGTGCATTTGCATTGGTCTGAAAAGCGGAATTCTTCTGTTAGGTAGAAAAAACAGATAAAAGCATTGATTTCCAGTGTTTTTACTTGTCCAGCCATAACATTCTACCCTTATGGAAATGCAAACTCTCTATGGTGAATGCTGTTAGGCTTGTTTGTATTACTTTTCACAGACTCCTTGGAATTAGTCTACAGGCCACAGAAATCTGCAGACTCACAGCATGAAAACCATGGTGTTAGGGCAGCCTAGCTGCTAGGTATGGTTCTAGTTTGAAAATTGTGGTAAAATAGTATTTTTTTTAATTAATCTTTTATTCTTCTTCAGTTTTCTAATGAAAATACAGGATTGTTTTCTTTCCACTGAGACATGACTTCATAAATTCAGGATCAGAAAGCTAAACTGTGCATCTCTAGCTAATGTATCCACAAAACTGAAGAAAATTTGGAAAGTAAACCTTGTGGGAACTACTCTCTGTACATAGAAGAATTAATATTTGTGAATGTTTCATGAAGTTCTGAAAAATCTGAAGCTTTTTTATTTATTACTTTTCTCATAGAGTTGTAATAATGTTTCCTGTTTTTAATAATGTTTCCTGTTTAAATGCATAAGAATGCCATCAAGAATAACCCATGATCTATGGGTGTTTAATTCCTGATAAAGTTCATGTTCCTTATTTTATATTCAATATAGTTCTGAATTAAGGAAAAGAATCGCCTCTGAAAGCGAGTGGAAATATGACTGAATTATTTTTCTTGTTTATACAACTACAGTCATATTACAATTAAGAAAATGAACCTACAGTACATCTTTACTATTCTTTGAATTGAGCTCTCACATTTGCAGCACCCATTCCTGCAATAGCTAGATAGATGCAGAAGAAAGCTGCCTGTCTACAGATCTGACAGGTTTCTGAACATTATATATTGAATTGAGGGAAGTGTAGGAGATACTTTAGCCTAGAATTACCTCCAGTTCTTTTCAGTTCCCTGGAAAGAGGAGAGATTTGCACTGCAGTGGCCAAGTGGTGGAAAGAGTAGATAATGGTCAGCACCTTCACCCATCTTCTGGGTCTTCCTTTGCCTCTTGTATCAAGACAATTTATTCAGCCTTTCACTCTGGTATTTACAGCTGTCTCTTTAGCAGGGTGTGCCTGATTTGTAAGCACATTCATATTTAGGTTTTATTTTGTACACTGGCAAAACTTTACTCTCAAAATATACAGGGAAAGAAATGGCAAATCATTATGGTTTATAATAGCTATAGTTGAACGGTCTTTTATTAAATTAAAAGAGTACTTATTCTGAGGGTTCAGTGACTGCTTTTTTGCAGCTGAGATATAATATTAGCTGTGGTGCTTAGAACTTCTAAAATGATTGCAAAATAGTTTAAAAATAAATTGTTTAATTTCAGGTTTCTACAGTTAACTGTAGGGATCACTGATATGTTCTCTAGAATAGGGTCTACTTTATATGAAGTAATATGAAAGCATAGAAGAACTTCATAGGTATAGTAGTGTTTCAATTATTACAAGGTAACACATAGATAATGGTATTATTTACTCCAAAATATTTTAGCCTGTTACAGGCAAAATAAACTAAAGAGATTGCAACAGAGAAATATTATGCCGATTTTGCTTATCAGTGAGGCATTTATTGTAAAGGAATTCCTTAACGAGACAAAGATTTGATCCAATATTCTAATGTGCAAATAGATTAAGACATTTGCAAATATGCTGGTATTTTTCAATGTGGAAAGCATATAAAAGGATGGAGTAAAAACTTGTGATTTTAACTTATTAAGAGATTCTTGAAATGTCCTGGTATAAAATATTTTGCCTTTTTCATTTGCTTTCTGACATACTTTCTGACATACTAAGTGGGATGTTCAAATAAAATTTCTTTGGTAATTTCTACACTTAATTCTTATTCAGCTTTGACTTTCATAGTTTAGACTTCCTGTTCCAGTTTTACAAGTTACATGTTCAGGGATGGAGCATTCTCCTCTGTATATAAGGTTAAAATATGATTCAGAAACCTATTTTTTGAAGATAACTTCCACATGGACAGTTATGACTGGGATCTGCTTCATTCTAAACAAATACAGAGATGTACAGTCAACATAAACTGTTTGATTTGAACATTATTAGTTCTTGCAGTTGCACTGAAGTTCTTCTCCTCTAATAGTTTCAAAGATCATTTGAAGTTGGTTTTGAAGAGTTACATATTAGCATAATGTATCGTCTCAACTTTGCAGGGTAGCTACATACAATAGTCCTTTTTAACCAGTTCTGTATCCTTAAGATGCTACATCCTTGACATGCTGCAATCATTACTGAAGTTCCAGACTGCCCAGTCCTCCAGGTTGGGAGTAGGAACTTGGAGACTTGAGTGTCCCAAATGGGATGTTGATCCCACTGTAATGGCTTATAAGCAATACTGGTAGGGAGAACGGTGATGGCTGGTCTTAAAGATATTCCTTTCTGTAGTGCAACCTTTTCCATTCTACTCAATTGGAATTACGAATGAGGAAGCGAGCTATGCAGAGGTCAGTCATAGAATCATAGAATGGTATAGGCTTCAAAAATCATAGAATTTTGTTGTGGTTTAACCCAGCAGGCAGCTAAGCACCACACAACCAATCACTTACCCCCCCTGCACCCCAGTGGGATGGCGGAGAGAATCAGTGGGAAAAAAAGTAAAAGATTGTGGGTTGAGATAAAGACAGTTTAATAGGACAGAAAAGGAAGAGAAATAATAATAATGATGATGATGATGATAATAATAATAATAATAATATGCACAAAGCAAGTGATGTGCAATGCAATTGCTCACCACCCGCTGACTGATGCCCAGCTCAGCCCCAAGCAGCAGTCCCTACCCCCTGCAGCCAGCCACCCCATATTAATTGTCCAGCATGACATCACATGGTACAGAACATCCCTTTGGCCAGTTTGGGTCAGCTGTCCTGGTTCTGTCCCCTGCCAACACCTGGGGTGCCCCCAGTCTGCACTGGCAGGGCAGTATGAGAAACTGGAAAGTCTTCGACTTAGTATAAGCACTGCTCTGCAACAATTAAAACATCAGTGTGTTATCAACAATTCTCACCCTAAATCCAAAAAACAGCACCACACCAACTACTATGAGCAAAATTAACTCTATCCTAGCTGAAACGAGGACAATATCTACCCCTTATTTCATACCATTTATATCATGCTTCGGTCCAACACTTTACAATACATTACAATTAATCACCACTTTTTGTACATATTTATATAGGAGTATATATATATATATATATATAAAGTGTCCACTAAGTTTGTTTAGTCTGTGACTGACTTTGGGCTCCCATTTGACACAACAGTCTTTCAGGACAGAAGAGATGGTGTGTAATTTTGGATCAGCTGGACGTCCTTTGCAGGTCCTTTGACCTTAATTTGTTTTATGGCAAAACCAGCCTTCAGAAGGATTTGGAATATTTTCTTCCTTTCTCAAAAGCTTCTTCTCCTGTGTCACCCCACACGATCATGTCATCAATGTACTGCAGGTGTTCAGGAGCTCCTTGGCTCTCTGGATGATGAATTAGCTTATGGATGGGAATCAGGGAGTCTCGGTGCAATATTGCCACTGGTGAACAGTTGTGGTAGCGATTGGCACCTGCTGTTCTTCGACCCTCAGCAACCCCACAACAGAAGGGTCCTCTGAGAGACCAGGCAAGGTAAACAGCTGCTTAATCTCCTCCCTATTCAAGGCAGCTATGTCAAAAGCCCACCCTTTGGGGTCCTTAAAGTACCCTCTCCTGAGGTAGTCTATGCCGAGGATGCATGGAGCCTCTGGGCCAGTCACAATGGGATGCTTTTGCCACTCATTCCCAGTTAGACTTACTTCAGCTTCCAGTACAGTTAGCTGTTGGGATCCCCCTGTCACTCCAGAGATAGAGATGAGTTCTGCCCCTTGGTGACCTGATGACATTAGGGTACACTGTGCGCCTGTGTCCACTAAAGCTTTATATTTCTGCGTTTCCGGTGTGCCAGGCCATCGAATCCACACAGTCCAGTAAACCCGACTGTCCCACTTCTCCCCCTGGCTGGAGGCAGGGCCCCTCTAGTCCTGGTCAAAGTATTCATTACTCTGGAGGACTGCCAGCAATTTTCCCAGAAGACCTCCCCCTTTTGTGATTGTGTTTCCTTGCAACTCATGTACCTGTGTCTCTAGGGTCGAGGTAGATTTTCCATTAGGAGGAAAATTAACTCTGTCCTAGCTAAAACCAGGGCAAGTTTCAACCCCTCTGGTTCTAATTTAAATATACCCTCTTTCAATTTAAAGCCATCCCCCCTTGTCCTATCACTACGTGCCCTTGTAAAAAGTTCCCTCTCCAGCTTTCTTGTAGATCGCCTTTAAGTACTGGAAGGGTGCTGTAAGGTCTCCCTGGATCCTTGTCTTTTCCAGACTGAAAACCTCCAATTTTCTCAGCCTGTCTTTGTAGGAAAGGTGCTCCAGTCCTCTGATCTTCTTTGTGACTCTCCTCTAGATGCACTCAAACAGGTCCATGTCCTTATATTGGAGGCCCCAGAGCTGAATACAGTACTCCAGGTGGGGGTCTCACGAGAGCCGAGTAGAGGGGAAGAATCAACTCCCTTGACCTGCAGTCCGTGCCTCTTTTGATGCAGCCCAGGATATAGCTGGCTTTCTGGGCTGAAAGTGCATATTTCTTTCCAACCTCTACAATTCTGTGATTCTGTCTCTAGGGAACCTGCCTTGACAGGGAGTTTGGACCTGATGATCTCTCAGGGTCCCTTCCAACCCCTACAATTCTGTGATTGCCAGCTCATGTCAAGCTTCTTATCAACCAACACCCCCAGGTCCTTCTCATCAGGGCTGCTCTCTATCCACTCTCCACCCAGTCTGTATATGTGCTTGGGATTGCCCTGGCCCAGATACAGGACCTTGCACTTGGCCTTGTTGAACTTCATGAGGTTGTCTGTCAATCACCTGGAGGTGACTGGTGACATGTTGGCTGTCACCAATCACCTCCTTATTTTCCATATGCCCAAACGTGTTTTCCAGGAGGATCTTCTCCATGATCTTGCCAGGCACAGGGGTGAAACTGACTGGCCTGTGGCTCCCCACATCTTCGTTTTTTCCCTTTTTA
Source organism: Aythya fuligula (assembly GCF_009819795.1). NCBI lineage: Eukaryota > Metazoa > Chordata > Aves > Anseriformes > Anatidae > Aythya > Aythya fuligula. The sequence continues at coordinate 11,710,507 of NC_045594.1, forward strand.
AATATGGGGGTTATGTTTCCCCTCTTCCAGTCTGTGGGAACTTCACTAGACTGCCATGACTTCTCAAATATGATGGACAGTGGCTTATCAGCTACATCTGCCAGTTCCCTCAGGACCCACGGATGCATCTCATCAGGTCCCATGGACTTGTGTACCTTTAGATTCCTTAGCTGGTGTTGAACCTGATCTTCTCCTACAGTGGCCAGTTCATCACTCTCCCAGTCCCTGCTCTTTTGCATTCTGGGACTTGGGCTATAGAGCAAACTAGGTCTCTTGCTGGAGAAGACTGAGGCAAAAACGTCATTGAGTCCCTCAGCCTTCTCCATATCCTGGGTGTCCAGATCTCCCGTTTCCTTTGAAAGAGGGCCCACAGTTTCCCTAGCCTTCCTTTTATCACCAATGTACCTATAGAAGCCTGTACCTATAGGCTTCCTTTTTGTGTTAGTTTAGTCAGCAGTTCCTTGTTCATCCATGAACATACCTCCTGATGTTTTTCCTTGACTTTCTCTTTGTTGGGATGCATCCCTCCTGAGCTTGGAGGAGGTCACCCTTGAATAGAGACCAGCTTTCTTGGGCCCCTCTTCCCTCCAGGGCTTTCATAGAATCATTGAATCATAGAATATCCTGAATTGGAAGGGACCCATAAAGGTCATCGAGTCACCTCCTGGCACCACACAGGTCTACCCAAAAATTCAGACCATATAACTAAGAGCACAGTCCAAACACTTCTTAAACTCCAACAGGCTTGGTGCCGTGACTATGTCCCTGGAAAGCCTGTTCCAGTGCCCAACCACCCTTTTGGTGAAGAACCTTTTACTGATATCCAGCTTGAACCTCCCCTGTTGCAGCTTGACTCCAGTTCCTTGGGTTCTATCATTGGTCACTAAAGAGAACAGATCGGTGCCTGCCCCTCCACTTCCCCTCGTGAGGAAGCTGTAGACCACTTTTCCAGACTGAACAGACCAAGTGACCTCAGCCGCTCCTCGTATGTCTTCCCCTCTATGCCCTTCACCATCTTTGTAGCCCTTCTCTGGACACTCTCCAATAGTTTCATGTCCTTTTTGTACTGTGGTGCCCAGAACAGCACACAGTACTCGAGATGAGGCCACACCAGCGCAGAGTAGAGTGGGACAATCACTTCCCTCGACCAACAACTAGCAATACCATGTTTGATGCACCCCAGGATAAGGTTGGCCCTCCTGGCTGCCAGGGCACACTGCTGGCTCATATTCAGCTTGCTATCAACCACAACCCCCAGATCACTCTCTGCGGGGCTGCTCTCCAGCGTCTCATCGTCCAGTCTGCACATATAGCCAGGGCTGCCCCTTCCCAGGTGCAGGACCCGGCACGTGCTTGTGTTAAACTTGATGTGTTTGGTGATTGCCCAGCTCTCCAATCTGTCCAGATCTCTCTGCTAGGCCTTTCCATCCTCAGCAGAGTCAACAACTCCTCCAAGTTTAGTATCATCAGCAAATTTGCTCAAAACACCTTCTAGTCCTACATCCAAATCGTTTATAAAAACATTGAAGAGACCTGGCCATAAAATGGAGCCCTGGGGTACCCCACTAGTGACCATCAGCCAGCCTGATGCGGCCCCATTTACCACAACCGTTTGAGCCCTGCCTGTCAGCCAATTGCTCACCCATCGTAGGATGCTTTTGTCTAGCTGTATGCTGGACATTTTGTCCAGTAGGATCCTATGGGAAACTGTGTCAAAAGCTTTACTGAAATCCAAAAAGATCACATCAGATGGTTTCTCCTGATAGACTAGACGGGTGACTTTATCATAAAAGGAAATCAAATTTGTTAGGCAGGACCTTCCCCTCGTGAACCCATGTTGGCTGGGACCAATGACTGCATTGTCCCCCAGGTGCGCTTCACTAACTTCAAGGATCATCTTCTCCATAATTTTACCAGGCCCTGATGTGAGACTGACAGGCCTGTAGCTGCCAGGGTCCTCTTTCTTGCCCTTCTTTAAAATTGGTGCAACATTTGCCAGCTTCCAGTCTACTGGGACCTCTCCAGATTCCCAAGACCATTGAAAAATAATTGAGAGAGGTCCTGTGATGACGTCAGCCAGCTCTCTAAGTACCCTGGGATGAATCCCAACCGGACCCATGGACTTGTATGGATCCAGGTGGAGCAGCAAATCCCACACACATTCAGGGTTGGCTGGGAGTTTATCATTCCCACTGTCACGGTCCTCCAGCTCAGGGTACCCAGGGTCCCAAAGTCCATCATCGGCATTGAAGACGGAGGCAAAGAAGGCATTAAACGTCTCTGCTTTGCCTATGTCCTTGTTTGTGAGGTGACCATCCCCATCAAGTAGGGAACCTATGTTTTCTCTGGTCCTCCTTTTTCTGTTCACATATTTAAAAAGCCCTTTTTATTGTCTCCCACAGACCTGGCCAGCTTCAACTCTAGTTGGGCTTTGGCTGCACAAATTTTCTCCCTACAAAGACGAACAGCATCCCTGTAGTCCTTCCACATTGCTTGATCCTGCTTCCAGCAGCCATAGGCTTTCTTTTTGTGCCTAAGGTACTCTGACACAAAGTACAAGTACTTTGTCCCATGGTACTCTACGAAGCCGATCCCTGAATAGGCCAAATTCTGCTATCCCGAAGTCCAGGGTAGCGAGCTTGTTGTGTACTCTCTTCACTGCACTCAGGATCCTAAACTCCACCATCTTATGGTCACTGCAGCCGAAGCTGCCCTTGAGTTTCACATTCCTCTCCAACCCCTCCCTGTTAGTAAGCATGAGGTCCAGCATAGCACCTCTCCTCCTTGGCTGCTCTATCACTTGGAGAAGGAAGTTGTCATCATTGCGTTCCAGGAACCACCTGGATTACCTGTGCCCTGCTCTGCTGTCCCTTCAACAGATATTGGGGTGGTTGAAGTCTCCCATGAAGACCAGGGCTTGTGAACATGAGGCTGCTTCTATCTGTCTGTAGAGGTCCTCATCTGGTCGGGTGGCCTGTAGCAGACCTTTCACTATGTCACCTGTCCCTGCCCTCCCTTTAATCCTGACCTATAAACTGTCAGTCAGATCCTCATCCTAGGCAGAGCTCCATGCCCTCCAGGTAGTCATTGACATAGAGGGAAACACCCCTTCCTCATCTTCCCTGCCTGTCTTTCCTGAATAGCCTGTATCCTTGCATTCCAGCACTCCAGTCATGGAAATCATCCCACCACGTCTCTATGATGCCAATAAAATCATAGCCCTGTAGGTGTGCGCATGTCTCTAACTCCTCTTGTTTATTCCCCATGCTATGTGTGTTGCCTAGAGACATTTTAGTTGGGCCCCTGATGAAGCTGACTTACTGGCTGGAGTTTCTGGAATTACTTCATGCTGCTCTTCAGGTGCTCTTCTGCTGACTTGTGAAGTCCTCCTGTCCTGCCTGGACTGGGCTTGTTGGGGCATGAGAACATGTGACTTAGTGGGTGTTTCTTTTCAACAGAGTCTTGTGCCCTGAAGGTAGTATCATGGCTGTGGGCACCTACAGTGGCACTTCCCTATAGCTGTTCCTTATACACTTGAAGACGTAACAGTCTCCTGGCATTATGGCAGTTGCCACATGTTGTATACTGTGAACAGTAAACTGATGAAAGTGATGCATGCACCTTTCATATAAAGTGACTTCGGAAAGATTTTAGGAACATGTAGATTTTTGTTAATTAGTATCCACAATGCTTTATAAAGAGACATGCAATCAAATGATCTTTTCAAATCTACAATTATTTTCATTAGCAACTGATGCATACCGGTATTAGAGATTTAAGCAGTGTATGTATTAGCAAGCTCTTTAGACTTTCTAACCCCTTCCCATAGTATATTTTTCCTTTCTCCCCAGTAGGAGAAATTCCTCTCAGGATGACTACCTGTGATCTTGTATGGTAATGTCAGCAGCAGGATGAAACAAAAGACCAGGATTATCTAATCTTCATCAGTTTCAGTCTCCTGATGCTGTGCTGCCAGCAAAAATGGTAGTGTTTAGGATCATAGAGATGTTTTTCCTGGGTAGTGCCTCTATGACTCTCCTGAAAGGAGCAGAGATTAAAAAAATGGACTACTGAGAGAAGCTAGGACAAATCATGATGCCACTGTTGCATGATCACTGTTTTTATTTTTGCTGAGTGTTGAAAAGAAGGTGAGATCTTCAGGGTATTTTATTTAACTGGAAAAAAGAAAGACTTACAGATCCCAGATATGTCTGATAATAATTTATCTATCAAGTGTTATTTACAGATAATTTCTAGTTCAGAAAAAGAAAACATCTTTATTTAGGAAAATACCTAAACACATGCTTATCTTTAATATCATTAAGTACAGTTTTGGACTATAGCCAACAAACAGATCTCTTAATCAGTATGCAGTCTGCTTGAATGGAGAACAGCTTTTGAAGATGCATATATAAAAATAATATCTGGTAATCATATGCAGGATGCATTAGACTTATTTTCTACTGAGTTGCATATTTCCTGTTTGAGGAGCCTTATTTTTTCAGTTAGAGTTTTGCATTTACATATTATGCTACCAAGCTGTCAGATGTCGGAAATTGACTGAAATTTCCATGAATTCTTAATGTGTCAGGTATGGTTAAAAAAAAAAAAAGAAAAAAAAAAGGTTTGACTTGACAGACTTGACATCTGTTCTTGAGGTGTCATTGTATTGGGACAGCTGAACAGAGTAGATTTTTTTGTAGATCTCAAATGAAACGGGATTAAAAAAAAAAACACAAACAAAACACAACAAAAAAAACCCTTTATTTAACTTCATCTACCCCCTTTTCTTAATGTGTGCAAATTATTAATGTGTGGCTTGTTTTCTGCAGATTGCTACAATTTCTCCAGGGATGGCATCATGTGAAAACACTCTAAATACATTGAGATATGCAAATAGGTATGGAAAATGTTATTGCTTGTAGCTATCCTGGCTGTTGATCACTGGAGTTTAGAATACTGTTGTTCCATGATGTGTAATTGTTTCAGCCATTTATTTAGTCATTTTTTACAACCATTACAGTAGAATCAGTAGAAACTGCATTTAAGCCATTATCATAGAATCATGATAGAATGATTTGGGTTGGAAGGGACCTCAAAGATCATCTTGTTCCAACCTCCCCTTGCCATAGGCAGGGACATTACCCACTAGATCAGGTTGCTCAGGGCTTCACTGAACCTGATCTTGAACACCTCCAGGGATGGGGCATCCCACAACCTCTCTGGGCAACCTGTTCCAGTGCCTCACCACCCTCTGAGTGAAAAATTCCTTTCTAACCTCTAATCTAAATCTCCCCTCTTTTAGTTTAAAACCATTCCCCTTTGCCCTGTCATTATCTGACTGAGCAAAGAGTCACTCTGCATCTTTTTTATAAGTCCCCTTTAAGTACTGAAAGGCTGTAATGAGGTCGCCTCAGAGCCTTCATTTCTGTAGGCTGAAAAACCCCAGCTCTCTCAGCCTTTCATCGTAGGAGAGGCGCTCCAGCCCTCTGATCATCTTTGTGGCCCTCCTCTGGACCCGCTCTAACAGATCCACATCCTTCTTGTGCTGGGGGCTTCAGACCTGGATGCAATACTCCAAGTGGGGCCTCACAAGGGCAGAGTAGAGGGGGACAATCAGCCCCCTTGACCTGCTGGCTACTCCTCTTTTGATGCAGCCCAGGATGCAGTTGGCCTTTTGGGCTGCAAACGTGCACTGCTGGCTCATGTCAAGCTTATCATCCATCAGAAACCTCAAGTCCTTCTCTGAAGGGCTAGTCTCAATGAGTTCTTTCTCCCAGTCTGTACTCATGTCCGGGATTGCCCTGGCCCAGGTGCAGGACCTTGCACTTGGCCTTATTGAACCTCATTAGGTTCATGTGGGCCGAATTCACAAGCTTGTCCAGGTCCCTTTGGATGGCATCTCATCCTTCTATTGTATCAACCACACCACTCAGCTTAGTGTCATCTGCAAACTTGCTGAGGATGCACTTGATCCCACTATGTCATTGATAAAGATATTAAACAGTACCTGTCCCAGGAAAGACCCCTGAGGGACAACACTCATCACTGGCCTCCACTTGGATATAGATATCATAGAAATCATAGAAACGCAAGGTTGGAAAGGACCTACAAGTTCATCTAGTCCAACCGTCCTCCTGTCACCAATACTAAACTATTAAATCATCTCTTGTAGCACCTGGCGGTGCTTCTTGAACACCACCAGGGATAGTGACTCCGCCACCTCCCTGGACAGGCTGTTCCAGTGCCTGACCACTCTTTGAGAGAAAAGGTTTTTCATGATATCTAATCTAAACCTCCCCTGGTGCAACTTGTGGTCATTTCCTCGAGTCCTAAGTCCTAATAGAGCCATTGACCACCAGTATCTGTGTTTGACCTTCAAGCCAATTCCTTATCCACTGAACGGTCCACCCATCAAATCTATATCTCGCCAATTTGGAGACCAGGATGTCATATAGGTCCATGTCAAAGGCCTTGCAGAAGTCCAGGTAGATGACATTGGTCAGTCTTCCTTTGTCACCTGATGCAGTCACTCAATTGTAGAAAGCCACCAGACTGGTCAGGCAGGATTTGCCCTTGGTGAAGCCGTGCTGGCTGTCTCAGATCACCTCTTCTTGCATGTGCCTCGACACTACTTCCAGGAGGATCTTTTCCACAATCTTGCCAGGCACAAAGGTGAGGCTCACCAGAGGTGGTTATAGTCTGCAGTGCAAGGAGTATGGAAGACGCCACTATTAGTTTTGCCCCTGCTCTGGAGGCATCTCCAGATTCCCTAGAGTGCTGGCTGAGATACCTTCCAAAAAGCACAGAATCACAGAATGGGTGGGAGTGAAAGGGACCTCTGAAGATCATCTAGTCCAACCCCCCTGCTGAGCAGGATCACCTAGAGCACGTTGCGCAGGATGGCATCCAGGCAGGTTTTGAATATCTCCAGAGAAGGAGACTCCACAACCTCTCTGGGCAATCTGTTTTCTGTCACCCTCACGGTAAAGAAGTGCCCTCTCATATTCAGATGGAACTTCCTGTGTTTAAGTCTGTGCCTGTTGCCTCTTATCCTATCACTGGGCACTACTAAACCATCTGGCCCCATCCTCTTGACACCCTCCCCTCAGATATTTATGCACATTGATAAGATCCCCTCTTGGTCTTCTCTTCTCCAGGCTAAACAGGCCCAGTTCTCTCAGCCTGTCCTCGAATGACAGGTGCTCCAGTCCTCTAGTCATCTTCATAGCCCTCCTCTGGACTCGCTCCAGTAGTTCTATGTCCCTCTTGTTCTGGGGCGCCCAGAACTGGACACGATACTCCAGACATGGCCTCACCAGGGCCGAGTAGAGGGGGAGGATCACCTCCCTTGACCTGCTGGCAACACTCTTCTGAATGCAGCCCAGGATACCGTTGGCCTCCTTGGCCACAAGGGCACATTGCCGACTCATGGTCAGCCTGATGTCCACCAGGACTCCCAGGACTCTCTCTGCAGAGCTGCTCTCCAGCAGGTCACTCCCCAGCCTGTACCGGTGCTTGGGGTTATTCCTCCCTAGGTGCAGGACCCTGCACTTGCCCCTGTTGAACTTCATGAGGTTCCTCTCGGCCGATCCCTGCAGCCTGTTGCTATCCCTCTGAACGGCAGCACAGCCCTCTTGGGTATCCGCTACTCCTCCGAACTTTGTGTCATCAGCAAACTTGCTGAAGGTGCACTCTGTTCCATCGTCCAGGTCACTGATGAATAAGTTGAACACTGGACCCAGTACTGACCCCTGGGGGACACTGCTAGCTACAGGCCTCCAACTAATTTCTGCATCACTAAGCACAACCCTCTGAGTTCTGCCATCCAGCCAATTATCAATCCAACTCACCGTCCACTCATCTAGGCTGCACTTCCTGAGCTTGTCTATGAGGATGTTATGGAAGACAGTGTCAAAAGCCTTGCTGAAGTCAAGGTAGACCACACCCACCACTTTCCCCTCATCTACCCAGTTAGTAATCTCATTGAAGTGTAGCAGACTGGTCAAAAATGACTTTCCCTTGCTGAATCCATGCTGACTATAATGTGCTTTTTCATCCTGTTAGCATGCTGTTGCCAGCCTATTTGATGTATATCTGCTAGCTTATTTTTATCAAAATTCTGCAGTTGCTGTGTCCCAGCTTTTGTACTTTCTAACTATAAGCAAATATCTGAGACACCTAAGTAAAATCTGGCTAATCCAGCAGTGACTTTATAATATACATACAGAAATAAGCATCTCCAGAGGCTGAGTCAGCACCTCTGAGACCTGTACTACTCTCTGAAAGCGTTAGCCTATCTTCAGCAATTGTAAAAGGAGCCTTTTCCAGATGCAGTTCTGCTTAATTTCACATAGATGGGGCAATCTTGTGTGTGCTGCAGTGAGAGTTGCTACAGTTTTCCAGCAAGACCTGGAGTTCACAAAGCTAGCACCTAGGCCATCAGTAATCCTGCTGTGTTTTTTTTGTTTGTTTGTTTTGTTTGATTGTTTGTTTGTTTGTTTGTTTTTGTTTTTGTTTTTTTGTTTTTGTTTTTGTGTGTGTGTGCGTGTTTTGTTTTGTTTTTCTGGAAAAGGCTACCACCTATTGGTCTGGAATCGGATTTTCTTGCCCAAATGAAAGATAAGGGCAAAATTGTGTCTGCTTCTGTTTGTCTGGGCACTCCTTACTGTCACTAATGGGCAAAAAGGGCTGCTATAAAAGCTTATCACCAGTTCCTCTTGGAATCTGAATTTGCCCCTGAATCAAGGGAATTAGTAGCAAGCCTGTCTGGCTTGGACTGGTCTGTGTAATTTCCTTCCTTGTGAAAATGAGGCATCTAGTCTAGTCCCCTGTATTAATGTAAAGGAGGGAGTTTTGTGTTCATGAAGACATATTGGATCTTCCTGTCCCTTATAGCCTACGCATTGCTGAAATCACTCCAGAAAAAGACACTGCAGAAAAATTAAATACAAAAACAGTTGTGCTGAATCTGTTTCTTCATCTTGGTATCACTTTTGTATGTTGTTACAGGGTGTTGTGGTTTAGCCAGGCAAGCAGCAAAGCACTACACAGCTGTTTGCTCACGCCCCCCCCCCCCAGTGGGACAGGGGAGATAATTGGGAAGAAAAAAAGGTAAAAGCTGATGAGTTGAAATACAGTTTAGTATGAGATAAAAGGAAGAGAAATAATAATAGTAATAATGATGATAATAAAAATAATAATAGAACATACAAAGCATGTGATGCGCAATGCAATTGCTCACCACCTGCCAACCAATGCCCAGACAGCAGCCTCTTCCCCTGCCCAGACAGCCCCCCAGGTTTATTGTTCAGCATGGAGTCATAAAGTATATGATATCCTTTTGGCTACTGTCCTCCATCTCCAAGGCAACTATGCCAAAAGCCCACCAGTACCCTTTTGGGTACTTGAAGTTGAGGTGGTTTTACTCAGGTGGGCAGCCAAGCTCCACCTAAGCCACTGCAGCCATTACTCAGACATTATTTACTGCACTAACTAAATTTTGGAATTACTCTTCTGAAAACATTGCTATTGTATTCTCCTGCAGATTAGTAGTGCTGTTTTTTTCCAGGTCTGTTAGTGACCTTTATTTGCAGAAAGTTTAAGTAAGTTGATGCTTTTATTTGTGTTTTAATTTAAACATAATTTATTAGGTTTTTAAACTATAAAAGAAGAATACTTAAGAAAGAGTTGTCATTTTAACTGTGTTTATGAGGTCATTTTTTCTTAATTTGATGCTGTATTTTGTTACTGCAGAGTAAAGGAATTTGGAATTAGTCCTTCGGACATTCCCTTCTCACAGGGTAGTGGCAGTCGCTCTGATCTCTCTCCTTCCTATGAGTATGATGACGTTTCTCCTTCAGTCACCAGGTCTACTTTATTCTATACATCAAATCTTTATTTTGAAGTTTTTATTTTATCTATGTATTTTTACAGACCAACCTTTCACATTATTCCCCTTACCTTGAATCATGCACTTTTTTTTTTTTTTTTTAATTTTGTTTGGCAGGTGATGGTTCTGCATGATCTTCAGTCATCTTCCCAGTACTTTGTTCATCCTCCTTAAACATCTACCCTTTGTATCCAGGCTTGCTATTTTCCTTCATACATTTAAAAAATAGAAAAGAAAAAAAAGAAAAGAAAAGAAAAGAAAAGAAAAGAAAAGAAAAGAAAAGAAAAGAAAAGAAAAGAAAAGAAAAGAAAAGAAAAGAAAAGAAAAGAAAAGAAAATGGTGATGTCACCTTTGTATATTTAGTGAACCAAATCTGACAAGTCTGTTTAAGATATTTTTGCCTTTGAAATTATCTTAGTTTAAGGTTATATTCATTATTATTTCTTTAAAACACAGATGGGTGCACAGAAAAAAGAAAAATGGTCAAGTTTTGGGCATTGAATGAACTTTTCTATCATATATTATTTACTGTTAAGGAGTTCATGTTGAGGAGATTTTTGCCCTCAGCATTTTAATGAGTAGTAAGATTTCATTTTAAAAATTACTTTTGTTAGAAAATGGACTTCGATCCAATTTAGTTGAAACTGAATGGTCCATGGTTTTTACAAGTTGGACTAATGTCTTCTTGGCACATTAAATTTGTGAAGGTAGCATCATCATCCATGTTAAATGAATTAAATTGTATATAAACCCATAGAGATTTATTTTTGGTGGTAGCTACTTTGCACAGGAAGTTATTAATTTGAAAATGAAATATTTTCTGATTGTAGGGTGAAGGAGCTGACAGTTGATACTAGTGCTACAGGGGATATCCGTCCCATTATACACCACACTCACAATCAGATTGATGACTTGGGCACGCAGTGGAGCATGGGGAGCTCTCCTCAGAGAGATGATCTCAAACTGCTATGTGAACAAAATGTGAGTAGTTTACAGCATTATATGTAAAGAGATGAAAATAAATACCATGGTAGAAAAAAAAAAACACAACAGAGCAATGTATATTTATAGCCTGTAATCAGTATAATTAAGTATATACAACATGCATCTTCACCATCTCACTTTATAGTTCATTCCCATACAGGATTTAAAAAGAAAAAGGTTTCTTGAAGGGTGAGAGGAGTATGTTTTATTTTTCTTTATCTTTCTCACTGATTAGGATTTTAAATGTCTAGAAAGTGTCTAGGCACTGATGTTTTTAGGTATGCATATTTTCCAGTATAGCTTCATCTTGCATTAGACAGTTAGAAGTATCCTTTGTATGTTTTATTTAAAACACTTGTGGTTTTGAGCATTATTTTCCATGCATCCAACACCCATTTCAAGTGAGTTTGCCTTTCTATGCATTTAGGAATCTGGCTGCCCATCATTCCTCTTACAGACATCCTGATTTTCATGGAGTGAAACTCCAGTGCCCTGTTTGGGGGAGAACCACACCACATTCCCAAAATGTCTCCTTGGACTGAACGAGTAGGGAGCTGGGGCTGAAAGGCATCTTCCAAAGGACATTTTTCCCTCACTGTTAATTATCAGCAATTGTCCTGGTTCCTTAAATGTTCGATAGGGATTAAAACTCAGTTTGTGAAAAGTCGGTGAAAGAAAAGAAAAATCTATACTATCCTAATGTATTTTTCTCAAGATTCTCTTCCTTCTCAAACACTTCTTCGTGGTCTTTGCTGTATTTCTCTCATTTTAGTAATGGGCTCTAGAACATGCTATGTAATTCTGAGTTTCCCACTGGACAGACAGATATTCTTTCATATAACATTTTTTCATTGTTCATGTGGAATTCAATTAAGCTTTACAATGTATATTTTAAAAGATTTCAAAGGTGTGGTATAAGGAACCATAATGTCTTGCTAAAAAATAAATTGCAAACTATCTAGTGCTTTCCCCTTTGATTGTTGATTATTGTCTACAGAAGTCCTGTTTGTTCCAGTTTGTAAATCTATGCTGTGCATTCTTCTAATGTATTAATTACTATGTATTTTTTAGATTTTTCACTTTAGGTTTATTTTTTTTTTTCTAAGTATGACTTTAATTTTGATTTCCTGAAATGTATTGAATGTGTTCTCTTTTCTGAAAATTATCGTCTGTCTTTTGTGGCACGCACAACAAAGGCCCTGACAGAAAACCTAGTTTTCTGTAGGTGTTAAAACCTACTAAAAATTACCATTATTCCCTTGTTACTTTGTCTTCCCACTATTTTAACTAATTCTTCTAATGTGGAATATTCTGTTTTCCAGTATTCACAAGGATGAGTGGCTGGAAATATTTAATGAATATGAACTAAATTTAACTCTGTTAACATTTTTATTTTTATTGCCCTCTCCCCTCATTTCTGGAGGTTTTTATGTCAGAAGTATAAAATTCTATTTTTGACAAGCTCTGCTTTATGCATATTTCTTTTCATGCTCTGTGATAGGATGGAACATATTCAGTATATTTCCTGTAGCCACAGTTCTTTCCAGACTAACAAGCTTTTATTGTTTTTAGGAAGAGGAAGTTTCTCCACAATTGTTTACTTTTCATGAAGCTGTGTCACAAATGGTAGAAATGGAAGAACAAGTAGTAGAAGACCACAGGGCTGTCTTCCAGGTAAAGGATGGAGCTTTGCTTTGTTTTATCCTAATCCAGGAATTCAGATTTTCCCAAGTAAAGCACATATCCCGCATATAATGCAGGATATCATCTGGTCATTCCTCTGCAGTTAGGGTTTTCTAAATTGTTTTATTACACTAACCCCATTGTAGCAAACAAATAGGGACAGATGTTTAGATCTCATAACCACTAATCTTCATCCCCAGGATGAAAGAGAAGCATGTTTTTCTATCATCCCAGAAATCTAGTAAAAATGTCTTTTCTTTCTTTCCTTTTTTTTTCTTCTCACAAGCATTCCTAAATAGACTGTTCACTCTAAGAAAAGTTGCTATTTTCTTCTTACTACTGAGATATTTTCTGTTTTAGTCCTTTTCCAGCATTAGCGACTGTGTTTTTTCTAGTTGCAGGAAGTTCATTCAGATTGGTCTTGAACTTTTCATTTCTATGATTCATTCTATGATTCTATGATTTCATTGTCTAATCTATGCCAGTATTCCTATTTCAAAGCTGGAAATTAATAGTAATGTCTCTATCAGAACCATTTCTGTTGACAGTTTGGTCATCTCCCTCTGAGATCCAGAAGAGACATATTTTTCTAACTGCCTGTTTGCTTCCTTTTTACAGATACATAAAGGTTTTCATTCTAGTCAGGGTCTTTGGAAGGAATACTGCCAGTAGTGCAATGCTGGTCAGTGCCATGGATCCTTTTACATTCACAAAACAAATTGTAATAATAAGTATGAATTACTAGTTTTCAGAAGGAAATGTGAGTTGCTTCTGTTCATAACCTAAGAGTCTTTAGGCAGGCTGTCCGTTTGGCATGTCTACTGCAAGAGAATAGCAGAACATTAAACCTGTAGGGAATACACAGATCTCCTAATGTAGGCATCAAACTTAATGGAACATTGATGTGTATTCATGCAATATAGTAAGATACTAAATAAAACATTTTACAACAGATGTAGAGATTTAGTTCACAGAATCACAGAATTTCCTAGGTTGGAAGAGACCTCAAGGTCATCGAGTCCAACCTCCAACCTAACGCTAACAGCCCTCCACTAAACCATATCCCTAAGCTCTACATCTAAACGTCTTTTGAAGACTTCCAGGGATGGTGACTCCACCACTTCCCTGGGCAGCCTGTTCCAGTGCCTAACAACCCTTTCAGTGAAGAAGTTCTTCCTAACATCTAACCTAAAACTCCCCTGGCTCAACTTAAACCCATTCCCCCTCGTCCTGTCACCAGGCACGTGGGAGAACAGACCAACCCCCACCTCGCTACAGCCTCCCTTGAGGTACCTAAAAAGAGCGATAAGGTCACCCCTGAGCCTCCTCTTCTCCAGGCTGAACAAGCCCAGCTCCCTCAGCCGCTCCTCATAGGACTTGTTCTCCAGGCCCCTCACCAGCTTCGTCGCCCTTCTCTGGACTCGCTCAAGCACCTCGATGTCCTTCTTGTAGCGAGGGGCCCAAAACTGAACACAGTACTCGAGGTGCGGCCTCACCAGAGCTGAGTACAGGGGGACGATCACCTCCCTAGCCCTGCTGGTCACGCTGTTCCTAATACAAGCCAGGATGCCGTTGGCCTTCTTGGCCACCTGAGCACACTGCTGGCTCATATTCAGCCGACTATCAACCATCACTCCCAGGTCCTTCTCTGCCTGACAGCTTTCCAACCATTCCTCTCCCAGTCTGTAGCTCTGCTTGGGGTTATTGCGCCCCAGGTGCAGGACCCGGCACTTGGCCTTGTTAAACTTCATGCAGTTGACCTCAGCCCATCGGTGCAGCCTATCCAGATCCTCCTGCAGAGCTTTCCTACCCTCAAGCAGATCGACACACGCACCTAACTTGGTGTCATCTGCGAACTTACTGAGGGTGCACTAGATGCCCTCGTCCAGATCATCGATGAAGATATTAAAGAGGACCGGCCCCAGCACCGAGCCCTGGGGGACGCCACTAGTGACTGGCCTCCAACTGGACTTGGCTCCATTCACCACGACTCTTTGGGCCCGGCTATCCAGCCAGTTTCTAACCCAACGAAGCGTGCGCCAGTCCAAGCCAAGAGCAGCCAGTTTCTTGAGGAGAATGCTGTGGGAAACAGTGTCAAAAGCCTTGCTGAAGTCAAGGTAGACCACATCCACAGCCTTTCCCTCATCCACCCAGTGCGTCACTCTGTCATAGAAGGAGATCAGGTTCGTCAGGCATGACCTGCCTTTCATAAAGCCATGCTGACTGGGCCTGATCGCCTGCTTCCCCTTCAAGTGCTGCATGATGACTCTCAGGAGGATCTGCTCCATGAGCTTTCCTGGCACTGAGGTCAAACTGACAGGCCTGTAGTTTCCCGGGTCTGCCCTCCGGCCCTTCTTGTAGATGGGCGTCACGTTTGCTAGCCGCCAGTCGATTGGGACCTCCCCCGATAGCCAGGACTGTTGATAAATGATGGACAGTGGCTTGGCCAGCTCCTCTGCCAGTTCCCTCAGTACCCTTGGGTGGATCCCATCCGGCCCCATCGACTTGTGCACATCTAAGTGCCGTAGCAGGTCACCAACCAGTTCTTCATGGATAATGAGGGCCACATCCTGTTCCCCATCCCCTTCCACCAGCTCAGGGTACTGGGTATCCAGAGAACATCCGGTATTGCCGCTAAAGACTGAGGCAAAGAAGGCATTGAGCACCTCCGCCTTTTCCTCATCTCTTGTAACTAAGTTTCCCCCCGCATCCAGTAAAGGATGGAGATTCTCCTTAGTCCTCCTTTTTGTGTTGATGTATTTATAGAAACATTTTTTGTTATCTTTAACGGCAGTAGCCAGATTGAGCTCCAGATGAGCTTTGGCCTTCCTAATTTTGTCCCTGCACAGCCTCGCTACTTCTTTAAAGTCCTCCTTAGTGGCCTGCCCACTTTTCCAAAGCTTATAAACCCTCTTTTTCCTCCTAAGATCAAGCCACAATTCTCTGTTGAGCCAGGCCGGTCTTCTTCCCCGCCAGCTCGTCTTTGGGCACGTGGGTACAGACCGTTCCTGCGCCATGAAGACTTCCCTCTTGAAGATCGCCCAGCCTTCCTGGACCCCTCTGCCCTTCAGAACCGCCTCCCAAGGGACTCCACCAACCAGTGTCCTGAGCAGTTCAAAGTCAGCCCTCCGAAAGTCCAATACAGCGGTTTTACTGGTCCCCTTCCTGGCCTCGCCAAGAATAGTGAACTCCACCATTGCGTGGTCACTCTGCCCGAGACAGCTCCCGACGATCACGTCCCCCACCAGTCCTTCTCTGTTTGTGAAGAGAAGGTCTAGCGGGGCACCTCCCCTGGTAGGCTCACTAACCAGCTGTGTCAGGAAGCTATCTTCCACGCTCTCCAGAAACCTCCTAGACTGCTTTCTCAGGGCTGTGTTGTGCTTCCAGGATATGTCAGGGAAGTTGAAGTCCCCCACGAGTACAAGAGCTGATGATTTTGCAACCTCTGTCAGCTGCCTGTAGAATTCCTCATCCGTCTCCTCATCCTGGTTCGGCGGTCTATAGCAGACCCCGACCAGGACACTAGCCTTGTTGTCCCTGCCGATCCTAACCCAAAGGGACTCGACCTTGTCATTCCCAACCTCGAGTTCTACAACCTCGAAAGACTCTCTAATATAGAGAGCCACACCACCACCCCTTCTATGCTGCCTGTCCCTTCTATAGAGCTTATAGCCAGGCATTGCAGCACTCCAGTCATGAGACTGGTCCCACCACGTCTCCGTGATGGCAACCAAGTCATAGCCTGCCTGCCGCACAATGGCTTCCAGCTCCTCCTGTTTGTTACCCATGCTGCGTGCATTGGTGTAGATGCACTTCAGCTGGGCCATTGCCTTATCCTCCGGCCTTGCCATTGTTCCCCCTGGCACAGCCCCAACAATCCTAGCCTCAGCCCCATCCCCCTTCCTACCTAGTTTAAAGCCCTCTCAATGAGCCCTGCCAGTTCCTGGCCCAGGATCCTTTTTCCCCTAAAAGATAGGGACCCGTCTGCGGCCATCAGGCCAGGTGCTGAGTAAAGTGCCCCATGATCAAAAAACCCAAGATTTCTGCGTTGGCACCAGCCCCGGAGCCACGTGTTTAACAGGTGGGCTTTCCGTGTCCTCTCTGAACCCCTCCCTGCCACCATAGGGATGGACGAAAACACCACCTGCACTCCCGCTCCATCCACTAACCGACCCATTCCCCTAAAGTCCCTTTTGATAGCCTTGAGGCTTCTCTCTTCGATGTTATCACTGCCCGCCTGGACTATCAAAAGGGGGTAGTAGTCAGAGGGGCGTACCAGGTTAGGAAGCTTCCTGGCAACGTCCCTGACCCTGGCCCCAGGGAGACAGCAGACTTCCCTACGGGTAGGGTCAGGCCGACAAATAGGGCCCTCTGTTCCCCTAAGAATCGAGTCACCAACAACAATAACCCTCCTGTCTTTCTTGGTGGAGGCAGTCCTGAGGCGCGGAGTCGACCTCCTCGCCCCAGGCATCCTCCTGGGAACATTTGCTACCTCTTCCTCACACACCGACCTCTCAATCTCTAGGGCCTCAAACCTGTTGTGTAAGGGCACCTGGGAAGGTGGGGCCGGAAGGGGAGAGCATCGCCTGCGATGTCGAGCAGGGACCTGTTTCCATTCCTCCTCAGCTCCCAGATCCCCTCCCTCTGCCCGATGGGGACAGGGCAGGGGGTCCGCCCCCATTTGGGGAGTCTCACCTCGGCACCTCCCCTTGAGGCCCTGCAGGGAGTTACTCCAGAAGTCTATCTCCCGCTCACACTCCCTGATGGCCCTCAACCTCTCCACCTCCTCCTTGAGCTCCGCCACCATGCGGACCAGATCATCCACCTGCTCGCACCTCACGCACGCAGTTTCTCTGCCTCCCGCCGATGGCAGCAACAGGCTCAGACACTCCATGCATCCGGTGACCTGAACTGCGGCATTTTTTAACGGGTAGTCGGTCTGCGTGTGTACCGACTTTCTGGAGAGCGCGCCGTGCCTGGTGGCGACCATTATCGCCTAGTTACGGCTGTTGTTAACGAGGTGTTGTTTGTGTGTAGGGGGAGCGCTCTGCCCTTCCTGTGCGAACTGCCGCGCCACTCCCTTCTGACGCGCCACGCCCTGTTTGCCCGCCCTGGTCGCCGCGCTCCTGGTCGCTCGCGCTCCCTAAGGGCTGCTTTTGAATGGCTGGGGAGGGGGCGCTGCTGGCTCCGCCTTCGCCTCGTCAGCCTCCCTCACGAGGGCTGCCGGGTCCTGGCGGCTCCCTCAAGTAGGCTCGATGCCCTCAAGTAGGCTCGATGCCGGAAAAAATTAGCCCTGCCTGGCCCGATCCCCCGCTCCGCTGCAGAACGCGTCTGCCCCGGAGCCGATCGCCTCGGCAAATGGCAGTGAAATGGCGGTGGGTCCCGATTTAAATAGCCCACCGCTGACGCTGCTGGCTCCGCCTTCGCCTCGTCAGCCTCCCTCACGAGAGGGAGTTATGTTATGAAACTAGTTATGAAACACTAGTCCCGAAACTAGTTATGTTATGAAACTAGTTATGAAACACTAGTCCCGAAGACACAAAAGTGTGAAAGTCTTATGCCATAGCTGTGTCCTAATGCTTGGGACTTCTAGAAAGACAAGTTGCATTAAAGATGTTATTGCCTCTGTGTGTCCATCTGACCTTCTGCTGGTGATTACTGCTGCTCACAGCAGTCACTAGAAGGAAATGTGTTTGAGCCTCAGCTCCCTTAGTTCACAGCATGGCTTGTTAGTTTATGCCATGGGTGGAGGTGGGCTGCACCAATACAAAATCTACAAGCTGTACCAGGCAGAAGTTGTTTTCTGTCAGCTTTCTTCTGGAAGCTGTTGATTCTGGGATATGAAATATCCTATCCTGACAAAAATGCCTAAAATACACCAATGGAATAAAGTGTGCTCTGGACATGTCTGTCTTCCTGTGATTCTTGAATGTATAAGTTTACATTATATGAGATGAATCCTGTCCCGATGTTAGCTCCATCTGTGCGAAAAAGCATACATGGTGTTTGGATGATGCTTTCGATATTACTTGGGCTACTGAGCACAAAGGGGAAGAGCTAATTTTAGCATTTCAGGCCCAGCATGCCTAGAACTGTCAGCTGCTTTCTCTTTTACAATCAAAGCATTTCTAATGAGATCAGTTCTCCTGATCTTAGCTTTGCATGGTTCTGTAAGCTTTAAGCTCTTGGTTGCATTCTTTGATGCAAGACTATTTTTTAAAATT
This sequence comes from Aythya fuligula, assembly GCF_009819795.1. Taxonomy (NCBI): domain Eukaryota; kingdom Metazoa; phylum Chordata; class Aves; order Anseriformes; family Anatidae; genus Aythya; species Aythya fuligula. The sequence goes on from NC_045594.1 coordinate 11,729,290, forward strand.
CCTCTTTTTTGGTAATATTTGGAATGCAAAGGTGCCCAAGAGCTGGTTTAACCAACCTTTACAGTACTCTTGTCTATGTGGGGAGTTAGCACATGCAATAGAGAGTTTAAAATAGCTCTTCTTTTTCTCTCAAAACTGGTTTTGAGTATGGACAGAATTATCTTTGCTCCATGACTGCAATAACAACACCGGGATTGTAGTCAGTGGAAACCATCCTGAACTTAAAAATGAAGACTGACTTTAGAACCACATAATGTTATGTTTGCTGATATGGCTGTTATAATTAAGAAACTATGTAGAAAACACACAACTTTGCTGAATTGGGAATAAGGATTCATTTTAGGATTGAAATCTGTTATAATGAGGTGACTAGACAGTATAGAAATGTGGTCATCTTGAGAAAAGGAGTAATTCAGCTCTTTGTCATGAAACTAGTACCTTTGCTAATGCATTTCATAGAATCATAGAATGGTTTAGGTTTGTGGTAGTTTTACCCTACTGGGCAGCCAAACTCCACCGCAACTGCTCTCTTGCTCCTCCTCAGAAGAGGGGGGGTGGGAGAAGAAAGTATGCTGGAAAGAAAAAAAAAAGGCTCACAGGTTAAGATAACGATAATTTAATTAAAGGGAAAAGGAAGAGGAAAAAACAAAACAAAAACAAAAACAAAAACAAAAAAACAACACACACACCAAAAAAAAAAAAAAAACAAACAAAAAAAAACAAGCAAAGGCTGCATGGAAGCACAGAGGGAAGGAAAAATGGAAAAATGTATTTTCTACTTCCATTCAATGAGTGATATTCGGCTACATCCTGCTACATCCCGGGAAGCAGGGCCTCAACATGCATAGCAGTTGTCTGGGAGCAATTGCTCTGCTCAGCAATAGAAAAAACATTAGGTGTGATACCAGTGCTGTTCTAGCTACAAGTGCAGAGCACAACACTGTATGGGTCACTACAGGAACAGTTAACTCCATCCCAGCCAGACCCAGCACAACCTCCGCCCCTTATTCCATAACATTTGTGTTACACTCAGGTTCCACATACTTTAGTATATTGGTATCACCAATATACTAAACCACTTATCACCACTGTTCCCTGTCCTTTAACAGATATATATAGGCACTTCTTTTCATTCTGTAGGCCTCTCCCAAAATGTCAATAAGAACTGTTGATGATTTAGGCTTCATCTACCAAAGTGATCACACAGGACAGTCAGAATAGGATTTCTGGATGCCAATGCCAGCTTAGCTCAAGTCGTTGCTGTACTTACCCAGTTCCTTGCGAAGCTGACCTGTTGTTGGTTCTGCAGTGTCTTCCTACAACACAGGGAAAGGAGGAGGTACCATTCCTGATATCATCCACAAACTGACTTCCAGAGGAGGAAAAAGAGAGAGTGTACTTGTTAATATTCTCTAAGAGATAGTTCTCAAAAGACACAGATGACAGTAATGCAGGGCCCAAATACCAGATTAGGCTCAAGGCCAGTGCTTTACAGAACAGCAAACTGAAAAAAAAAACAAAACAGACACAGGCTTTAACAAACTCTCCAATCTGCTACAGAGTAAAAGGGAGAACATGGCAGATCACATAAAACAGTATGACATAGAAAAATATTAACAGCAATCCAGACAGCATTGTGACTACCAACTGTAAACTAAATTCTAATTGCAAGTTCCCTCTAAAGCACTCTGATCACATCTATTGTTATCTCAACCCTTCAAACCCAATGTTGGGCACCAGAAATGACTGTGGTGGTTTTACTCAGATGGGCAGCTGTGCTCCATCACAACTGCTCTCTCACTCCCCCTTCTCAAAGGGAAAGGGGAAGAAAATACAATGGAAAGGGCTCAAGGGTTGAGATAAGGACAGGGAGATCACTCAACAATTACTGTCATGGATAAAACAGACTCAGAGTAGGGAAATTATTATAATTTATTACCTATTACTAACAAGCTAGGGCAATGAGAAACTCCAAAAACCTAAAAACACCTTGCCCCCACCTCCACCCTCTTCCACCTCCTCCCTCCTAGTGACACAGGGGAACAGGGAATGGGGGTTGCAGTTAGTCTGTAACGCTTTGTCTCCGCTGCTCCTTCATGGTCACTCTCTTCCCCTTCTCCAAGGTGGAGCCCCTCCCACAGAATACAGTCTCTGCCAAACTGATCCTACATGGGCTTTCCATAGGCAACGGCTCTTCAAGAATTGCTCCAATAAGGGTCTATACTACGGGGTCTATCCGTCAGGAGCAATGGGTCCCCATGGGTGGCAGCTCCTGCCAGATCACCTGTTCCTGCATGGGCTCCTCTCCACAGGTCAAGTCCGAAGTCTGTTCAGGCAGGGGTTCTCCACAGGCCGCGGCCTTCTTCAAGTCAGATCCACCTGTTCCACCATGGGCTCCTCCAAAGGCTGCAGGGTGGAGATCTACTCCTCTGTGGTACACCATGGGCTGCAGGGGGACAACCTGCTCCACCATGGTCCTCTCCACAGGCCACAGGGGACTTCTGCTCCAGCACCTGGAGCACCTCTCCCCCTCCTTCTTCACGGACCTTAGTGTCTGCAGGGCTGTTTCTCACTCCTCTCCCTCCCAGCTGCTTTTGCACAGCAGTTATTTTCCCCTTTCTTAAATATGTGCTCACAGACACAACCACCACTGCTTATGGATTTGACTCCAGCTAGTGGTAGATCCCTTTAGAGCAGGCTGAAACTGGTCCTTATCTAACATGGGGCAGCTTCTGGACTCTTCTCACAGAGGTCACCCCAGCAGCCCCTCTGCTACCAAAACCTTGCCATATAAACCCAATACACCTACCTTTTATTGTTGAGTGTGATATCATATGGTATAGAATATCCCTTTGTGTGGGAGTGTGGCCCCCACATGGTTTGTGATAACATTGGACTCTGAACTATGAGGCCATCAAGGAATGTAAAGAGTTTAGAGGGAACAAAGAAGAGTGATTGAGGAGACACCTTGCTGTCTCTGGTTGCTTGTTCTCCAGCCATTAAGGCATGGAAGTTGCTGGGTGTTTGCGGTTGCCGGGCAAAGTTGTTGACCAATGAATAGTTAGTGGAAAAGGAGTGCTGTGGGGCTAATGGTATAAGAGCAGAGCCTGTCCTCAATATGTGGATGCAACATAGGATAATGAAGTTATGTCATCAATAAAGTAGCAGCAGTTACTGATCCTGAAAGAACTCTGGTGTCCGTGTGTTCCTTACTCCACACCTTTGGTTGGTTTAGGTCAGCTGCCCACCCCCAGCCTGCTGGCTTTTGGAGGAGGAGGGGCGGGGATTGGAGGGAGTCCTGATGCTGTGCCAGTATTGCTCAGCAATAGACACAACACTGGAGTGATACCAGTGCTGTTCTAGCTAGGAGTGCAGAGCACAGCACTGCATGGGCTGCTGCAGGGAAAGTTAACTCCATCAGTCCCAGTCCCAGTACAGGGTTTGAAGGGATCTCAAAGATCTTATAATTCCAACCCCCCTGCCAAGGCCAGGGACACCATCCACTAAACCGGGTTGCCCAAAGCCCCATCCAACCCGGCCTTAAACACTTCCAGGGCTGAGGCATCCACAACTTCTCTGGGCAACCTGTTCCAGTGCCTCACCACCATCAAAGAATTTATTCTTATTTACTTGTTTTTGTTTTTTGTTTGTTTGTTTCTATTTTTTATCTAGGAATCTATTAGATGGCTGGAAGATGAAAAAGCCCTTCTTGAGATGACAGAAGAAGTGGACTATGATGTGGATTCTTATGCTACACAACTTGAAGCAATTCTAGAGCAGAAAATTGATATTCTGATCGAACTTAGAGGTAGATTGCTTTTAATTAATTTTGTGTGCATTATTAGCAGTTTGTAGAGCGTGCTTATATTTTGGGATTTTTTTTCCTCTTATGCTGTCCTTTAATGCCCTGTTGAAGTAATACTTATTCTTCTGCCAAGAGCAAGTTCACATCTGTATTCTGTTCATTCCAGTTTAAAAGACTCCAGGAAGTAGGAACTTGTTCCTGCATCTTTCTTTTTCTTTTCCTTTGTTCCAAAATGATAAAAGGAGGGAAAATAAAAGCCAAAAGAACTGTACAGGAAAAAAAATAAGGTAATGCAATGAGGAAAAATTAGTTGCAACTCCCACCTCCTGCTCTGTTGCACTCTTTGGTGTAGCAGGGAGCCTGCTGTCATTTTTTTTTTTTTTAATTTGTGCTTAAGAGTTGCATCAAGCTCTGAGTAGCTTGTTTGTTAGTGTATTTTTTTCTTCAGCAGCCTTTCTGTCTGAATTTTACCAGCCTCTCTTTGTTGAAAAAAAAAAATGCAGTTAATTAGTGCCTGTTCCACTTGTCATCTAAAATCATCTTGTCAGCTTGATACCTCATGGAGATTAATTTTTCATTTTAGATTCTGTATATCTTTGCACTCCAGCAGGCAAGTTACACTGGTGAAAATTCAAGAATTTTTGTTGGTGGTTTTTTTTTGGTGTTTTTTTTTTTATTAATCTACATTAGAAAATTCCTTATAAGATAAAATCTTAGATTTTTCTCAGTCTGAGTATCTACTGTAGGTTATAAGAATGCATTAAGCAAATCAGATGTGGCCTGCTCAGCAAAGAATTGGTTGTATGTTCCTTTGCTTCTTACAAACTAAATGGCGGCTTCCTCTTCAGGAAGAGACAATTTGAGACACCAGCAGTGAGAAAACACAGTTTAGGTGATTCTCTGTTCTTCTAAAGGTTATTAGATACCTCTTTTGAAACAAGACACTGGAGGTAAAGGTTACCTAAGAGATCCTCATGTCTTTACAGGCAGGATGATGCTTCCATAGCTTTACAGAAGGGAAGTCAAAGATTCTCCCAGTAACTTCTGTGTTCTGCTGGTGGCACATAATGGTCACTGCATATTTCATTTTTTTTCTCCTTTCACTTTGGAACTAATTTCTTCACGCTGTCACTATGTTTTCCTTCATCTTCTTGGACCTGTCACAGGAGAGTGGGGCGAAGAGGAATAGAAATATGAAGGAATGCCATGCTTCCTTTCTCAGGTTTCTCCCTCTCTCCTGATAGTTATGTGATATATGGCATAATAATTCGTGTCAAGAAAATGGTTGATATTAATAAAGAAGGGGGAGATGTGGGAGTGTGTCCATGTGGGTTGGCAAGCCCCATGGTTGATGATAACATCAGACTCTTAACGATGAGGCCATCAGGAATGTAAAAAAGTTTACAGGGAACAAAGAAGGGTGATTCAGGAGACGCCATGCAATGTTCTGTATATTTAGAATGTTTGATGTTCGTGTGTGCGTGTTGGTAGAGCATAGACTCCCTGCGCACTCAGTGCTGTTTGCTTATCTTTTATAAATATTACTAAATACAGATTGAGTTGAGACTTCATTTATAACAGTTATGATTAATTTTTTTTAAATGATGTGTTTATCCATTTACAGTGAAAAACTTCAAAAATATAATCACAAAATGCATTCATAGGAAAATCATAGAATCATTGAATAACCTGAGTTGGAAGGGACCCACAAGGCTCATTGAGTCCCAACTCCTGGCTCCAGAAAGGACCTCCCAAAAATCAAACCGTATGTCTGACAGTGTTGTATAACACTTCTTGAACTCCAGCAGGCTTGGTGCCGTGACCGCGTCCCTGGGCACTGGTTCCAGTGCCCAACCACCCTCTTAGTGAAGAAACTTTTCCTAATATCCAACCTGAACCTCCCCTGTCACAGCTTCATGCCATCCCCTCGGATCCTATTGCTGGTCACCAGAGAGACAAGATCAGTGCCTGCCTCTCTCTTCCCCTCATGAGGAAGCTGTAGGCTGCCATGAGGTCTCCCCTCAGTCTCCTCTTCTTTTGGCTGAACAACCCAAGTGACTTCAGCCGCTCCTCATACATCTTCCCCTGTAGACCTGTTAGCTTTCGTGAAGACACATAACCAGAGTGATTATATGAAGGTGCTTTTATTAGGCGCCAGAAGTTAGGGGCATGTCTGCCCAAATCTAACTTCGTCCGATTTGTTCACTCACATTCTCTTTTATCTCCTAAAATATTACATATGCATTAAGTTTTTCAACACATCTATGCATATTCATTTCCTAGCTCCACCTAGCCCCGCTTCGTATGCTAATTATCTTATCAGTCCTTCTGCGCTTGAGTAGTACTCTCTGGTGGTCGTCTGGGTGGTCATCGGGATGAAGTAAGATGTCTTCATCAGAGTTGAACTTTTTACCTCATCTACTTGCGCATGCTCTATGAGCCCTTGGTCTCAGTCCAAACCTTAGTTTCCAAACTATTCATTCACCTAGCAATAATGTCCCAGATACCCATAATATTTTCCTAACTATCCTTTGTTTAGATTAAATTGAGCATTTATGGTATGCATTGCTAGTAGCAGTACTGGTTTCACTGCCAAGACACCTGTTACTATGTTAACATCTACCAACATTTCCCCCCTTTGAAAGTATTTCACTCCTTCAAGGAGGGCAAATGCTTTCACTAACTAATTAAAATGTCTCACACACAGCACACACCAGTAACATAATCAAGAAAATTACAAAGATTAGGGTTGTCACAACATTCCATAAATCTGAAATCCACTACTTGTGCTTTATGTCATTTGCACTTCTCTGGTCAGGTTCATTTAATCTGGAGTGGATGCCATCTTTAACCCCTGGATTACTCAGGTTCTCTTAAATTATCATATGGCGGTAGAGAGTATTGAGGATGTGGGTCCATATGCCCAGCAATGGTCTGCATCACTTTCCGGTTCCAGGTTGTCTTCCTTAGGATCAGACTTTTCAGCATTACAAATGTTAACCAAATTAATACCCCTACAATTACCAATATAATTACCATTTCCAGTAAGGATTTAGCCCAATTACTAATATTCCATCCACTAAAAATTTTATCCAAACAGCTTGTTGTCATATCTTTCTCTTCCTGTTCTGCATCTTGTTCCACTTGAGCCAGTTGTTCTATGTCATGTTCTACATCAGCAGTCATATTTGGAATGTGGATGCAGCAATGATCAATACGATCTTTTAGAAATCCGCATACTCCATGTTCCTTTAATAACAGTGTATCTAATGCCAATTTTGTAGCACCATTTTAGTTGTAGCTTGTAGTTGGATATTAAGATCTCTAAAGCCTTCTTTTGTGGCTCTCGCGAGCCTACTTACTTGTCCTGTAAGTTTATAAATCATTTCCCTATTTCGATAATTAGCTATCTGTGCAAATAGAGATTCTAATGCCCAACTGAATTTTACTCCATCCGAGGGTTCATGCCATATATCTTCATCTGCCCCTTCTAAAATTCTTTTTGCTCTACTAATTTGTAGGGTTTCCAATTTTCCTTTAAAAGGAGATTTTTTTCCATATTGGACAGTGTGGGAAGTCCTAAAGTTATTTCTTTTACTTCCCCATTTATCGGCAGGTGTGTAGTCCAAGTTCCATCCCTGGCTGCCCATACAAATTGTCCTGGACTTTGTACAGTAGTATAGCTACAATCTGCTGTGATTTGACTTACCTGGCTACTTCTTACCGAATTATACTTAATTCCTCGGCAAGCACATCCTGCCCTAATAGCTATCAATACTGGGGGTAAGTGCTTGATATCTTCATTATTACTGTCACAAGTATATTTCTTCTCACAGATCCACCAAGCTACCTCTTTTGATTCTTGTTTACCACTGCTGTCAACCCGGCTTACTGTATAAACCTGATCAGTTCCATTCTGCTTTCCCTGCCATTTAATACACCATGATGTATTCCCTCCATACTGGAATTTCTGCAGTAAACTCACTGTCCAAGCACTATCCCATCCTTCTTTACACTGAATTGTTTTATTTCCTTCTACTTGGGGCAGTGGGGAGGTTATTATACCCCACTCAAGCAGGTCCCCTGCTGCTTTTGGAATGGGCATACAAGCAGTAATTCTATCAGTTCCTTTCATTATGGCAAAATCTTTAATTAATCCTACCAATAAATTCTCTGCCTGCTGCCTGTGTGGGATCTATATCACTTGTGTCCATGGTACTTGGTCCTCCCTTTTTCTTTTAGATCCTTTTTGTCGGGCTACCAATATTCCTTTATCCAATTTTGGATATACCAATATTTCTCTTATCCCATAATCTGTGCTATTTTCATGTATTACTATGCACCGGTAGTTTCCCTCATTGACATTAGTAACATTAAACAGGGTTAGGATGGTAGTTCCTCTCAGTTGTTGGCCCAATTCTAGGGTATTACTTACGTACGCCTTCCCCTTCCATCCAGCTTTCAATCCTGTATTGTCCCTGGATGTGTTTACGTATATTTCCTGGCTTTGTCCGAAGTCATTTATTTTCTCCCAGACCACCTGTAGAGAGCTAATTGTTATTGGTTTATCGTCTTGCATTCCACATTCCAAGGTAACATTTCCTCCCTTAAATATTTCCTTTTTCTTATACTTTTCTGGTATTTCTAGAAACCCAATTACAAGATATTTGCACAAAACAATTGCTGCTATCATTACCGTTATTAAGAACCCCAACATTGTATGTTTATACGCGTCTCATCTGTAGTTTTGTATCTCCGAATGCTCACACTGACCAAAGTTCAGGAACCTTTTTCACCCGAGTATAATGAATCCAAGCATCCACCCCTTCTACCTTTACAGCTGTAAAAGTAGTCAATAATACTTGATAAGGTCTGGCCCACCGTTCTTTCAGGGGTTCTTTGTTCCAATTTTTAATGTACACTCAGTCTCTGGGATGAATATCGTGGACAGGATTTTCCAGTGACAATGGTCGGTTTCACACCAAAACACTCTGAAGTTGAACTAAAGTTTTGCTAAGAGATAATACATAATTATAAACATCCTGGTTCCCTGTTATGTGCATATTAGGATTTGGTTCTGGGGATTCATAAGGCTTTCCATACATAATCTCGTATGGGCTTACTGACATTCCACTCCTTGGCTTTATCCTTATTCTCAATAAGGCTATAGGCAAAGCTTGTGGCCATTGTATTTTGGCTTCCTGGCAGATTTTACTAATCTGTCCCTTTAGTGTTTGGTTCATCCTCTCTACCTGTCCACTAGATTGGGGTCTCCATGCAGTATGTAAATTCCAAGAAATTCCTAATAGCCGGCTTACATCTTTAACCACAGATGCAATATAGTGCGGTCCCCTATCCGAGGATATTCCTAACGGTACCCCAAACCTCGGAATAATTTCCCGCAATAACCACTTTACTGTCTCTTTAGCTTGATTGGTGTGGCAGGGAAGGGTTTCTGGCCATCCAGAAAAGGTATCAACCCCTACTAACAGATATCTATATCCCCTAGTCCTAGGTAACTCTACAAAGTCAACTTGCCAGTAATCTCCCGGTTCTATTCCTATTCTGACTCTTCCCATTTCAGCATGTTTTCTTGCTACTGGATTATTTTTCAGACAAATCTCACACTTTGACATTACTGATTTTGCCATTGTTAACATATGCATAGAGATAATGCTACATTTCAAAAATGTTACCATTGCCTCTGCGCCCCAGTGACACTCATTATGTTTTGTATGAAGTATTTCTTGCATCACCAAGGGGGGTATTACTATCTGGCCCGTAGTGGTTACATAACATCCATCAGAGTTCTTTTGGGCCTTTAGGAGATTTGCTAATTTCTCATCCTCTGGTGAATATCTTGGTTCCTTGGGAAGATTAAGACGAGTGGGGCCTACCTTGAGTGGTACCAAAGCCATCACTTTCCACACCTTCCAAACAATTTGTCGAGCTGCTCAATCTGCCAACGGATTCCCTTCTGATATCTTCGAGGTTCCTCCTTGATGGGCTTTACAGTGCATAATAGCCACTTGTTTTGGCTTATGTACCGCATTTATCAAATTTAACACCTCCTCTTGATATCTTACATTGGCCCCTTGTGAAGACAACAGCCCTCTTTCTTTCCATAATGTTCTATGAACGTGGACCACTTCAAAGGCATACTTTGAATCTGTCCAAATATTTACCATCTTTCCTTTACTCAGTTCCAGTGCTCGAATTAGGGCTATCAGTTCCGTTCGCTGTGCTGATGTTCCAGGTGGTAAAGATTTTGCTTTGATTACTGTTTTCAGGGTTGTTACTGCATACTCTGCATATCGTGTTCCATTCTCCACAAAACTACTACCATTAGTAAAAAGTTCCCAGTCATACCTTTCAAGGGGTACATCCTTCAAATCTTCGCGGCTAGCATGAGTATGTTCGATTATTTCCACACAATTGTGTTCCAATGGTCCTTCTTCGGGAACAGTTCCTAGAAATACTGCTGGATTTAACAGGTTAGTCATTTTCAAGGTTACATCATCTTGTTCAGTTAGTATTGCCTGATATTTCATCATCCGGCTGGGTGACAACCAGCGGCCCCCCCTTTTGCTCTAAAACGGTTGTTACCATATGTGGTACAAAAACTTCAATATGTTTTCCCAAGGTAAGTTTCCTTGCTTCCTGGATTAAGAGAACTGTTGCTGCTACTGCCCACAAACGTGAGGGCCATCCTGCACTTACAGCATCCAACTCTTTGGGAAAGTATCCCACAGGTCTTTTCCAGCTTCCCAGTCGCTGAGTTAGTATCCCTAATGCTAGTCATTGTCTTTCATGTACAAATAACTGGAAATCTTTTGATAAATCTGGTAGACCCAAAGCTGGTGGCTTCATTAGAGCATCTTTAAGTTTCTTAAAAGCTTCTTTTTGTATTTTTCCCCAAATAAAATTCCGTGCCTTCTGAGCTTCATAAAGGGGCTTAGCTATGAGTCCGTAATCCATTATCCATAATCTGCACCACCCAGCCATTCCTAAGAAGGCCCTTATCTCATGGAGATTTTGAGGTTCCAGGATAGCGCATATAGCTTTTATTCTCTTGATGCCCAGACTTCTTTGTCCCTGAGAAATCTCACCCTCCAAATATGTTACAGTCGAGCAAACTATTTGTGTTTTTTTTTTTTCTTTTGAATCTTTATAGCCGCCCATTCCTAACTGATTTAAAATCTCAATGGTTATTTAGGTGCAGAGCGACTCATTCTCTGTGGCAATCAAAATATCATCTACGTATTGTAACAACAAATACTGACTTCTGGGTACCTGTATTTATCCTTGCGTTGTCCAGATCTCCAGTTCCTTGGCCAGCTGGATTCTGAAGAGGGTCAGGCTATTCTTGATATCCTCTCTTTCACTTTCTATAGCTGCCCTTAACACCATAACTTTTTCTGTTGAGTCCATTAATGTATCTAATATTACTTGAAGGTCATCCCAGTCCAGATTCTGGGTTTTAATGATCATTTTCATTACCCTAGCTACTTTATCCGTGTTTTCCTGCTACGTTCCTGCTGCTTGTTTCCAAATTACTAGGTCTCCTGGAGTAAACTTTAACATACATGTATACTGGCCCTTCTGTCCCTACTCCTTGTCTAAGTGGAGCAATTATGTTTTTATTTTGTCTTATTCCATCTTTCTCTCTTATCATGCATTTGGCAGCACCTTTCTGGTCTCGTCGTTGGGTTCTATATGATACCGGGGTAGCTGAAGCTACCGCTCCTTTTTCTTCTCCCTCCTCCCCCCACTGTCCTTGCTTTCTTCCCTGACAGCCTCCCCTTGTTCTAATGGGGCTGATGGTACTACTTCCAAATCTGTATTTCCATCGTCCCGTCTATAATACATACCATTCTCTAACCTTTGATGCCCTATACACCGCTTTTCTCCTGTGCATGCTTTACATTGGTCATCAACAGTTATTTTAGCCACCATTATCCTGCAAGTGCATTGCCACTCAGGCTTATCTCGCAAATAGAAAAAGAGTTCTACATACGAAATCTCATCCCACTTGACTTCTCACTTACAAAATAACGTTAATTGTAAGATAGTATTGTATTGCAAGGTTCCATTTCTTGGCCAACTCTCTTGATCTTCTAGTTCATACTGTGGCCACCAAACATTACAGTAATCAACTAGTTTACCTTTTCGTAACTCCTGTCCAAAGCCTCCCTCCTTCCAGTGTGCTAGTAAACAGCCCAAAGGGGAAGATCGTGGTACAGGAGTATTGCCGCCCAGAATACCTTTAAGTTTTTCCATTTGTTATAGCTATAACCTTTTACCAAACCAGACCACTGATGCTGAACCTGCAGCACTTTCGCGACTGTCTTACGGACATAATTTTTGTCCATAATTACGGACATACGCCTAGGCTTACCCCGGGAATTCCCTAGCCCAACTGTGTGTGGCTTTCACTGTGTCTGACCAGCAGGCTCCCAGACCAGATCTGTACCAGTTACTAGAAAGCACCTTTTCTCTTACCCTTCTAGAGGTACGCTGTGAGCAGCGGGGTCAGTTGCGGCCGATGGCTCCCCGAGAAACTCCTCGGTGCCGGCTGGAGTGTGATCAGTTCGTGAGCTGCCTCAGCAGTGCCCACAAGGTCCCATCTGGATCACCAAAATGTTAGTGTTCACAAAGACACAACCACAGAGTGATTATATGAAGGTGCTTTTATTAGGCGCCAGAAGTTAGGGGCATGTCTGCCCTAATCTAACTTTGTCCGATTTGTTCACTCACGTTCTCTTTTATCTCCTAAAATATTACATATGCATTAAGTTTTTCAACACATCTATGCATATTCATTTCCTAGCTCCACCTAGCCCCGCTTCGTATGCTAATTATCTTATCAGTCCTTCTGCGCTTGAGTAGTACTCTCTGGTGGTCGTCTGGGTGGTCATCGGGATGAAGTAAGAGGTCTTCATCAGAGTTGAACTTTTTACCTCATCTACTTGCGCATGCTCTATGAGCCCTTGGTCTCAGTCCAAACCTTAGTTTCCAAACTATTCATTCACCTAGCAATAATGTCCCAGATACCCATAATATTTTCCTAACTATCCTTTGTTTAGATTAAATTGAGCATTTATGGTATGCATTGCTAGTAGCAGTACTGGTTTCACTGCCAAGACACCTGTTACTATGTTAACATCTGCCAACAGACCCTTCACCATCTTCGTAGCCCTCCTTTGGACTCTAATAGTTTTATGTTTTTCTTGTATTGTGGCACTCAAAACTGAACACAGGACTCAATGTGAAGCTGCACCAGTGCAGTGCAGAGAGGGGAGCACAAAATAGGGGAGAATGTTGTTGATCATACACTAAGATACAATTTTGTCTGCTTTTAAGAATGGTTCAGAAGCTGCTGGGAAGGAAAAGAAAGTATGCTGTGTATATCTTCCTGTACTCTGTAAGTTAGAAGCAGAATTTAAGCAGAAACAAGTTACATACTGGGAGTGCAGTTGTGTAGTTTCCAAATCTATCCTGCCTAGAGACAGGGGTAGCATCTAAGAAGGGACTAAGCTGCTAAATAACTTGTTTGTATGGTGAGTACTGAATTTAAGCTTATCTTAATCCTCTTGGAGTTTCTTGTAGCTTCAGCTGTTTTTGTGGAGGAATTTTCTGTGTTGTGCATTAGGGCAGGGTTGTGGAGTTCAGGGCTTAGTTTCAAGATCTTTGTTGGGTACAAGCACATCAGTACTCATTCTCTCTTTTTCATTAAAGATAAAGTGAAATCTTTCCGAGCAGCTCTACAAGAGGAGGAACAGGCCAGTAAACAGATCAACCCGAAAAGACCACGTGCCCTTTGAAATGGGCCTTTGCTGCTAAAGGAATCCACAAACCCTTACTGCTGTAGCATACATTTGTTACAAAACCAGTGGCCGTAAGAACTCAACTACTTGAAAGTGTGAAAACATTAGAAATGTCTGTGGAAATGTCCTGTTTCTTATTCACCTGAATTACATTTTTGTTTTTGTGTGAAATGCTCCTATGACATCTACGAAATGCTTCTAGACCAGTCAGTACAACCATGCAGGGTTCAGATCCATGAAGCACTTTGTTTAAAATATTTCATTTATTCAAATTGTGAATTTTACTTTTGGAAATATTTGCCAAGTTTTTAATAATGAAGTAGAACTGTGGCCATTAGAAAGTCACTATATTTCCTTTTAACCGTGTTCAGTTTTGTTACAAAGACTAGCTGTGCAGTTCTAAATTGTGTTTGCGTGCATGCACACCTCACTCATGGTCGTATATAATTTCTCTTCTACAGACAGCTGTGCTTACCTCTTCCCATTCTGTGCCTTGATGAAGGCTACTTAACTCTAAACATCCTCTTTCTGAAGCACAGCCTTAATAAACAACATTACTTAGGCAATATTAATTACTTTTAGTCTGTGTGCATTTTTAATGTGCTTTGAGACTTTTTTTTTTGGTAGCTAGATCATTCATTTCACAGGATGTGCCACATCACTTGAACAGAAACTGCAAGAGCTGTTAGAGTGGACAAACAGCTGGACATTCCATCCTCCTTGTAAAAAATATGGAATCTAGATTTATTTGAATACCATAAAGAATGGTTATGCAATTCAAACATTTTTTTCAAGGAAAAAAAGAATCAAAAAACAAAAATATAAATTAGTTGATGTATAAAAAGGTTAATGTTTAAGTACTGAGGAGAGTTGTGACTTAGGATAATGCTGATATGTAGTATGTGGTATGGGATGATAATGCTGTCAGAAAAAAGGTACAATCTGAGCTCTGTATATGGATAGGATAACTATCAAAGTTCAAGGATCCAGCTAAAGAAATACATATTGGCTTTTCACCTACTGTTAAAATTTGGCTTTTGATCCATGACAAACTTACATGTACATTAACTGTAGTTTGCAGGCAGTTTGAGTAGCTTTGTTGCTTTTTTTTTTTTTTTTTTAAAAAAAAAGCAGTTAATACCTATATTTCCCTTTATATACAGTGCCAACAGATGAAAAGAGGGGTGAAATTGCATCATTTGAGGATTTGCATATCTCTACCTAGTGCTAGTTGAAATCTCTCAAGTATCAAGTACCTGAATTCCCACAATGATTGCATATCAGCACTTTTTAGTTGGTGTCACTCAAGTTACTTTTCCAAATCAGTATCCAAAAGATTGACTTTCACATAAGAACTTGTCAAATGAAGAGTTATAGACCCCTCTAGGAGTTTTCCCTGTTTCCAGTCTTCCTATCGTCAGACTTTCACTTGGAACTGTTTAAACATTACTTGTTGAAAACAAACCTTGTTCATTTGAGCCAGACTGGGAGGGAAATAAAGGGAATGCAATGAAAAACAAGATAAATGAGACAGGAATTCTCATAGTGTTTAATGTTTGCATCTCCTATAAGAAGCTCTTGTCGCATCGTGGTTAAAAATCAAAAAAAAAATCCTCCTGTGTGTAAACATGAAAAGTGAAACAACAATGTAGATTTTACATAATGTATTGAATAAATTAAGCTATTAACTGAATTACAGATGAGAATTTACTTCTATGAAGAGTCTGTTCTGCTTTGGGAAGGGGTACACTTTGTAAACACATGCAAGTTGTTGCACTACTAAAAAGGCCTCTGATTTCAGAATGAGTATTTACTCCTGGAAATGGCCATTCTGTGCAAATTTGTAAGGTAGGAAGATGTTCCTCAGATCCCTATCCTGACTTTTGTTTTGCAGCAGATCTCAAAGAAACATCATGGCTGGTCAGGTACCAGATGGAAGTCAAAATTATGTCTAGAGGCTGTTAAGAGACCTTTGTGATAGAGCCTGCTGTAAATATTAGATTAACACTGAGACTGAAGCAGTGAGAATTAAGATAAGTAAACAATTGATATGGCTGGTTACACCACTTGAATTCCTGTAACCCATTGCTCTGATGGGCTGACATTATTTGTATAGTACTCTGAGAAGCATATACTGTTTTGTGCGCTGTAAAACAAAAACATTTATAAAGAGCATGATGCAAAGCTCCTACATTTGTTCCTTCTGTGTTGGTCTGTGAGTGTTGCTGTGGCTACTTAACCATCACTCAAATTGTTTTGATAGGCAGTGAAGCAGTACTAGAGTTGTTAAATGCCTCTTTCAGGATGCCTGCAAATTCAAGTACACTTGAATAAAATTAAGTTGAATTTTGGAAAAGGTTTTGGTAATGTTTCTTCTCTATTTATTGTGGTTTTATGGAAAAAGAAATGCCACCCATGAAACAGATGACTCATGTTTGTTAATACAGAGTTAGGCCTTTACCCCTGCATGATGCTATAAAGTTAATAATTACTGTTTTCATGAATCATAAGACAAATCAAAGTAGATTTTTCTTTTGATGGCCGTGATACAAAGTTAACACAAATTTCATTGGGAAAATTCTGCCTTGTCCTTAATAAAAAATATATGACTGTGCTGGCTTTAGCATCCTGGGTAACTAAACTACACCATAGCCACTCTCTCACTCCCCCTCCTCAAAGGAAAAAGGGGGAGAAGATACAATGGAAAGGGCTCAAGGGTTGAGATAAGGACATAGAAATTGCCAATTACTGTCATAGGCAAAACAGACTCTGAGGGAGATTAATATAATTAATTGCCTATCACTAGCAGACTGGGACAGTGAGAAACTAAAAGCAAACTAAAAACACCCTCACTTCACCACCCCACCCCCCCCAAGTAGTGCAGGGGAAGGGGGATTGTGGTCAGTCCCTAAAGCTTTGTCTCTGCTGTTCTGTCTCCTTCATGGTCACTCTATTCCCCTGCTCCAGCATGGGGTCCTTTCCATGGGATGCAGTCCTTCCAAACTGATTCTACATGGGCTTCCCAAAGGCAGCAGCTCTTCAAGAACTGCTCCAAATATGGGTCTGTACCACAGGCTCCATCCTTCAGGAGCAAACTGCTCCAACACAGGTCCCCCACAGGCAACAGCTCCTGCCAGATCACTGCTCCTGTGTTGACTCCTCTCCATGGGCTGCAATTCCAATGCAGAGTCTGCTATGGCGGGGCTCTCCATGGGATGCAGCCTCCTTCAGGTCAGATCCACCTGCTCCACTGTTGGCTCCTCCACAGGATGCAGCATGGAGATCTGCTCTACTATGGTCCTCTCCACAGGCTGCAGGGAAACTTCTTCTCTGGTGCCTGGAGCACTTCCTTCTTCACTGACCTTGGTGTCTGCATGGCTGTTTCTCTCACATTTTCTCACGCCTCTCTCCTAGCTGCTGTTGCACAGCTTCCCCCCCCTTCTTAAATATGCTTTCACGGAGACGCAACCACCATTGCTCATTGGTTTGGTTCTGGACTTTTCTCACAGAGGCCACCCCTGCAGCTCCTCCACTACCAAACCCTTGCCACATAAATCCAATAAAATAATCCAAACTGCATTATTGAATCCAAACTTCACTGAAAGCTTTGATCATTTTAGATCCTCAGTGATCCTCAGTGACTTGAGAGACAAAGTTATTTTCTTATGAAAATAGCTGCCTTACTGTACAGTTGACCAAAAAAAAAAAAAAAAAAAAAAAAGAAAAATCATCTGCCCAGTTGCTAACTTTCTGCTGATTCCTACAAGGGGTTTGATGGCAGTAAGGGGGGGGGGAGGGAGGAGATGATAGTGGTAATTTTAGGTACCTCAATGATGCTTTCATAACTATCCCACACCCAGCCCATAAGATAAATGTTCTTGTTTCTGAAAAACACTTATTTGGATTTCTCTAATGGAAGCAGGTTACTAACAGATCTGGAATGCTGGTAGGTACCAGAGGACAAATGGAAGAGACCTTCATTTCAACTCAAAAGAAAGTTTTAAAATATTTTTTAATTATGTTATAATTTCTTGCTAATTTATATTGCTGATTAGGTCATTTCCAAGACATACTGGCTGGCAAAGAAGTTACAAAAATACCACAAAAGCAGTCATTGTTCAAGTGCTATAAAAAATGTTACAAAGGTTATACTAGAAGCTACTATTAATTTTGCCATTTTAGAGATGTAGGTATATTTCCAGCACAGTTATTTATATTGTATCCTACCAGGTTTACCACATCTTGTTAAAGAGTAATAGCTGCATTAATTGTTATGCTGAGGAATTTTATCTTTAATTAGGAGAGGATTCCTGTTCCAACTTAAATTACTGACCAGAAGAATAGAATATAGTAATCAATTAGCATAATTTGGAAATTTTAGTATAGATCAAGGCCTAATTCTCAAGACAGATGGATAGGGAAGGGCTGCATAAGTCTCCAGAGAAATTACAATAACCAATTCTGTTATTAGAGCTATTTTTAGAAGATACATAAAAGTACCTAGTACACAAGTTACAGAAGTAGAAATCTTTAGTTTGTTCTGAATACTGTAAGCAGCAGTTGAAATATATATAAGGTTTATATGCTTTGTCATGTTTAGGACTGGGAAGCAAAAATTGTCTGATATTCAGAGGAAACCAGGGTTAGTACTTTCCCTATGTAACCCAATACCAATCTGTACAACATTGGTATAGAAGGAGGTACAACTGAAGAAGCTTAAAAGGAAGGCCTAAAGAGAAAAGATTTACCTAATGAAGTCATCTATATTAATTGAACAGGCTCGTTTTTCAGAGTAATCAGTATCTTAGGATTGTCTGTATTTTCACCACAATTTTGAAGTTTTCAGGTATTTCCTGTCAACAGAAAAAGATGCAAATTACTTTTCTATTTGTAGCATAGAATAAGGTTAATTTAAACTATCTATTCTTTCCCTGCTTTTAGAAGAGTTCTTCTTTCATGAGATAAGCTGTATTTTTTCTTCTTTTATGGATTGTTTTCTCATTGTCTGAATTTTTGTATCTCAGCTCATTCACTGTAAATTAATCACCAGCACTATTGCTAAGCAGACAAAAAAAATTCTTACTAGCTTTTTGGGAAAAAGTCAGGCCTTGAGACATGTGCAGCCAAGATATTAACAATATCCTCAGATATTTTTTTTCCACTGTAATTTAATGACCCTTTTAGATTTCTCTTTAATAACAGTTAAATTCTTCCCTTCCTGAAATTCTCTTAGAAAGGCTTTAACATATTAAGCTTTTCAATTCTGATTTTTTTTTATTCTTATGTTAGTATTTAGGTCACAGTACACAGGAATAGAATTTAATATATTAAAAAGGAACAAAGAATTTGGTAATTATGATCCAGAAACTGCTCTACAGCTCTTGACCTGAAAGGAATACAAGTCTAGAATGAAAACTGAACTTGTTTTTTATTCAACTGATTCTTAATCTTTACAATAAAAATAAAATAATATAATTAAACTACAGAGAGCTGTTCTTTTTGAACAACTGCCCAGTAGAGTTTTCTTCTAAAAAGTTTCATATGCTGAGGTCACAAACTCTTCTGATAAGTTCTCCATCGTGATTTATCCCAGACTCTGCTGGCATGTATATAACACTGCTAGACATTTGCACAAAAGAAATGGTTAGCTGGATGGACTCTGAAACTCTGATAAATTTACCTCTAATAAAAGTTATTTAAAGGCTACAGAGAGTATTTTGTTTATCCTAACAAAGGCTATCCTTACTAGACAACCACATTCCTGAAATTAAAATGTTCAATGAAAGGAACATACAACTGCTATAAACAAGAACAAACACTAATGACAATTTCACAACAATACTGAACACAAAAATCTTTCAGGAAAGTATCTTTCTTAATACAAAAACCACTCAGCCTTGGACAAAAAAAACTTCACCCACAAAAACATTTCAATTGTTGTTTTTTGTGCCTAGGCACTACTGGCTAGATCTTAATTGCTGAGAAGGCAGATACTTCAAGAAAATCTGGCTAATGCTGGGCAAGGCTGAAATGGTCTTGAAGATCGAAGTATTTTAAAAATTAACTTGAAGAATACTATCCTATAACGTCTTATCTTCAGATGACTCTGTATTGTCTATGAAGAGTCCTCATAGGCACTCTTTTGATCATAAGTAACAAACTCATCAGCTGGAAGAGTCTCTAGGAGATGGGAAGTACTATGAAAGGAGCATTATGAGTAACAACTCTCCAACTGACATGGAGATGGTACTTCAGCCTTGTCAGAAATACTATAAGAAAGTCATAGAATATTCCGAGTTGGAAGGGACCCACAAGGATCATCGAGTCCAACTCCTGGCACCACACAGGTCTACCCAAAAATTCAGACCGTATGACTAAGAGCACAGTCCAAACGCTTCTTAAATTCCAACAGGCTTGGTGCCATGACTATGCCTCTGGGGAGCCTGTTCCAGCACGCGAGCTGCACCTAAATTGATGGTGGCACATACAGGTAATGTACTAATGCATGCCTGATCAGTAGAGGAGTATTTTGGTGTTCTGTAAATGCCAATGGATACTTAGTAGTGAAATCAGCATAAAGAAAGTAAAAAGAAAAACAAATGAAATTAAATACTGTTATTAGTATGTAACATTAATATTAGAGTATCCAATGCTTTACCTGGAAGTTGATAAGTGGTGGTTTGTTCTTTGGCTCTATTCTGATAACGCTGGATTCAACTTTGGGGTGAGGTCTGAAGTTGTTCTTTCCAGCCTGTTAGAAGTTAGACAGTTGCACGAATAAGCAGAAAATCCTCACATTCTTCTCTCTCTGATAGCTTTGTAAGCTAACACAGAATAACATACCTTCATCAGATCATCCACTCAAACTAATAACTAAGTATTAATAAAAAGTCTGCAGTATAGATCCTGGTTTTACAACCAAAGTAAAAATTCCCTTTGAAACATAAGTATTTCACACCTGAGAGTAAAGGAAAGAAGAAAATAAATTCTAAGTTGTCGTGGTTTAACCCGGCTGGCACCTAAACACCACACAGCTGTTCACTCACCCTCCCCCCTCCCTCTCTGGGATGGGGGAGAGAAACAGGAAAGTGAAGCCTGTGAGTTGAGATAAAGACAGTTTATTAAGACAGGAAAATAATAATAACAATAATAATAACAACAATGATGATAATAGTACTACTACTAATAATGTGTATAAACAAGTGATGCACAATGCAATTGCTCACCACCCGCTGACCGATGCCCAGCCTAACCCCGAGCAGTCCAGCCCCCTCCCCCGGCTAGCCACCCCTATATATTGTTTAGCATGACGTCAGATGGTATGGAATACCCCTTTGGCTAGTTTGGGTCACCTGTCCTGGGTCTGTCCCCTCCCAGCTCTTACTGCACCCCCAGCCTGCCTGTTGGCAGGACAGAGCAAGAAGCTGAGACATCCTTGGCTTGGTGTAAGCACTGCTCTGCAACAATTAAAACATAGGGGTGTTATCAGCACTCTTCTCATCCTAAGCCAAAACATAGCATTCTACCAGCTACTAGGAAGAAAATTAACTCTGTCCTAACTGAAACCAAGACATAAGTCTAAACAACTTTCAAGTCAAAAGCAGTTATGTTGTCCATAGGTTCATGCCCAGTGCACCCTGCCAATAAGCGCACAGAATCAGAATTCACACAAAGGTCTTTTAATTATTTAAAGACATAACTCTGCAGAGTCAGGTGCTTGGCAATCTTTTGCAAAGCAAGCACATCTCTGGCTTGAATCACCATCATTTATACCCAGCAAACTTGTGAAAACTATCTCTCTGGCTACTTTTGATTGGCTGTACCAGCTCACCTAACTTATCTCTACTGAGTTTGTGCATTACAGAGGACCAGCAGGGGTGGGGCACAAAATCCCACATTAGCATACATTATCATGTTGATAGGTGTGATTTTAATATGTTAAGGACCCTTAATGAGCAAATGGTTACCATAGGTCAGTCTGGAATCTTCCTGCAGCTGTTTTCTCCTTCTTGTTTTTTACCTTTCATCCCCTATCTTCTCTGCTTCTGCTAGCTCAAGGCTACCAGTCTCTGTTTCCTCCAAGGTTTCCTTATTTTCTCAGCTAAAGACTACACAAGCTACAAGCCTCCCTTTTTTCTTCAAGGTTGCCTTGCTTTTTCCCAGCTTTGGGAAAAAGTTAGAAAACACAGGTTTTTCCCCTCAGCACTTAAAGCAATGAAAGTCTATCATACACATACACATACTCCCTTAATTAGCTCAAACTCCATTTAAAAACAAATCAAAAAGCAAAAAAACTACACTGACACCTTAGTGAAACCATCCAAATTTCCTTAAAGTTACAATAGAATTTGATTCTTTATACTGGTAAATGGATAAAGATCAAAGAGATGAAGGCTAGTCTCAGAGCTGAGTGCATGACTATATCATAGCAATAATCAAAATGATTTGTTAAGTCCTTCAAATCCAAATTCTCTAGCTCCAAAATCTGACCAGTAATGTCACTAACATTAGTGCTTCACTGAGAGAAATGAAGAAATGCTGACATGGAAAAACACATGTAAGTACATGGACAGTTACATTTTTCCAGGCAATAGGAAACATCTTGGCTTCAGTTCTACCCTTAGCACCCATACTTCCTAACACAGGAAGACATTTGAAATGTTACCATGCCCTGCTTATCCATGGAATAACAACTAGTTATAATTCTAGAGGAAACAGGTGCAACTGCTTTTTTCCATCAGTTGGACTCTCAGTTATGCCAAGACTAAATTTTCTCCTTGTGTATAATATGTTGACATTAACTAAATCACAAAATGGTTGAGGTTGGAAGGGACCTCTAGAGATCATCTGGTCCAACCCCCTGCTCAAGCAAGGTCACCTAGAGCACGTTGCGCAGGATGGCATCCAGGCAGGTTTTGAATATCTCCAGAGAAGGAGACTCCACAACCTCTCTGGGCAATCTGTTTTCTGTCACCCTCACGGTAAAGAAGTGCCCTCTCATATTCAGATGGAACTTCCTGTGTTTAAGTCTGTGCCTGTTGCCTCTTATCCTATCACTGGGCACTACTAAACCATCTGGCCCCATCCTCTTGACACCCTCCCCTCAGATATTTATGCACATTGATAAGATCCCCTCTTGGTCTTCTCTTCTCCAGGCTAAACAGGCCCAGTTCTCTCAGCCTGTCCTCGAATGACAGGTGCTCCAGTCCTCTAGTCATCTTCATAGCCCTCCTCTGGACTCGCTCCAGTAGTTCTATGTCCCTCTTGTTCTGGGGCGCCCAGAACTGGACACGATACTCCAGACATGGCCTCACCAGGGCCGAGTAGAGGGGGAGGATCACCTCCCTTGACCTGCTGGCAACACTCTTCTGAATGCAGCCCAGGATACCGTTGGCCTCCTTGGCCACAAGGGCACATTGCCGACTCATGGTCAGCCTGATGTCCACCAGGACTCCCAGGACTCTCTCTGCAGAGCTGCTCTCCAGCAGGTCACTCCCCAGCCTGTACCGGTGCTTGGGGTTATTCCTCCCTAGGTGCAGGACCCTGCACTTGCCCCTGTTGAACTTCATGAGGTTCCTCTCTGCCCAACTCTCCAGCCTGTCCAGGTCCCTCTGAATGGCAGCACAGCCCTCTTGGGTATCTGCTACTCCTCCGAGCTTTGTGTCATCAGCAAACTTGCTGAAGGTGCACTCTGTTCCATCGTCCAGGTCACTGATGAATAAGTTGAACACTGGACCCAGTACTGACCCCTGGGGGACACCGCTAGCTACAGGCCTCCAACTAATTTCTGCATCACTAAGCACAACCCTCTGAGTTCTGCCATCCAGCCAATTATCAATCCAACTCACTGTCCACTCATCTAGGCTGCACTTCCTGAGCTTGTCTATGAGGATGTTATGGAAGACAGTGTCAAAAGCCTTGCTGAAATGAACAACATCCACTGCTTTCCTCTCATCTACCCAGCTAGTCATCTCATCATATAAGGCTTTCAGATTGCTTAGGTTTGATTTCCCCTCGCTGAATCCCTGCTGACTACTCCTGATCACCTTCTTAGCCTCCATGTGCTTGGAGATGACCTCCAGGATCACCTTTCCAGGGATGGAGCTGAAGGTGACTGACCTGTAGCTTCCTGTGTCATCCTTCTTGCCCTTTTTGAAGACTGGTGTGACATTTGCTTTCTTCCTGTCCTCAGGCACCTCTCCTGTTCTCCACAACCTTTCAAAGATGATGGAGAGTGGCCTAGCAATAACATCCACCAGCTCCCTCACCATTTGTGGATGCATCTCATTGGGGTTGATGGATTTGTAGGTGTCAAGTTTGTTTAAATGATCTCTAACCCAATCCTCCTTGACCAAAGGAAAGTCCTCTGTGTGAATCAGTACAGGAAGGCAGCAGGAACAACCACAGACTCATTGCTAAAATGTGAAGAGTAGATTTATTCTTGTTACCTCACTAACTGAGGGATCCCTGAAGCAACACCCAAGCAGAAGCACACAACTGGGGACACAGGAACCGCTAAACAGTGTCCATGCCAGGAGATCACTGGCCTGTTGGTTTCGCCTGTTTTTAATCAAGGGTTTGTGCAGGTGCAGTTTTTACCACCATGCTATGATCCTCACTGCGCTTCTTTGATCTTCTCTGTACCAAGGCCTGGAGCTCAAGCATGTCTAATAGGGTGCCTCTGAGCCCACCAAACGGCTATGTTAGTTAACCCATTCCTCCAAACACCTTCTTTCTCCAGACTTCCTCTCTTGTCTCTAGGAGCTGAGATTCCCAAGGGCTGGTCTTAGCAGTAAAGACTGAAGCAAAAAAAAAGCATTCAGTAACTCTGCCTTCTCTGTATCCTTCATTACCAGGGCACCTGCCCCATTCAGCAGTGGGCCGACATTTTCCTCAGTCTTCCTTTTGATACTGATGTATTTGAAGAAGCCCTTCTTGACATCCCCTGCCAGATTTAATTCCAAATGGGCCTTGGCCTTCCTTGTTGCAACCCTGCATACTCTGAGAATGTCCCTATATTCCTTCCAAGTGGCCTGTCCCTTTTTCCACATGCTGTAAACTTCCTTCTTCTGTCTGAGTTTTGCCAGGATCTCCTTTCACATCCATGCACTTCTCCTGCCCTCTTTACTTGCCTTCTTGCTCACAGGAATGCATCAGTCTTGAGCTTGGAGGAAGTGATACTTGAATACTGACCAGCTCTCTTGGACCCTCTTTCCTTCTAGGGCCTTGACCCATGGGTTCCTCCAAGCAGGACCCTGAAGAGGCCAAAGTTTGCTCTCCCAAAGACCAGGGTCGCAATCCTACTTTTTGCCCTGCTTCCTCCTCACAAGATCCTGAACTCCATATCATGGTCACTTTAGCCAAGGCTGCCCCCAACCTTTACATCTCCAACCAGCCCTTCTTTATTTTTTAATACAATGTCCAGCAGCACACCTCTTCTTGTTGGCTCCTTGACTGCACCTGTGTCAAGAAGTTATCATCAATGCACTGCAGAAACATCCTGGACTGCTTATGCCTAGCTGTATGGTCTTCCCAGCAGATATCAGGGTGGTTGAAGTCTCCCATGAGAACCAGGGCGTGTGATTGTGAGACTTCTTCCAGCTGTCTGTAGAAGGCTACATCTACTTCCTCTTCCTGATCAGGTGGCTTGTAGCAAACACTCACAACAGTGTAGCCTGCCCTTTAATCCTTACCCAAAAGCTCTCAACTCGCTCTTCATCTACTCCTAGGCAGAATTCGATGCATTCCAGTTGCTCTATCCATTTTAATGAGGACCTCTCGTTAGGACCTCTCGTGAGGACCTCTGATCCAGCTGCAGCGAGGGTTCCTGGCAGGGAAACGGAGCCAACCCCGACCCCCCCCCTCCCGCAATAACACAGCACAGAGCCGTTTGGTTGGAGCCGCAGCCGCGCCCCCCCCCCCCCCCCCAGCAGGCAGGAGCTGTGCTTGTGCCACCCAGAGACGCTGACATACTGAGCGTCTGGTATGTCTACTGACATACCATTACCCAGGTATGAGTCCACCCTTCCTCAGCCATTCTTACTGTTGTCTCAGTAGTCAGGAGCACCTGGAACAGTCCGTCCCACTCAGGTTGCAGTTTCAATTCTCTCCATGTTTGCATAAAACCACAGTCTCCTTCTCGGAATGGATGGATCAGGGCTTCGAAGAGTAGGGTTTGAGCTAACAGTCCACGGGTCCTAAGAGATGACAAAGAGGATGACAGCCCGAGTATATAGTTCTTAAGAAAAGCATCTTTTCTCTCAAATTGAGGTCATTCATTCCCTTTCTCCATGTACAGCAATCCAAATAATATTTCATATGGCGAAACTCCCACATATTTTCTTGTTGCAGTTTGAATTCAGAGAAGTGACAAAGGTAAGCACTTCGTCTGGGGAAGCTGAGTTTCCAGAACTTAGTCAACTGTTTCTTTACTGTCTAATCCGTTCCACCCTTCCAGAAGAGGAAGGATGCCAAGGAGTGTGAAATTTCCACTTAATTCCTAGAGTCCACATTAGCCTTTGCAATATTTCTGACATAAAGTGATTTCCTTGATCGGAGTCAATATTTTCAACAATTCCATACCTGGGAGTTATTTGTTCTAGAATTACTTCAGTTACTATGTTTGCAGTAGCAGATACTGAAGGGAAAGCTTCCGCCCACCCTGACAAGTGATCTACCAAGAGTAATAAGTATTTAAATCTATCTACTCTAAGGAGTTCTGTAAAATCTACCTGTACATTTTGGAAGCATTGAATTCCTGGTTTTTGCCCCCTTTGGGCCAACAGCAGATAATTTTCCTATTTACACAGAATCACAGAATCACAGAATTGTCTAGGTTGTAAGAGACCTCAAGATCCTCGAGTCCAACCTCTGACCTGACACTAACAAGTCCTCCACTAAACCATATCCCTAAGCTCTACATCTAAACGTCTTTTAAAGACCTCCAGGGATGGTGACTCCACCACTTCCCTGGGCAGCCCATTCCAATGTGTCCTAGTTTCAGTTAGGACAGAGTTAATTTTCTTCCTAGTAGCTGGTAGGGTGCTATGGGTTAAACCACAACACAATGCCTAACAACCCTTTCAGTAAAGAAGTTCTTCCTAATATCCAAACTAAACCTCCCCTGGCACAGGTTTAGCCCATTCCCCCTCATCATATTGCCAGGCATGTGGGAGAATAGACCAATCCCCACCTTGCTACAGTCTCCTTTAAGGTACCTATAGAGTGCAATAAGGTCACCTCTGAGCCTTCTCTTCTCCAGGCTAGAAAACCTCAGCTCCCTCAGCTGCTCCTCGTGAGACTTGTTCTCCAGACCCCTCACCAGCTTCATCGCCCTTCTCTGGACTCGCTCGAGCACCTCCATGTCCTTCTTGTAGCAAGGGGCCCAAAAATTGAACACAGTACTTGAGGTGCAGCCTCACCAGAGCCGAGTACAGGAGGACAATCACTTCCCCAGACCTGCTGGCCACACTGCTTCTTATACAAGCCAGGATGCCGTTGGCCTTCTTGGCCACCTGAGCACGCTGCTGGCTCATATTCAGCCAACTATCAACCAATATTCCCAGGTCCTTCTCCGCCAGGCAGCTTTCCAACCACTCATCTCCCAGCCTGTAGCTCTGCTTGGGGTTGTTGCGCCCCAGGTGCAGGACCCGGCACTTGGCCTTGTTAAACTTCATACAGTTGGCCTCAGCCCATTGGTCCAGCCTATCCAGATCCTCCTGCAGAGCCTTCCTACCCTCGAGCAGATCAACTCACGCACCTAACTTGGTGATGTCTGCAGACTTACTGAGGGTGCACTCGATCCCCTCATCCAGATCATCGATAAAGTTATTAAAGAGGACTGGCCCCAGTACCGAGCCCTGGGGGATGCCACTAGTAACCGGCCTCCATCTGGATTTGACTCCATTCACCACGACTCTTTGGGCCCGGCTATCCAGCCAGTTTTTAACCCAACAAAGTGTACGCCAGTCCACGCCACGAGCAGCCAGTTTCTTGAGGAGAATGCTGTAGGACACTGTGTCAAAAGCCTTGCTGAAGTCAAGGTAGACCACATCCACAGCCTTTCCCTCGTCCACCCAGCGCATCACTTTGTCATAGAAGGAGATCGGGTTTGTCAAGCAGGACCTGCCTATTATAAACCCATGCTGACTGGGCCTGATCACCTGGTTGCCCTGTAAGTGCCGTGTGATGACACTCAAAAGGATCTGCTCCATGAGCTTCCCTGGCACTGAGGTCAAACTGACAGGCCTATAGTTCCCCGGGTCTACCCTCTAGCCCTTCTTATAGAGGGGCATCACGTTTGCTAGCCGCCAGTCAACTGGGACCTCCCCCAATAGCCAGGACTGTTGATAAATAATGGAAAGCGGCTTGGTCAGCTCTCCCACCAGTTCTCTCAGTATCCTCGGCTGGACCCATCTGGCCCCATCGACTTGCGTACATCTAAGTGCCGTAGCAGGTCGCCAACCATTTCCTCATAGATAGTGAGGGCCACATTCTGCTCCTCATCCCCTTCCACCCGTTCAGAGTACTGGGTATCCAGAGAGCAACTGGTTTTGCCGCTAAAGACTGAGGCAAAGAAGGCATTAAGCACCTCTACCTTTTCCTCATCTCTTATAACTAAGTTTCCCCCCGCATCCAGTAAAGGATGGAGATTCTCCTTAGTCCTCCGTTGCTGAGGGATTTCTGAAACATTGAAGATCCCATGACTTGCTGCAGCTGAGCAAACCAAGCCACCAGGACAACTATGAGAAGTTCCCATGACAGTGTTCCCACATCGCCCAATTGAAGAATTCAGAAAAATATTGTTACCAGCAGCTGGCTTCAAGGACGGGATCTAGGTGACTGCTAATCACAAGGGGGTTGTTTTCTTGCAGGTGGGGTTGTTTTCTTGTAGTTGTTTGTCTGAGTGCTTTTGACCAATAATCTTGTGTGAGACACTATCCACCCCTGTTAAGTTCACTGTAAAGGTCAGGCTATTCGTGTAATAAAGAGGGTGAATGATCTGACCATACTAGTGTCTGTCATGTTTTTGGCCGTTCTTCCTGCAACACTCCATTTTGCGTTGACGTATTTGTAAAAACATTTTTTCTTGTCTTTAACGGCAGTAGCCAGATTGAGCTCCAGATGAGCTTTGGCCTTTCTAATTTTGTCCCTGCACTGCCTCACAGCATCCTTATAGTCCTTCTGAGTGGCCCTCCCTCTTTTCCAAAAATTATAAACCCTCTTTTTTCTCCTAAGCTCAAGCCACAATTCTCTGTTGAGCCAGGCCGGTGTTCCCTGCCGGCTCGTCTTTGGGCACGTGGGGACAGACCGCTCCTGCGCTATTAAGATTTCCTTCTTGAATAGTGCCCAGCCTTCCTGGACTCCTCTGCCCTTCAGAACCGCCTCCCAAGGGACTCTGCCAACCATTGTCCTGAACAGTTAAAAGTCAGCCCTCCAGAAGTCCAATACAGCGGTTTTACTGGTCCCCTCCCTGGCTTCTCCAAGAATGGAGAACTCTACCATTTCATGGTCACTCTGCCCAAGACAGCTCCCAACCACCACATCTCCCACCAGTCCTTCTCTGTTTGTGAACAGAAGGTCTAGCGGGGCACCTCCCCTGGTAGGCTCACTAACCAGCTGCGTCAGGAAGCTATCTTCCACGCTCTCCAGAAACCTCCTAGACTGCTTTCTCCTAGACTGCCGAGTAAAGCGCCCCATGGTCAAAAAAAACAAACTTTCTGTGTTAGCACCAGCCTCTGAGCCACGTGTTTATCAGATGGGCTTTCCGGGTCCTCTCTGTATCCCTCCCTGCCACCGTAGGGATAGACGAAAACACCACCTGTACTCCCACTCCATCCACTAACCGTCCCAGTCCCTGAAAGTTCCATTTTATAGTCTTCAGGCTTCTCTCTTCAATGCCATCACTGCCAGACTGGACTATCAAAAGAGGATAATAGTCAGAGGTGTGAACAAGTTTGGGAAGCTTTCTGGCAATGTCCCTGACCCTGGCCCCAGGGAGGCAGCAGACTTCCCTACAGGTAGGGTCAGGCCGACAAATAGGGCCCTCTGTTCCCCTGAGAAGAGAGTCACCCACAACCTTTTGACACACTACACAACTCCTGCGTACTTGTTCAGTCAGAGTATATATATATATTCCTACAGATTCTTATTTCCATATGTAGTGGGTTTACGTGGCAAGGTTTTGGTAGCAGGGAGCCATAGGGGTGGTTTCTGTGAGAAAGATCTAGAAGCTGCCCCATGTTTGGGAAGGGCCCCATTGTTTTCCAGATCCGAGCCAATAAGCGATGTTGTTTTGCGCCTCTGTGAGAGCATATTTAAGACAGGGAAAAAATGCTGCGCCACACAGCAGCCGTGAGAGTCAAGGGAGTGAGAGAACAGCCTTGCACCAAGGTCAGTGTAGAAGGAGGGGGAGAGGTGCTCCAGGCACCAGAGCAGAAGTCCCCTGCGGCCTGTGGTGAGGACCATGGTGAAGCAGGATGTCCCCCTGCAGCCCATGGAGTACCACGGTGGAGCAGGGTTCCACGCTGCAGCCCGTGGAGGAGACCACGGTGGAGCAGGTGGCCCTGCACCGACAGAGGCTGCCGCCTGTGGAAGACCCCTGCCGGAGCAGATTCCGGGCCGGACCTGTAGCCCGTGGAGAGGAGCCCACGCAGGAGCAGGTGACCCGGCAGGAGCTGCTGCCCGTAGGGGAGCCAGGTTGGAGCAGTTTTCTCCTGAGGGATGGACCCCGTGGTACGGACCCATATCTGGAGCAGTTCTGAAAGAGCTGCTGCCTGTGGGATGCCCACGCCGGATCAGTTCATCAAGGACTGCATCCCGTGGGTGGGACCCCACAGCACAGGGGACGAGAGTGATCGAGAAGGAGCGGCAGAGAAGAAGTGCTGTAGACTGACCATAACTCCCATTCCCCCGTTC
Source organism: Aythya fuligula (assembly GCF_009819795.1). Lineage (NCBI taxonomy): Eukaryota > Metazoa > Chordata > Aves > Anseriformes > Anatidae > Aythya > Aythya fuligula. The sequence continues at coordinate 11,759,839 of NC_045594.1, forward strand.
CCCTGCGCCGCTTGGGGGGAGGAGGTTGGGAGAGGGTGGATGGGGGGGGAAGGTGCTTTTGGTTTGCTTTTTCCTTTGTTTTCTCACTTCTCTCGCTTGTTAGTAATAGGCAATAAATCTTACTATCTCCTTATGCCGAGTCTGTTTTGCCCGTTACAATAATTACTGCGTGATTTTCTCGTCCTTATCTCAATCCTTGAGCCCTTTTCACATATTTTCTCCCCATTCCTCTTTGAGGAGGGAGAGTGAGAGAGCGGCTGTGGTGGAGCTCGGCTGCCCACTCGAGCGGAACCACGACAGATAGACAATACAAATGAGTTGCCAAATAACTAATGGGTCTACTTACAATAGGCCTACTGAAATGAAGACAATTTATATTGACTCTTCCAGACCACAAAAAAATACTGAGCATGACAAAATAACTGAACCAAATTCTGATTGTTGGCACAATTTTACCTTCACCAAACCTATAACTGTATACTGTCTTTTGAGTCATGGAGGCACCAAATTGCTATTCGAATTTATGATTGATACGGCGACATCTGCATCTATTGCAAAGGATAAGAAGCCTCTGCCCCCGCAAATATTTGAAAATGCACCAACTCGGCCTCCCCTTAGTCTAATTTTTTCCATCTTCAACACAGGTCCTTACATAACTAAAAATATGGGACAACAAGAAGTTCTCTTTAACCCTAGCTGGTCTCTAACAAGGGTAGAGCTAGCACTGTGCATTAATAGCTCAGAAATCAACTCAAAGTGTACCACCATTTTGAGATCTGCCTACACCAGCTGATTATCAGGGTTACATGGACGTTCTCTGAAACAATCTCGACACATGCCACTGTGGGAAAGGAATTTGCAGGTGGCTTCACGCTGTTTCACATGTCCCTGAATTAGAGATAATGAGGAAACAAGCAGTAGAAACAAAAACTTGAGCAAGGTTGAGATAAAGTAAATTGGTTACAGTGTTAAAGACCAGCTTTGGGCAGTGGCCAATTGCTGGCTGGTTCAAGCGGAACCACGACAGTTTTTTTGGCGCCCAACGTGGGGCTCGAACCCACGACCCTGAGATTAAGAGTCTCATGCTCTACCGACTGAGCTAGCCGGGAGAGTCATCAAAAAAGACTGTCGTGGTTCCACTCGAGTGGGCAGCCGAGCTCCACCACAGCCGCTCTCTCACTCCCCCTCCTCAAAGAGGAATGGGGAGAAAATATGTGAAAAGGGCTCAAGGATTGAGATAAGGACGAGAAAATCACGCAGTAATTATTGTAACGGGCAAAACAGACTCGGCATAAGGAGATAGTAAGATTTATTGCCTATTACTAACAAGCGAGAGAAGTGAGAAAACAAAGGAAAAAGCAAACCAAAAGCACCTTCCCCCCCCATCCACCCTCTTCCATCTCCTCCCCCCAAGCGGCGCAGGGGAACGGGGGAATGGGGGTTATGGTCAGTCTACAGCACTTCTTCTCTGCCGCTCCTTGTCGATCACTCTCGTCCCCTGTGCTGTGGGGTCCCACCCACGGGATGCAGTCCTTGATGAACTGATCCGGCGTGGGCATCCCACAGGCAGCAGCTCTTTCAGAACTGCTCCAGATATGGGTCCGTACCACGGGGTCCATCCCTCAGGAGAAAACTGCTCCAACCTGGCTCCCCTACGGGCAGCAGCTCCTGCCGGGTCACCTGCTCCTGCGTGGGCTCCTCTCCACGGGCTACAGGTCCGGCCCGGAATCTGCTCCGGCAGGGGTCTTCCACAGGCGGCAGCCTCTGTCGGTGCAGGGCCACCTGCTCCACCGTGGTCTCCTCCACGGGCTGCAGCGTGGAACCATGCTCCACCGTGGTACTCCATGGGCTGCAGGGGGACATCCTGCTTCACCATGGTCCTCACCACAGGCCGCAGGGGACTTCTGCTCCGGCGCCTGGAGCACCTCTCCCCCTCCTTCTACACTGACCTTGGTGCAAGGCTGTTCTCTCACTCCCTTGACACTCCCGGCTGCTGTGTGGCGCAGCATTTTTTCCCTGTCTTAAATATGCTCTCACAGAGGCGCAAAACAACATCGCTTATTGGCTCGAATCTGGAAAACAATGGGGCCCTTCCCAAACATGGGGCAGCTTCTAGATCTTTCTCACAGAAACCACCCCTATGGCTCCCTGCTACCAAAACCTTGCCACGTAAACCCACTACACCATAGCACAGCGTCACACATTGCTTGAATTCCCCAATGACCCTCTTGATGTGAAACAATATTTTAAAAAGTTAATATTTGCCTCATTAGCACTGTATTCAGCATTTCTCTCCCCTCAGGGAGTATCTATTTTTCTTTGGACTTCGTGACTTCTAATTCCTTAAAAACCTCTTCCTCTTAAAACTTTTTACTTTTTACTTTTGGTTAGGGGTAACTCAACAATTCCCTGAATCCTCTCTGGATTTACTCTTCATTCACCCTCAGACACTAGATGTCTTAAATATTTTACTTCTCTTTCTATGAATTTTAATTTATTTTCCAGTACTTTCAAGCCCTGTTTTCGCAGAAAGCTGAAAAGCCAAAAAGTTTGTTAGTGGCTTCCTTCATAGCTGTTTTCTCCTGTCCTGACAATAAAAGATCATCCACATATTGTAACAGTAACACCTCCTCTGAAGGTTGGAATTACTCGAAAATTTGTTCTAGAACTTGCCCAAATAAATTGGTGACCCTGTAAACCCCTGAGGTAAAATTGTCCATCTGTATTGCTGCTTCTGCCCCATTTCAAATATTTCCACTCAAAGGTAAATACATGTATATCTTTGCCCTCAGGGTCTGAGAGCACCCCATTAATAACACCATTATTCTAGGCTAAAAATTTACAATTTGAATGCCCAATTTCATTATCAAATCCTTTCCCAACAAGTTAGTCCCTGCCTCGGGTGCATACAGTAATACAACTTTGTTTCTCACAGCACTTAGATGTACACAAGTCGATGGGGCCAGATGGGATACACCCGAGGATACTGAGAGAACTGGTGGGAGAGCTGACCAAGCCGCTTTCCATCATTTATCAACAGTCCTGGCTATTGGGGGAGGTCCCAGTTGACTGGCGGCTGGCAAACGTGATGCCCCTCTATAAGAAGGGCTAGAGGGTAGACCCGGGGAACTATAGGCCTGTCAGTTTGACCTCAGTGCCAGGGAAGCTCATGGAGCAGATCCTTTTGAGTGTCATCACACGGCACTTACAGGGCAACCAGGTGATCAGGCCCAGTCAGCATGGGTTTATAATAGGCAGGTCCTGCTTGACAAACCTGATCTCCTTCTATGACAAAGTGATGCGCTGGGTGGATGAGGGAAAGGCTGTGGATGTGGTCTACCTTGACTTCAGCAAGGCTTTTGACACAGTGTCCTACAGCATTCTCCTCAAGAAACTGGCTGCTCGTGGCGTGGACTGGCGTACACTTTGTTGGGTTAAAAACTGGCTGGATAGCCGGGCCCAAAGAGTCGTGGTGAATGGAGTCAAATCCAGATGGAGGCCGGTTACTAGTGGCATCCCCCAGGGCTCGGTACTGGGGCCAGTCCTCTTTAATAACTTTATCGATGATCTGGATGAGGGGATCGAGTGCACCCTCAGTAAGTCTGCAGACATCACCAAGTTAGGTGCGTGAGTTGATCTGCTCGAGGGTAGGAAGGCTCTGCAGGAGGATCTGGATAGGCTGGACCAATGGGCTGAGGCCAACTGTATGAAGTTTAACAAGGCCAAGTGCCGGGTCCTGCACCTGGGGCGCAACAACCCCAAGCAGAGCTACAGGCTGGGAGATGAGTGGTTGGAAAGCTGCCTGGCGGAGAAGGACCTGGGAATATTGGTTGATAGTCAGCTGAATGTGAGCCAGCAGTGTGCTCAGGTGGCCAAGAAGGCCAATGGCATCCTGGCTTGTATAAGAAGCAGTGTGGCCAGCAGGTCTAGGGAGGTGATCGTTCCCCTGTACTCGGCTCTGGTGAGGCTGCACCTCAAGTACTGTGTTCAATTTTTGGGCCCCTCGCTACAAGAAGGACATGGAGGTGCTCGAGCGAGTCCAGAGAAGGGCGATGAAGCTGGTGAGGGGTCTGGAGAACAAGTCTCACGAGGAGCAGCTGAGGGAGCTGAGGTTTTCTAGCCTGGAGAAGAGAAGGCTCAGAGGTGACCTTATTGCACTCTATAGGTACCTTAAAGGAGACTGTAGCAAGGTGGGGATTGGTCTATTCTCCCACATGCCTGGCAATATGATGAGGGGGAATGGGCTAAACCTGTGCCGGGGAGGTTTAGTTTGGATATTAGGAAGAACTTCTTTACTGAAAGGGTTGTTAGGCATTGTGTTGTGGTTTAACCCATAGCACCCTACCAGCTACTAGGAAGAAAATTAACTCTGTCCTAACTGAAACTAGGACACATTGGAATGGGCTGCCCAGGGAAGTGGTGGAGTCACCATCCCTGGAGGTCTTTAAAAGACGTTTAGATGTAGAGCTTAGGGATATGGTTTAGTGGAGGACTTGTTAGTGTTAGGTCAGAGGTTGGACTTGGTGATCTTGGAGGTCTCTTCCAATCTAGATGATTTTGTGATTCTGTGATTCTGTGATTCTGTGAAATGAAATGGGAGACAGTTCATGCAGTAGCCCTTGGGCTAGTCTGAGCAGGACAAGATGGACAAGCCCGGGGAAACTCGATGTCGACCCCTAGTGTTTTTGAGTCAGGGATACAGAGGATCTGAGGCCCACTACATTCCAACCGAAAAATAGTTATTGGCTGTTAATGAAGGGTTTTTATCTTCATCAGAAGTGGTTGGTACTGAAGCACAGCTCCTCCTGGCACCGTGATTCCTGGTGCTGTGCTAGATGTTCAGAGTCCCCTCTACACATAGAAACATAGAATCATAGAATCATAGAATATCCCAAGTTGGAAGGGACTCATAAGGATCATTGAGTGCCATAACTATGTCCCTGGGAGCCTATTCTAGTGCTCAACAGCCCTCTCAGTGAAGAACCTCTTCCTGATATCCAACCTGAACCTCCCCTGTTGCAGCTTGACTCCGGTTCCTTGGGTTCTATTATTGGTCACTAAAGAGAATAGATCGGTGCCTGCCCCTCCACTCCCCCTCGTGAGGAAGCTGTAGGCTGCAATGAGGTCTCTTCTCAGCCTCCTCTTCTCCAGGCTGAACAGGCCCAGTGACCTCAGCCGCTCCTCATACATTGTCCCCTCTAGGCTCTTCACCATCTCTGTTGCCCTCCTCTGGACACTCTCCAATAGTTTCATGTCCTTTTTGTACTGTGGTGCCCACAACTGTACACAGTACTTGAGATGAAGCCACACCAGCACAGAGTAGAGCGGTACAATCACTTTCCTCGACCAACTAGCAATGCCATGCTTGATGCACCCCAGGATACCGTTCGCCCTCCTAGCTGCCAGGGCACACTGCTGGCTCATATTCAACTTGCTGTCAACCACAACCCCCGGATTCCTCTTTGCAGGGCTGCTCTCCAGCGTCTCATCGCCCCCAGTCTGTACATATAGCCAGGGTTGCCACATCCCAGGTGCAGGACCCAATACTTGCTCTTGTTAAACTTCATGCGGGTGGTGATTCTCCAGATCTCCAATCTGTCCAGATCTCTCTGCTAGGCCTTTCCACCCTCAACAGAGTCAACTACTCCTCCCAGTTTAGTATCATCAGCAAATTTGCTCAAAACACCTTCTAGTCCTACATCCAAATCGTTTATAAAAACATTGATTGAAGAGGACTGGCCCTAAAATGGTGACCCCACTGGTGACTGGATGCCAGCCTGATGTGGCCCCATTTACCATAACCCTTTGAGCCTGTTAGAAATGGCTCATTCTTCAAAATAGGATTAAATAAAAAAAATACGTTTTATTAAAAGAATAGAGGTAAGCAAACAGCGCTGGGTGCACCGGGAGTCTCCGCTCCACCAGGACGCTCACCAGTTACATCAAGTAGCTGATTTTTATGCTCCTAGACTAATACAGATTCATTACTACTTCTAAAAAAAAACAGGTTATTATAATTAGCTTCCGGGGTCCAGTCCCTCCTACTGGAGCATGCACATCAGTCTCCTCTGGGGGTCTCTAGGGGTCTTTCATGCTGAAGGCTCGTAGTCTTCCTCTCCGAGTTTTTTTCTCGTCCTTCCCCTTTGTACTCCCTTGGCACCGTATCAAGTTTATAGAACATTCCCTGCAGGTCTTGTCTCCCAGCCGTCCTTCAACTTCTTTTTTCTTCTTCTTAGTCTCTTGGCCACCTGGCCAGATATCAGAGGCCTGCATAGTATCCCATAACAGTCACTAGTTGTTATCAGTTGTTCTGAAACCCCCAGACATCAAAGACTTCATACAAACACAAATAGCTTTCTTATTGACACTTCACCAGTAATTAAAACATTCTTCACCAGCCATTCACAGGGACAGTCACACCTATAGCCGTGTTAAGTTAATCTCAAAGAAGACAGAAAAAAAGGCTGTAACTGTTAGAAATAGAAGTCCGGAATAACAAAAGCAAACAGGTTCATAAATTTGAGGAGTATTTTCTGAAGACTTGATAAATTGACTAGAATGAGGGGGAGACTGGGACACACTGCATCTGTGGTTCAAGAATTAAATTGCCAGTGCAGGGCCCAGAGGCAGACAGGACTGTTCTTTATGGACACGAATTGTTAAAACATTCCGAACAAGCCCTACCCATCAGCCAATTTCTCACCCATCGTATGATGTTTTTGTTTAGCTGGACATTTTGTCCAGTAGGATCCTATGGGAAACTGTGTCAAAAGCTTTACTGAAATCCAAAAAGATCACATCAGCTGGTTTCCCTTGATCAGTGAGATGGATGATCTTATCATAAAAGGAAATCAAGTTAGTCAAACAGGACCTACCCCTCGTGAACCCATGTTTGCTGGGACCAATGACTGCATTGTCCCCCAGGTGCGCTTCAATAACTTCATGGATCATCTTCTCCATAAGTTATCAGGCACTGACGTGAGACTGACAGGCCTGTAGCTGCTGGGGTCTTCTTTCTTGCCCTTCTTGAAAATTGGCCAAAAAACATTTGCCAGCTTCCAGTCTACTGGGACCTCTCCAGATTCCCAAGACCGTTGAAAAATAATTGAGAGAGGTCCTGTGATGATGTCAGCCAGCTCTCTAAGCATCCTGGGATGAATCTCATCCGGACCCATGGACTTGTATGGATCCAGGTGGAGCAGCAAATCCCGCACTCATGCAGGGTCGGTTGGAAGTTTGTCATTCCCACTGTCATGGTCTTCCAGCTCAGGGTACCCAGGGTCCCGAAGTCCATCATCATCGTTGAAGACGGAGGCAAAGAAGGCATTAAATGTCTCTGCTTTGCCTATATGCTTGTCTGTGAGAAGACCTTCCCCATCAAGTAGCAGACCTATGTTTTCTTTGGTTCTCCTTTTTCTGTTCACATATCTAAAAGAAACTATTTTATTGTGTCCCACAGACATGGCCAGCTTCAACTCTAGTTGGGCTTTGGCCACACGAATTTTCTCCCTACAAAGGCAAACAGCATCCCTGTATTCCTTCCTCGTCACCTGGACCTCTTTCCAGTAGCCGTACACTTTCTTTTTTCATCTTTTTTCGACATTTGATAAAGTTGCACAGCCATAGCAGTGATGGAAACAGAACTGGCTTCAGCATGCAACAATCCAACACCACACACCATCTTCTCTGACCTGAAAGACTGTTATAATAGATGGATCCCAAAGTCATGGACTAAACAAAGTGCACAATTAGACGATGGCCCATAAACTAAGGAAATGAAATTTGTATGTGTGGGTATATATATTATATATATATATATATATATATATATATATATACAGACAGGATTAGTAGTGATTAATTAGAATATATGGGAAAGTGTAGGACCCAAGCATGAAATAAATGGTATGGAATAAGGGGTGGATATTGTCCTGGTTTCAGCTATTTTTCCCTTTTTTGACTGGCCCGGAGGCTCCATGCGTTTATGGCATAGATTAGCTCAGGAGCTGGTACTTCAAAGATCTAAAAAGACTGGCATAGCTGCTAGGAGACAGAGGACATTAAACAGTTGTCTATCTTTCCTTGTCTCTCAGAGGACCCTTCTGTTGTGGTGTCTATGAGGGTCGAAGAAAAGCAGGTGCTGATCATTATCTCAAGAGTGCACTGGCAGAAAAATCTCAACAGCCGAGACTCTCTGATTACTATCCATAAGCTGATTTGTCGACTGGCAAGTCAAGGAGTGATCAGAAAGACTCACTTGCCCTTCAGTAGTGCCATATGGCCAGTGAGAAAGTCTAATGGCAAGTGGAGGCTAACAGTGGACTATCACGGCCTGAACGAAGTCACACCACTGCTGAGTGCTGCAGTGCCAGACATGCTAGAACTCCAGTACGAACTGGAATCAAAGGCAGCCAAGTGGTACGCCACAATTGATATCGCTAATGCATTTTTCTCCATCCCTTTGGCAGCAGAGTGCTGGCCACAGTTTGCTTTCACTTGGAGGGGAGTCCAATACACCTGGAACCAACTGCACCAGAGGTGGAAACAGCCCTACCATTTGCCATGAACTAATCCAGACTGCACTGGAACATGGGGAAGCTCCTGAACACCTGCAATACTTTGATATCATCATTGTGTGGGACAACAAAGAGGAAGTTTTTGAGAAGGGGAAGAAAATATTCCAAATCCTTCTGAAGCCTGGTTTTGCCATAAAACAAAATAAAGTCAAAGGACCTGCACGAGAGGTCCAGTTTTTAGGAATAAAATGGCAAGATGGATGTCGTCAAATCCCAATGGTTGTGATCAACAACATAACAGCTATGTCTCCACCAACTAGCAAAAAAGAAACACAAACTTTCCTAGGTATCGTGGGGGTTTGGAGAATGCACATTCCAAATTACAGTCTGATTGTAAGCCTGCTCTATCAAGTGACCCATAGGAAGAACATTTTCAAATGAGGCCCCAAGCAATGACAAGCCTTTGAACAAATGAAACAGGATATAGCTCATGCAGCAGCCATTGTGCCAGTCCGAGCAGGACAATATGTAAAGGGCTGTTCTCCTTTCCCCTTCACCAAGACAGGGATGCCTTCTTTGTAAACTCTTTGCCTTTGAGAGGAAAGCTCTTTGCCTATTTCCTGTGAGGAATACTGGCATAGCATTTTGCTAGCACTTTTATCATATATTAGCACTGTTGCACTAACTGTGTTTATCAACGGCTATTCCATATCTATTATATCTGTCGCCTTATTAAGTATGTTCCACTTTCTGAAACTTTCTCAGTGAAAGTCCTTAGAAGGGTTCTGAAACATGCAAACATTGTACTCTAAGTCCCCTTTAATGTGACAATGCCATATGAGCATAAGAAATTTAATATATTGCCAGGTTCCTGCTTTGCTCTTGTAAGATGACTAAAACTTTCCATGCAATCTGAAGACTATACTAACAGCACCCAGTAACTTTGGCTTAAAGAAAAAATATTTTTTTAATCTCTTTGGGAGCCACACAAGACACATTGGCCTTTCTCTAATTCCTCTATGCCTACACTCTTTTTCACAGCTGAAAAACAGAACCCAACATATCCCCAAATCCAAGAGACCCTTTGTCCTGGTTTTAGCTAGGACAGAGTTAATTTTCCTCCTAGTAGCTGGTAGGGTGCTATGTTTTGGATTTAGGTTGAGAATAATGTTGATAATACACTGATGTTTTAATTGTTGAAGAGCAGTGCTTACACCAAGCCAAGGATTTTTCAGCTTCTCTCTCTGTCCTGCCAACAGGCAGGCTGGGGGTGCAGCAGGAGCTGGGAGGGGACAGATCCAGAACAGCTGACGCAAAGTGGCCAAAGAAGTATTCCATACCATCTGACGTCATGCTAAACAATATATAGGGGTGGCTAGCCAGGGGGAGGAGGGCCGGACTGCTCGGGGTTAGTCTGGGCATCGGTCAGCAGGTGGTGAGCAATTGCGTTGTGCATCGCTTGATTTGTACACATTATTAGTAGTAGTACTATTATCATTATCATTGTTATTAGTATTATTGTTATCATTATTTTCCTGTCTTAATAAACTTTCTTTATCTCAAATCACAGGCTTCACTTTCCCATTTCTCTCCCCCATCCCAGAGAGGGAGGGGGAGGGGGAGCGAACAGCTGTGTGGTGTTTAGCTGCCGGCCGGGTTAAACCACAACACCCTAACAAGACTATTACTACTAAGAAATGAAAGAAAGGTAAGAGCCCTCAAAAGTTTCTATCTTTCCAAATCACTTGGGAACTGCTAAGACTGACTGTATCCCCTGACTGTAATCACTGATATTTCACTATGGATGGCAGGATGTTAACAAAAAAACAGAGGAACAAAGGATCAACTTCTGCTTGAAAATTATATGAATAATGTTAACTAACATAAGGAGTCTAATGTAGTTTGGCTGGACCACATAAAAGAGTTTAATTCAGTCTCACATTCAGAGAGAACACAGGCACCACTGAATAATGTCATATTTAATGTAAGATTTACAGAATTAAGGTACGATTTTATCTCATCGACGACCTTGATGAAGGAATAGTGTCTGCCCTCAGCAAGTACACTAATGACACAAAGCTGGGAGGAGTGGCTGACACGCCAGAAGGCTGTGCTGCCATTCAGCAAGACCTAGACAGGCTAGAGAGGTGGGTAGGAAGAAACCAAATGAGGTTTACCAAGAGCAAGTGTAGAGTCCTGCACCTGGGAAGGAACAACCGGATGTATCAGTACAGGCTGGAGGACGACCTGCTGGAGAGGAGCTCTGAGGAGAAGGACCTGGGGGTTCTGGTGGACGACAGGTTGACCATGAGCCAGCAGTGTGCCCTCGTGGCCAAGAGGGCCAATGGGATCCTGGCGTGCATTAAAAGGAGTGTGGCCAGCAGGTCAAGGGAGGTGATCCTCCCCCTCTACTCTGCCCTGGTCAGGCCCCACCTGGAGTACTGTGTCCAGTTCTGGGCTCCCCAGTACAAAAAAGACAGGGATCTTCTGGAGAGAGTCCAGCAGAGGGCCACAAAGATGATACGGGGCCTGGAGCATCTTCCTTATGAGGAAAGGCTGAGAGACCTGGGTCTGTTCAGCCTGGAGAAGAGAAGACTGAGAGGGAATCTCATCCATGTGTATAAATACCTGAGGTGTGGGAGACATAGGGATTTGGCCAACCTCTTTTCAGTGGTTTGCTGTGGACATCCTTTCCAATTTAAATGAAATCAGTGTGAAAGCAGAATCACGGTAAATTATTCAGTGTGGACATGTCTTTATCAGAGGAGTGCTTTGTAGTGTTGTGGTGCTAAAAATGAGAAATAATCTGTATATGGGATGTGCTAAGTAGCACAGTGCTCTGCAGTATGGAGAACTAGAGAAACACCTAGCAGTGCAAGGTGCCAGCTTGAGTCTAGTAATGTGTACCATGAAATAGCTGGGCATTAAACACTGCAAGAGATGGTGCAGTAAATTGTGTAAGAGTGATAGAGAGCCCTGTGGAACAGAGACTGGGGAATATGACAGATACATTATTAGTGTGTGGTTCACCAAATACATCCGGAAATTCTAATGAGTGCTTAAAATGAGAAAAGTTCTTCATCCTTGCCATAAAACTCTGGAGATCCCATTCTTATCTGTGTTTGTATTCTAATGGTGATCCACTGGACAATGATAATCTTTTTCAATTATTCCTTACTAAAAGATACTGACATATGCGATGATCAGAATACATATTCTGTTAGATGTTACATAGGTTGGTTGGGAAGGGGAAAATCTCTTTCTGTCTTTACATGCTTAATATAAAATTGGATAAACTGTAATCTCTTTGAAGAGGCAACTCCTTCACTGCTCTCCTACACAAACAGTACATTCTTCTCCCTTTAATTAAATTATTCTTAACTTAACCCATTGAGACTTTTTTTCTTACCAGCATACTTTCTTCTCCACCTATTCTACTGAGAAGGGGGAGTGAAAGTGGTTGAGGTGGAATTTTGCTGCCCAGCAGGGTAAAAACACCAGAACTATCTCCTATTTAAGTTCTTCAAAGACTTGTCATTGCTCAGGGCTCCATTTGAAATCATTCTTCTTCTGGATCACTTGATAAAGAGGGCTTACAGTCAGACTGTAATTTGGAATATGCATTCTCCAAAAATCTACACTGCCTAAGATAGTTTATGTTTCCTTTTTTTGCTAGTTGGTGGAGACATAGCTGATTACATCCACTGGGATGTGGCAATGTTAATCTTGCCATTTTATTCACAGAATCACAGAATCACAGAATTTCTAGGTTGGAAGAGACCTCAAGATCCTCGAGTTCAACCTCTGACCTAACACTAACAGTCCCCAATAAACCATATCCCTAAGCTCTACATCTAAACGTCTTTTAAAGACCTCCAGGGATGGTGACTCCACCACTTCCCTGGGCAGCCTGTTCCAATGTCTAACAACCCTCTTGGTAAAGAAGTTCTTCCTAACATCCAACCTAAAACTCCCCTGGTGCAACTTAAGCCCATTCCCCCTCGTCCTGTCACCAGGCACGTGAGAGAACAGACCAACCCCCACCTCTCTACAGCCTCCTTTAAGGTATCTGCAGAGAGCAATAAGGTCGCCCTTGAGCCTCCTTTTCTCCAGGCTGAACAAGCCCAGCTCCCTCAGCTGCTCCTCGTGAGACTTGTTCTCCAGGCCCCTCACCAGCTTCGTCGCCCTTCTCTGGACCCGCTCGAGCACCTCGATGTCCTTCTTGTAGCGAGGGGCAAAAAAATTGAACACAGTACTCGAGGTGCAGCCTCACCAGAGCCGAGTACAGGGGGACGATCACCTCCCTAGACCTGCTGGCCACACTGCTTCTTATGCAAGCCAGGATGCCGTTGGCCTTCTTGGCCACCTGAGCACGCTGCTGGCTCATATTCAGCCAACTCTCAACCATCACTCCCAGGTCCTTATCTGCCTGGCAGCTCTCCAACCACTCATCTCCCAGCCTGTAGCTCTGCTTGGGGTTATTGCGCCCCAGGTGCAGGACCCGGCACTTGGCCTTGTTAAACTTCATACAGTTGGCCTCAGCCCATTGGTCCAGCCTATCCAGATCCTCCTGCAGAGCCTTCCTACCCTCGAGCAGATCAACTCACGCACCTAACTTGGTGATGTCTGCAGACTTACTGAGGGTGCACTCGATCCCCTCATCCAGATCATCGATAAAGTTATTAAAGAGGACTGGCCCCAGTACCGAGCCCTGGGGGATGCCACTAGTGACCGGCCTCCATCTGGATTTGACTCCATTCACCACGACTCTTTGGGCCCGGCTATCCAGCCAGTTTTTAACCCAACAAAGTGTACGCCAGTCCAAGCCACGAGCAGCCAGTTTCTTGAGGAGAATGCTGTAGGACACTGTGTCAAAAGCCTTGCTGAAGTCAAGGTAGACCACATCCACAGCCTTTCCCTCATCCACCCAGCGCATCACTTTGTCATAGAAGGAGATCAGGTTTGTCAAGCAGGACCTGCCTATTATAAACCCATGCTGACTGGGCCTGATCACCTGGTTGCCCTGTAAGTGCCGTGTGATGACACTCAAAAGGATCTGCTCCATGAGCTTCCCTGGCACTGAGGTCAAAAAAAATTCCTAAGAACTGGATCGCCTGTGCAGGTCCCTTGACTTTCCTCAGTTTTATGGTGTCGTGGTTCTGCTCAAGTGGGCAGCCGAACTCCACCACAGCCACTCTCTCACTCTCCCTCCTCAAAGAGGAATGGGGAGAAAATATGTGAAAAGGACTCAAAGGTTGAGATAAGGACGAGAAGATCACGCAGTAATTATTGTAACGGGCAAAACAGACTCAGCATAGGGAGATAGTAAGATTTATTGCTTATTACTAACAAGCTAGAGAAGTGAGAAACAAAGGAAAGAAACCAAAAGCACCTTCCCCCCCCATCCACCTTCTTCCACCTCCTTCCCCCGAGCGGCGCAGGGGAATGGGGAAATGGGAGTTATGGTCAGTCTACAGCGCTTCTTCTCTGCCACTCCTTCTCTGTCACTCTCGTCCCCTGTGCTGTGGGGTCCCACCTACGGGATACAGTCTTTGATGAACTGATCCAGCGTGGGCTTCCCACAGGCAGCAGCTCTTCAAGAACTGCTCCAGATATGGATCTGTACCACGGGGTCCATCCCTCAGGAGAAAACTGCTCCAACCTGGATCCCCCATGGGCAGCATCTCTGGGTAGTGATGGATCCCTTTGGAGCAGGATGAAACTGGCTCTTATCTAACATGTGGAAGCTTCCAGACTCTTCTCACAGAGGCCACCCCATCAGCCCCCTCCCCAACCCCCCCCCCCCCCCCCCAAGTAAAAAAAATACAACCTTGCCACTATAAATCACCTCCAGCATGGCTAATTCCCTCAGGTACTGGATTTCCCTCTCCACAGTGGTCTACTTGCCTGGTTGACATACAAGATCTTCTTTGAAGGGATATCTTTCCTTCACGCCTGACAGGAGTCGCCTCCAGAGGGTGAAGACTTGTGCTCCTTTTCCAATTGCTTTGTCAGAGCCCCCATCTCTAGCGAGGGATCCCAGCCTTCTAATTCCAGGTATTGGCCCCACCATCAGAGCAGCCAGGTGACAATGTGCTCACCTGGATGAAAGCTGAAATATTTTTGCTTATTTCACAGCTCACCCAGGGATAGGGATCGTGTGGTTACTGCCTCGTTTAGGAGTTTTGCCTCTTCCTCCTCCTGTTCTTGTGATCGCCCTGCTTCAGATTAACATGCCTCACCCAATTCTTCCTCCTTTCCCCTCCTAGTATATGTTCCTTTTCTTCACAAATGAATTTCCTTCCCCTTCCATTGTTTCTTCTTGAATATAGGGGTGACTGATACTAACACAGGTTGGTTCTCTAGTTCAACCACATGGTCTCTCGGGGGGTCGGATTAACTGCAGTGAGTGCTGTGGGAGTTGCATTAGCTGTAGTGTGTTTGTCAGGACTTGGATTAGCCATAGTGCTTTTGTGGAGATGGATCATATCAAGAGGCATTCTCTTCCCCTTGAGGGTGCTGAATAGTGTTTACTTTTGTTTGATAAGTGCAAGCTAGACCCCAGCACAGTATGACGAGCTGTAAAACTCTGTCATTGCAGGGTTGGGGCATACCTTTCTTAAACATTCCATCATTTTTTTAGGATTCCACACTTCTTCAGGGGTGAATTCCAAAACCATTGGAAGTGACAATTGTTATAGATACCTTCATTCATTGTGATGGGTAACTTCATTCATTGGCTCAGCTCTGGCCATCAGCAGGTCCCTTTGGAGACTGCTGAAACTGGCTTTTATGGGGCAGCTTCTGGACTCTTCTCACAGAGGCCGCCCCTGCATCCCTGCCCCCCAAACCCTTGCCATGTAAACACAATACAGTGGTTTAGTGATAGTGTTAGGTGATGAATGGGCTTGATGATCTTATGAGTCTTTTCTAACCTAAATAATTCTGTTTCTAGAATCATTTCTCTTCTTTGGAGTGACAGGATGATGAAATAGAAAAATGGAGCTTTACATCTTCTATTTCACATTTCTTTGCCTGGATTTAAGAAGTAGGATGCAACTATTAATGTTGATGCAACATAGTCACTAACAGAAGGATTTAAGAATTACTATCCTAAAGTGTATAACTATCTATAAATAGGATTAATAGCGAAGTGAAAAAACTGCTAGAAACCTCAAAGTAACTGATAACAGTATGAGAGAGAGCCTTAAAGCCCTCAAAATTTACCCTGACCATCATTTCTCAAACACCATTTCATTTGCAATAACTTCTTTAAAACATAAACCTTACAAAAAGTCTAGCCAGTCCACAAGTAGAAGCTTTTCAAATTTTAAGATTCAGACTAGATGACAAGAAGGTCTTTCAACAAGCCCCCTGCCAGATGTCCCCTTCTCTTGTAGAGAAATCTTTTCACCTGTTAACAGTTGGTTAGACATGATATTCAGCACTTCTTATCAGGCATAAAGATGTCATGTGCAGTTTTATTTATGATACACATGCTACTCTGCTAATTATCAAGTCTCAAGTGTCTGTTTAAACAACACATTGCTATAAGACTTTTTATTTGATTAAAAAAACTCAGAAGAACAGCAGTGCTAGAAGACTCTTTTCTACTTGCATTGCTAATGAAATTTTATTAGTAAAGAAAGCAAGCATTTGAATATAGTTGCATAGAAATTATTTTTTAAGTAAAAATTTCTCTTGTCTTTGTGTAAAGGAAACATGTCCCTGTAGATGACACAGAAGCGACAAAAGAAGTTTTACAAAGAACAAGATGGATGAGGAAACACCCAAACCTGTCTTTGGCTCAACTTTTCAGGGATGTACAGGAGGTAGAACGAGATTTCTGTGTGCTTAGGACATCTTGAACACTAAGCTGTGATGCATTGCTTTTAATATCATAGTTTCACTCTTGACAAGATCCATGCTACAAGCTCATTGTTGAGAGGAATGGGTTAAAAGCAGAAGATTAGCGAGGAGGATGGGATGAGAATGGAAGACTGTCAAATTCGTTCAAGTGACCTTGCAGTATGTAAACAGCAAGAGGAAGACTAGGGATAATGTGGGTCCCTTGCTGAATGAGGGGGGTGTCCTGGTCATGGGAGATGCTGAGAAGGCATAGATACTGAATGCTTTCTTTGCTTCAGTCTTTGCTTCAAGGACACTCCCCTGGGACTCCTCGCCCCTGGCAATAGGACAAAGGATCTGGGAAATGGAGGGCTCCCCCCTGGTGGACGTGGGAGTGGTTCGGGAGCGTCTGAGTGGGCTCAACGCACACAAATCCATGGGTCCCGATGGGATGAATTCACGTGTGCTAAGGGAGCTGGCAGACGTGATTGCCAAACCGCTCTCTATTATCTTTGAAAGGTCCTGGAGAACGGGTGAGGTTCCTGAAGAGTGGAGGATAGACAATGTCACTCCGGTCTTCAAGAAGGGCAGGAAGGAGGATCCAGGAAACTACAGGCCAGTCAGTCTCACCTCTGTCCCTGGAAAGGTATTGGAGCAGCTTGTTCTGGATGCCATCTCCAAGCAATTGGAGGAGAAGAAGGTTATGAGGAGTAGTCAGCATGGATTCACCAAGGGGAAGTCATGCTCGACCAACCTCGTTGCCTTCTATGATGGCATCACCAGCTGGGTATCACAGAATCACAGAATCACAGAATTTCTAGGTTGGAAGAGACCTCAAGATCATCGAGTCCAACCTCTGACCTAACACTAACAGTCCCCAATAAACCATATCCCTAAGCTCTACATCTAAACATCTTTTAAAGACCTCCAGGGATGGTGACTCCACCACTTCCCTGGGCAGCCTGTTCCAATGTCTAACAACCCTCTTGGTAAAGAAGTTCTTCCTAACATCCAACCTAAAACTCCCCTGGCGCAACTTAAGCTCATTTCCCCTCGTCCTGTCACCAGGCACGTGGGAGAACAGACCAACCCCCACCTCTCTACAGCCTCCTTTAATGTACTTATAAAGAGCAATAAGGTTGCCCCTGAGCCTCATTGGGTAGATGGGGGGAGAGCAGTGGATGTCATCTACCTTGACTTTAGCAAGGCTTTCGATACTGTCTCCCATGACATCCTACTAGCAAAGCTGAGAAAGTGTGGGGTAGATGAGTGGATGGCAAAGTGGGTTGAGAACTGTCTGACTGGCCGAGCTCAGAGGGTGGTGATCAGAGGAGCAGAGTCTGGCTGGAGGCCTGTGACTAGCGGTGTTCCCCAGGAGTCGGTGCTGGGTCCGGTCTGGTTCAACATCTTCATCGACGACCTTGAAGAGGGAATAGTGTCTGCCCTCAGCAAGTACGCCGATGACACAAAGCTGGGAGGAATGACTGACACGCCAGAAGGCTGTGCCCTCGTTGCCAAAAGGGCCAATGGGATCCTGGTGTGCATTAAAAGGAGTGTGGCCAGCAGGTCAAGGGAGGTGATCCTCCCCCTCTACTCTGCCCTGGTCAGGCCCCACCTGGAGTACTGTGTCCAGTTCTGGGCTCCCCAGTACAAGAAAGACAGGGATCTCCTGGAAAGAGTCCAGGGGAGGGCCACAAAGATGATACGGGGCCTGGAGCATCTTCCTTATGAGGAAAGGCTGAGAGACCTGGGTCTGTTCAGCCTGGAGAAGAGAAGACTGAGAGGGGATCTCCTCAGTGTTTATAAATATCTGAGGTATGGGAGACAGAAGGATGTAGCCAACCTCTTCTCAGTGGTTTGTGGGGAAAGGACAAGGGGCAATGGCTGCAAGTTAGAACACAAGAAGTTCCGCACTGACATGCATAAGAACTTCTTCACGGTGAGGGTAACGGAGCATTGGAACAGGCTGCCTAGGGAGGTTGTGGAGTCTCCTTCTCTGGAGATATTCAAGGCCTGTCTGGACGCCTACCTGGGCAGCCTTCTCTGAGGAACCTGCTTTGGCAGGGGGTTTGGACCCGATGATCTTTCGAGGTCCCTTCCAACCCCTGCAGTTCTGTGATTCTGTGATTCTGCAGCTGGGAATGCATAAAGTCTGGGGAGCGGTAATGTAGAAAAACTCATAGATTGTACCTATTTCTGTTTATGCTCTGTGTGTTTGGCAAGTGGTGCATCTGTGTATAGATAATATAGGTGTCTGGTAGACTTGGAGGCACCCTAGCAAATGCACTTGAGCTCCCTCGGTACAGAGATCAAAGATGCACATTGAGCATCATAGCATGGTGGTAAAAACTACGCCTGTGCAAACCGTTGATAAGCAGGTGTAAACAGCAGGCCGGTGTTCTTTTAGCATAGACCAAGCTTAGTGGTGCCTGCGTACCCACTTGTGTGCCTCTGCCTGGGTGTTGCTTCGGGGATCCCCTGGTTAGCAAGGTAACAAAAATAAATCTACTTTTTTATCTTAGCTGTGGTTCTGTGTTTGTTCCTGCTGCCTGCCTGTGTTGACACTGACGTTGACCAGATATTTTTTTCTTTGACTTACAGGATATGGGAGAAGGGATTTTGCCCAAGACATGCTCCCAGGTCTCTCTCTTCAGAGGGGATGTGAGATGGAAAGAAAAGACAGGGGAAGGGCCACCATGGACCGCTGCTATTGCAGTGCTCAGCAAAACAAGATTACTTTTTTGCTGGTCTTTCACTAACAAAATTAATTCACATTCTAATCAGCTATGTAGAACAGCATTAACAAATGTTTCCTTATTTTGAGAAAATGAGAATAGTGATAAGTTACAATTATGCAACCATGGGTGTTCTTTCATTCAGATGTATTCTGTGTCTTTCCTGCAACATTTACATTCATACTGAAAACTAACATGGAATTTCTTTATTTCATTATTACATTCATCTTTGCATTATCAGCAAAATATAAAAATGTAATATATTTTGTTAATGAAGGGAACTGTATGGAAATGCTGTGTTACCATTTTCATCTACAAATGACTTTTTTGATAAAATAATGCCTTTGTAAGAAGAAAATGTGCTTGTACGTTGACTGCACTGTAACAGAAACTGTATTACAGTATTTTAATCACATCATCTCCAGAAACTGAAGCTATTCTTACACATTCTCTTATAATAGTTAGAAATCAATTTTCTTGGTAATTTTATGTGATGAATACATTTTGTTTATGTTTCTTTCCAAATGAAAACAAGTTTCTTTCCAGTACAGAGCACCCTAATTTGGATTTACATATGGAAACTGTAATTAAGGACCCCGAAGAAGCAATGCATGTTACCTCACTGTTCTGCAGAAGCTAACAAACCTTTCATCTCGCTAGGGATAATTAGTGTGGGCATAAGGCACTATTAAATCATAGAATGGCTTTGTGTCCTGGTTTCAGTTAGAACAGAATTAATTTTCTTCCTAGTAGCTGGTGGAATGCTGTGTTTTGGCTTAGGATGAGAAGAGTGCTGATAACACCCCGATGGTTTAATTGTTGCAGAGCAGTGCTTATACCAAGCCAAGGACACCTCAGCCTTTCGCTCTGTCCTGCCAACAGGCAGGCTGGGGGTGCAGTAAGAGCTGGGAGGGGACAGACCCAGGACAGGTGACCCAAACTAGCCAAAGGGGTATTCCATACCATCTGACGTCATGCTAAACAATATATAGGGGTGGCTAGCCGGGGGGGAGGGGGCCGAACTGCTCAGGGTTAAGCTGGGCATCGGTCAGCGGGTGGTGAGCAATTGCATTGTGCATCACTTGTTTGTACATATTATTAGTAGTAGTACTATTATCATCATTGTATTATTATTATTATTATTATTATTATTATTATTATTATTATTTTCCTGTCTTATTAAACTGTCTTTATCTCAACCCACGGGCTTCACTTTCCATTTGTCTCCCCCGTCCCAGAGAGGGAGGGGGGAGGGTGAGGGAACGGCTGCGTGGTGTTTAGCTGCCAGCCGGGTTAAACCACGACAGTCTTTTTGGCGCCCAACGTGGGGCTCGAAAGGTTGAGATAACGGCAGATCTGACCACAGTGTGTTAAACTAAAATTGGTATAAGTATTAGACCTGCTTAATAGTCACTTGTCATAATGCTGATTGCTTTAATCTCAACTCTGCTGCGCCTGTTTTCCAAATTGAGTATTATAGCACATTATTTTCCGTATGTGCTCTCTGTCATGTTGTTTATCCTCTCCGGGCCCTGGTTTCAGACCATTATGGTACTGTGTGTTGTATTAGTGGCTTATGAGATGATGAAATATCTGGCCATGACTCTAACCTGGTATTTGTACTCAGTAACATCTTCGATTCTATACTTTGGAAACTGTATTTTGGAAACTATTAGCAATTATATCTGTTGCCTTTTTTCATTAGGGAGTCAATCTGTGGAGGGGAAAGGGGAAGATAATTTTTCTTACTTGATTACTCTCCCTTTCTCCTTCACCACCCCTGTATCCTCCTTGATCACTCTCCCTTCCTCCTTCACCACCCTCTTATCCTCCGAGTTTATTACAATAGCTCTCCAAGATATTGAATATCCTTGGGATACTCAGACCAGCATAGTCTTGTTGTTCTGCCTCCTGAATGCACTTCAGGTTCTGCTTAAAGTTAAACAACTACTTAGGAAGCTCATCCGGAGATCTGCCCGGAGGCAGTATAGTTGTGGGTGGCAGGGAGTATGGGAGGATATGGGCAGGCATCTAGAGCAGTTGGCACCCCCAGTGTTTTGGAAATTCACCCCTGAACAACTGCAAAATCCTCAAAAACTGGCAGAATGCTTGAAAAAAAGGTGTCGCGATTTGGGAAGTTCCAAAGTAACACAAATCATTGTAACATGCTGGGGCATGGCTCATGCCTATCGAGCTGCCATGGATACTGCTATCAACTTAGTGACAGCTCCTGCAGCCGCTCCAGTCCCAGCTCCTGCAGCCGCTCCAGTCCCAGCTTCTGCAGCTGCTCCAGTCCCAGTTCCTGCAGCCGCTCCAGTCCCAGCTCCTGCAGCTGCAACCGGTCCCAGCTCCTGCAGCTGCTCCACCTCCGGTTCCTGCAGCTGCTCCAGTTCAAGCTCCTGCAGCCGCACCAGTTCCAGCTCCTGCAGCCGCTCCAGCTCCTGTGGCTGGGTCAGAGAAACGAGCTGTAGCAGTGCAAGTTGACCCGGCAGAGGGTATTCCAACCTCTGTGGCAGACCCTATAACAAGGTTAGAGAAACGAGCAGTAGCAGTGCAAGTTGACCCTGTGGAGGGTATTCCAACCTCTGTGGCAGACCCTGTAACAAGGTCAGAGAAACGAGCAGTAGCAGTGCAAGCTGCCCCTGTAGAGAAGGTGAAAAAATGGTATAAAGATTCAGGTCGTTTAGAACGCAGAGAATCTTCTGCCAAATCTAGGTATAGAGACGACGGAGACGACGACGACGCTGGGCCATCAAGGGTTCAGGAGGAGGAAGATGAGGATGCCGAAAAATCAACAGTAACTACCCGAAGCCTAAACGAGCGTGAGTTACGAGATGTGCGAAAAGATTTTGGTTGCTGTATAGGTGAGCAGCTTGTCACCTGGCTGCTCTGATGCTGGGACACTGGAGCCAATTGTGTGGAATTAGACGGCAGGGAAGCCAAGCGACTGGGATCCCTTGCTAGAGACGCAGGCATTGACAAAGCAATTGCAGATGGAGCACAATCTCACAGCCTCTGGAGGCGTCTCCTCTCAGCTGTGAGGGAAAGGTATCCCTTCAAGGAAGAACTTTTATGTCTACCAGGCAAGTGGACCACTATGGAGAAGGGAATCCAGTACCTGAGGGAATTAGCCGTACGGGAAGTGATTTATGAGGATCCAGACCTCAGACAAACATCCAAAGATCCAGATGAAGTCAGGTGTACACGACCCATGTGGCGGAAGTTTGTACGGAGTGCACCATCATCATATGCCAGCTCATTGGCAATAATGGCCTGGAAAGAGGATGAGGAACCCACAGTGGATGAAGTGGCTAAACAACTCCGGCAGTACGAAGAAAGTCTCTCCTCTTCCTTACAGGCCTGCGTCTCAGCTGTGGAGAAACTTTCTGAAGAGTTCCACCAACTTAAAGAGAATCTATCTTCATCCCCACCTGAACCAACCAGTGTCCACCGACCAAAAGAGAACACTTGGGAGAAACTTTCTGAAAAGTTTCACCAACTTGAAGAGAGATTATTCTCCTCCATACCTGTACAGAGCAGTGTCTCAGCTATCAGGGGTAGTCGTTCATCCACACAAGGAAGACGATATGGTGGGTACTCACCCCGTGCCACCCTGTGGTTTTACTTACGAGACCATGGAGAGGACATGAGAAAATGGGATGGAAAATCTACCGCGACCCTAGAGGCACGGGTACGTGAGTTGCAAAAGAAAACAATCAGGAAAAAGGGATTCTCTGAAAAGTTTGCTGCTCCAACTTCCAGCAGACAGTCCTTCAAACACAGAAACGAAGAAGATTCTGACCAGGATTAGGGAGGCCCTGCCTCCAGCCAGGGGGAGGAAAGGGACAATCGAGTTTATTGGACTGTGTGGATTCGATGGCCTGGCACGTCAGACGCACAGAAGTATAAGGCTTTAGTAGACACCGGTGCACAATGTACTATAATGCCATCGAGCTATAAAGGACCAGAGCCCATCTATATTTGTGGAGTGACAGGGGGATCTCAGCAGTTGACTGTATTGGAGGCTGAAGTGAGTCTGACTGGGAATGAGTGGGAAAAGCACCGTATTGTGACTGGTCCGGATGCTCCATGTATCCTTGGCATAGACTATCTTAGAAGAGGATATTGCAAGGACCCAAAAGGGTTCCGGTGGGCTTTTGGTATAGCTGCCTTAGAGACAGAGGGCATTAAACAATTCTCTACCTTGCCTGGTCTCTCAGAGGACCCCTCTGTTGTGGGGTTGCTGAGGGTCGAAGAACAGCAAGTGCCAATCGCTACCACAACTGTGCACCGGCGGCAATATCGCACTAACCGAGACTCCCTGATTCCCATCCATAAGCTAATTCGTCAATTGGAGAGCCAAGGAGTGATCAGCAAGACTCATTCACCTTTCAATAGTCCCATATGGCCAGTGCAAAAGTCTAATGGCGAGTGGAGGCTAACAGTGGACTATCGTGGCCTGAACGAAGTGACGCCACCACTGAGTGCTGCAGTGCCGGATGTTGGGAATTGGCATAATTGTTCGATCTAAGCTTGCTTTAAGCAACCAGGGTAGGCCTTAGAAATCTCAGGGCCTGCTGTAGCTGAGCAAACCAGGCTGCCAGAGTAACTGTGAGAAGTTCCCACGGCAATGACTCCCACATCACCCAATTAAGGAACTCAGAAAATATTGTTATCAGCAGCTGGCCTCAAGGACTAGGCCTACGTGACCGTTAAGCACAAAGGGGGTTGTTTTCCTAACTTCTAATCAAAAGGGGGGTTCTTTTCTTGCAGGTGGTGTTATTTTCTTAACAGTTTGTCTGGGTGCTTTTGACCAATAATCTTGTGTGAAACACTGTCCACCCCTGTAAAATTCACTATAAAAGTTGGGCTATTCGGGCAATAAAATGGTGAAGCATGATCTGACTCTGCTGGTGTCTGTCGTGCTTTCGTCCGTGCTTCGCAACAAATGGCGCCCGAACAGGCTGAGACCTGAACTGGACCTGAACAGGACATCGCAGCTGGAGACCTGAACAGGGCCTGAACAGGACATCGCAGCGGGAGACCTGAACAGGGCCTGAACAGGACATCGCAGCGGGACAGACATCGCACCGGAGCAGGACATCGCAGCACCGGAGCAGACATCGCAGCCGAGCACGGACATCGCAGCGGCGCCGGGGCGAACATCGCAGCGCAGCGGGACACCAGCGCAGCGGGACACCAGCGGCGCCGGCACATCTGAACGCAGGTAGAGCAGGAGACCAGCGGCGTTGGGACCAGCGGCGCCGGGCGCCGGGACATCGACGCGGCGCCGGGACCAGTGCCGCCGGGGACCAGCGGCGCCGCGACATCACAGCGCCGAGACTGAGACATCGGAGCGGCGCGGGACATCGGAGTGGACATCGGAGCGGACATCGGACCGGCGCTGCACCTGACCAGACACCGAGCCGCAAACACTGTACAAAGGACTCACGGTAAGACACGGGGAAAGGAAACCGTGGGGAGCGTGGGAAAAGATCCGCGGGGAAGCGCGGGAAACGGAACCGCGCAGGGACGCGGGAAAAGGAGCCGCGGAAAACGCGGGACATTGAAATAATCGCGGTGCGATGCGGGACATCCGAGATGGAGTTGCTACGGGAGACCAGAGGCGTCAGTGGACAACGGTAGTCGACTCTCACCGTGTGGCGAGTCGGCACAGAGCAGAGGGACGGACATCAGGACCCTGCAGCCTGTCTGACGTAACCATGGAGGCAGCAGCGGCTGTGCAGCTTCTCTCTAGCATTCCTTTTCTAAGAGGTTTACCTTGCAATGCAAAAAAGACTATTCGTCCCCAGATCGGTGTTATAACTATGTTTCTGGATAACATTCCGTGGGGTTGCCACATTCTACAGACTATTAATGACGAATTAGCTCTATTGCGGGGCAGGAGTGCAGAGACGCAGATTACACTGCCAAATGACCACCGGCAGGCTGTTTCACAAACAGCTTCTAAGGTTGCAGCCGGCACTGCCTGCAGCCGTATAGCAGACGTTACACTCTCTTTCCTAACTAGTAATCATGTGTCTCATCCATTTGTGGTGAATGGTCAGTGGCAAAAAGAAAAGGGGGAGAGTAAGGGGCGACAAAGACAGAAACGGAACCAGGAGGATGCCACTGACACTAACAGCAGGGGTAATAGGAGTAGTATAAGTGACACAGGTGTGGGGCGGTGGCGGGCGCTGCCGCGCTGCGGGGCGCTCTGCCTGCTGCTCGCCCTCGCCGGCCTGTGCACTGCTGCCGACAGTGCTAGAACAAAATGTGAAGACTGCTCAGATGGCAGTGATGAGAGTGCTTGTGTGAAGAACATGTGTGCTGAATCTGACTTTGTGTGCAACAGTGGTCAGTGTGCGCCAAACAGACGGCAGTGTGATGGGGATCTGGACTGTGAAAATGGGTCTGATGAAAGTGCTGAGCTGTGTCATATGAGAGCATGCCAGGTAAATGAAATCAGCTGTGGTCCTCAGTCAACCCAGTGTATCCCAGTGTCCTGGAAATGTGATGGTGAAAAAGACTGTGACAGAGATCCTGATTGCAAGGATGGAAGTGATGAAATTAACTGCCCTTCTCGGACCTGCAGGCCAGACCAGTTCAGATGTGAAGATGGGAACTGTGTCCATGGGAGTAGGCAGTGCAGTGGTGTGAGAGACTGTCTGGATGGCACTGATGAAGCAAACTGTAACAATGTTATTCAGTGCTCTGGACCTGGCAAATTCAAGTGCAGAAGTGGAGAATGCATAGATATCAATAAAGTGTGTAACCAGCAGAGAGACTGCAAGGACTGGGGTGATGAGCCCCTGGAGGAATGCATCATAAATGAATGTGACTGTCCAGCTGGGTTTGAGTTTGTAGACAAGAGAAACTGTGGAGACATTGATGAATGCCAAAACCCTGGTAGCTATAGTCAAATCTGTATCAACCTGAAAGGTGGCTACAAATGTGAATGTAGCCATGGCTATCAGATGGATCCTGCTACAGGAACCTGGAAAGGGCCATACGGGTACAGAAATACAAATAACACCTGTGATTACAATGACACTGCTAAGCAGGGTTTAGGGGTTTATAGCATG
The DNA here is from genome assembly GCF_009819795.1 of Aythya fuligula. Taxonomy (NCBI): domain Eukaryota; kingdom Metazoa; phylum Chordata; class Aves; order Anseriformes; family Anatidae; genus Aythya; species Aythya fuligula. The sequence goes on from NC_045594.1 coordinate 11,786,023, forward strand.
GAGACAAGCGGTAACAACTACAGTGTTTGGAACAATTGTACAGCTTTGGCCTTACCTCCTGATGCTTTTCTGATTTGTGGTGATAGGGCCTGGCAAGGTATTGCTGCAAATGCTATCAGATGTCCATGTTACTTAGATAAACTCATTGTATTTGCTCCTAGCTTGTTACAGTTGCGTGAGATCACCAGACATAAATGGGCATTGCTTGCACCGGATTGCAATGATAATGTTGAATTGTGTGGGGTTGCAGCTAGAGCGGCATTGGCAATTTTAGTGCCTGGAGTGGCATCTGCAGCCGCACGTAACAACTGCTTGGCTGTGGGGATCGGCTGTGGTGTGGACGCCCCTAGGTGCACCCTGAGCGTTTTGTTCGGAGGGGACTCCACTCTCAGCTGCTCACCGCAGGAGCAGACAAAGATCTCCTGAAGCTGCAGACAAACAGTATGTTTTCAGCTGCTGGAGGGATACTAACTGGAGTGTTAATAATTGTGTGTGTTATTCTTAAATGTCCAGGTATTTTGTGTTGAAAGTATTTGTGTAAGAGTAAGGTTTTAAAACAAAGTGTTGCAAGTCATTTCACGAGGAACACAATGAGAGAAAATACTTGTTTGTTTGCTTATCATTCTAAATTATGTTCTTGTGGTATGATTGAGAGTGAGATGTGCCAGAGGCCTCTGGGTGTGCGATTGTGCTCTGTATGTGTGATTGTACTATGTGAATAAGAGCGCGCTTTTGCCATAGTGCAGGTTATTGCCATAGTGCAGGTTTGCCACAGTGCAGGTTATTGCCTTAGTGCAGGTTTGCCATAGTGCAGGTTATTGCCATAGTGCAGGATTCCGGAATATGGCCCTAGTACCGGTTATTGTTGCCTTAGTGCAGGATTCCGGAATATAACCATAATACAGGTTGTCATTGCCAAAGTGCAGGATTCTGGAATATAGCCTTAGTACAGGTTATTGTTACCATAGTGCAGGCCGGCAAAAATTATCAAAAGATTTATTAGAAAGATTCAATATGATATCAATCCTTTTAATCAATAGTTCACTGATTTGTTTGAAACAATGCACAGATGGTTACTGGGATTAGTCAAAGGGGGATTAGGTTTAAGTGTGTCACTATTAAATTGTGTTACTTTCTATTAGATTGTGTTACCATTAAATGCTTACAGTAATTATAGTATTATTAGGGTTAAGTTATATAGTTGTGTTATATTGTATATTTGACACCTACTGTAAAACCAAGTACTGCTTGTACAAAAAGAAAACGGGGGAATTGTTGGGAATTGGCATAATTGTTCGATCTAAGCTTGCTTTAAGCAACCAGGGTAGGCCTTAGAAATCTCAGGGCCTGCTGTAGCTGAGCAAACCAGGCTGCCAGAGTAACTGTGAGAAGCTCCCACGGCAATGACTCCCACATCACCCAATTAAGGAACTCAGAAAATATTGTTATCAGCAGCTGGCCTCAAGGACTAGGCCTACGTGACCGTTAAGCACAAAGGGGGTTGTTTTCCTAACTTCTAATCAAAAGGGGGGTTCTTTTCTTGCAGGTGGTGTTATTTTCTTAACAGTTTGTCTGGGTGCTTTTGACCAATAATCTTGTGTGAAACACTGTCCACCCCTGTAAAATTCACTATAAAAGTTGGGCTATTCGGGCAATAAAATGGTGAAGCATGATCTGACTCTGCTGGTGTCTGTCGTGCTTTCGTCCGTGCTTCGCAACAGCCGGACATGCTGGAACTTCAGTACGAACTTGAATCGAAGGCAGCCAAGTGGTACGCCACAATTGATATCGCTAATGCATTTTTCTCCATCCCTCTAGCAGCAGAGTGCAGGCCACAATTTGCCTTCACTTGGAGGGGAGTCCAATATACTTGGAATCGACTGCCCCAGGGGTGGAAACACAGCCCTACCATTTGCCATGGACTGATCCAGTCTGCTCTGGAGCAGGGGGAAGCTCCTGAACACCTGCAGTACATCGATGACATTATTGTGTGGGGTGATACAGCAGAGGAAGTTTTCGAGAAAGGGAAGAAAATAGTCCAAATCCTTCTGAAGGCCGGTTTTGCCATAAAACAAAATAAAGTCAAAGGACCTGCACGAGAGATCCAGTTTTTAGGAATAAAATGGCAAGATGGACGTCGTCAAATCCCAATGGATGTGATCAACAAAATAACAGCTATGTCTCCACCAACTAACAAAAAAGAAACACAGACTTTCCTAGGTGTTGTGGGGTTTTGGAGAATGCACATCCCAAATTACAGTCTGATTGTAAACCCGCTCTACCAAGTAACCCGTAAGAAGAATGAGTTTGAATGGGGCCCTGAACAACCACAAGCCTTTGAACAAATCAAGCAGGAAATAGTCCATGCAGTAGCCCTTGGGCCAGTTCGAACAGGACCAGATGTAAAGAATGTGCTCTACACTGCAGCCGGGGAGAATGGCCCCACCTGGAGCCTCTGGCAGAAAGAACCTGGGGAAACTCGAGGTCAGCCCCTGGGGTTTTGGAGTCGGGGATACAGAGGATCTGAGGCCCATTATACTCCAACTGAAAAGGAGATATTGGCAGCATATGAAGGAGTTCGATCTGCTTCGGAGGTGGTCGGTACTGGAGCGCAGCTCCTCCTGGCACCCCGATTGCCGGTACTAGGCTGGATGTTCAAGGGAAGGGTCTCTTCTACGCATCATGCAACTGATGCTACGTGGAGCAAGTGGGTTGCACTGATTACTCAGCGGGCTCGAATAGGAAACCCCAGTCGCCCAGGAATATTGGAAGTGATTATGGACTGGCCAGAAGGCAAATACTTTGGGATATCATCCGAGGAGGAGGTGGGTCGTGCTGAAGAAGCCCCACTGTACAACCAGTTACCAGAAAATGAAAAGAAATATGCCCTGTTCACTGATGGGTCCTGTCGTATTGTGGGGAAGCATCGGAGATGGAAGGCTGCTGTATGGAGTCCTACACGACGAGTTGCAGAAGCTGCTGAGGGAGAAGGTGAATCGAGTCTGTTTGCAGAAGTGAAAGCCATTCAGCTGGCTTTAGACATTGCTGAACGAGAAAAATGGCCAGTTCTCTATCTCTACACCGATTCATGGATGGTAGCAAATGCCCTGTGGGGATGGTTACAGCAATGGAAGCAAAACAACTGGCAGCGTAGGGGCAAACCCATCTGGGCTGCTGCATTGTGGCAAGATATTGCTGCTCGGGTAGAGAACCTGGCTGTGAAAGTACGTCACGTAGATGCTCATGTGCCCAAGAATCGGGCTACTGAAGAACATCAGAACAACCAGCAGGTGGATCAGGCTGCTAAGATTGAAGTAGCTCAGGTGGACCTGGATTGGCAGCATAAAGGTGAATTATTTATAGCCCGATGGGCCCATGACACCTCAGGCCATCAAGGTAGAGATGCAACATACAGATGGGCTCGTGATCGAGGGGTGGACCTGACCATGGACGCTATAGCACAGGTTATTCATGACTGTGAAACATGCGCTGCAATCAAGCAAGCCAAACGGTCAAAGCCTCTTTGGTATGGAGGACGATGGCTGAAATATAAATATGGAGAGGCCTGGCAGATTGATTACATCACACTCCCTCAAACTCGCAATGGCAAGTGCCACGTACTTACAATGGTGGAAGCAACCACCGGATGGCTGGAAACATATCCTGTGCCTCATGCCACCGCCCGGAACACTATCCTGGGCCTTGAAAAGCAAGTCCTATGGCGACATGGTACCCCAGAAAGAATAGAGTCAGACAATGGAACTCATTTCCGAAACAACCTTATAGACACTTGGGCCAAAGAACATGGTATTGAGTGGGTGTATCACATCCCCTATCATGCACCAGCCTCCGGGAAAGTTGAACGATACAACGGACTGTTAAAGACTACATTGAAAGCAATGGGCGCTGGGACATTCAAAAATTGGGATATGCATTTGGCAAAGGCCACCTGGTTAGTCAATACTAGGGGATCTGCCAACCGAGCTGGACCTGCCCAATCAAACCTGTTACGTACTGTAGATGGGGATAAAGTTCCTGTAGTGCATGTAAGAAATATGCTGGGTAAAACAGTCTGGGCTACTCCTGCCTCAGGAAAAGGCAAACCTATTCGTGGAATTGTTTTCGCTCAGGGACCTGGATACACTTGGTGGGTGATGCAAAAGAACGGAGAGGTCCGGTGTGTACCTCAAGGAGATTTAATACTGGGTGAGAATAGCCCATGAACTGAATTGTACCACGTTAATCACTATATAATACCGTATGTTATCACTACTATGACTACTGTAGGTGACTAATTAGAATGTATGGAAAAGAGTGTAACCTGAGCATGACATAAATGGTATGGAATAAGGGGTGGATAGATGTCCTGGTTTCAGTTAGAACAGAATTAATTTTCTTCCTAGTAGCTGGTGGAATGCTGTGTTTTGGCTTAGGATGAGAAGAGTGCTGATAACACCCCGATGTTTTAATTGTTGCAGAGCAGTGCTTATACCAAGCCAAGGGCACCTCAGCCTTTTGCTCTGCCCTGCCAACAGGCAGGCTGGGGGTGCAGTAAGAGCTGGGAGGGGACAGACCCAGGACAGGTGACCCAAACTAGCCAAAGGGGTATTCCATACCATCTGACGTCATGCTAAACAATATATAGGGGTGGCTAGCCAGGGGGGAGGAGGCCGAACTGCTCAGGGTTAAGCTGGGCATCGGTCAGCGGGTGGTGAGCAATTGCATTGTGCATCACTTGTTTGTACATATTATTAGTAGTAGTACTATTATCATCATTGTATTATTATTATTATTATTATTATTATTATTATTATTATTATTATTATTATTATTATTATTATTATTTTCCTGTCTTATTAAACTGTCTTTATCTCAACCCACGGGCTTCTCTTTCCATTTCTCTCCCCCGTCCCAGAGAGGGAGGGGGGAGGGTGAGCGAACGGCTGCGTGGTGTTTAGCTGCCAGCCGGGTTAAACCACGACACTTTGTTTGGAAGGGACCTCAAAGATTACATAGTTCCAACCCCTCCAGTGTAGGCAGAGACACCACCCACTAGATCAGGTCATCCAGGGCCTCATCTAACCTGGTCTCGAACACCTCCAGGAATGGGGCATCCATAACCTCTCAGGGCAACCTGTTCCAGTCCCTCACCACCCTCTGAGTGAAGAATTTCCTCCTAACCTCTCATCTAAATCTCCCCTATTTTAGTTTAAATCCATTCCCCTTGTCTTGTCATTATCTGATTGAGTAAAGAGTTGCTCTCCATCTTTTTTATGTCTGTGGCCACTAGTATGTGGCCACTAGTATGCCCATTGGTATGGCTAGAATAATTGCTGTTCCATAGATAACTTGGGTATATTTACACTGTACTATACAGACATAGTCAATGCCATTTTTTTATGGTAGCTCCATTAACTTTTTTCAAGAACTTCATAACACAGAAAAATCTTTTAAAATTATTTTAATTTGTGTTCATCTTTCTTTCTTACGTAGGCAAACAAGAATTTAGCATAGAAGACTGTATTCAGGCTAAATCACCATAGAAAGCAAACCACTACAGAAGGCTTCCTTCATATTATTTTTCTCATATTTTTTTCTCAGCAGTAGAAAGTTTGAGTAATACATCAGGCATAATCCTCCTATTATTGCTAATATCAGTACATCTTTAATGGACCTAGCAATTTCATGAAATTCAGTATAATTGGACAGTCAAGCACAGACAGACAAGTCAAGCACAATGCTGATTTTAACTGCCCTGATCAAAAGCTCTGACACCACCTTAAAAAATCATTGCTGCCAGTCCCTATCATACCCTGGCTTCTTGGGATGTCAGCATAACTGGTATGTTACGATGGATGGTTATAGGCTCTTTAGAAGGGATAGGCAGGGCATGTGAGGTAGGTGGGTGGCTTTACTGGGTCTGGCTGCAATGGAGTTAACTTTCCCTGCAGCAGCCCATACAGTACTGTGCTCTGCACTTGTAGCTAGAACAGTACTTGTATCACAAAAGTGTTGTGTCTACTGCTGAGCAATATTGGCATAGCATCAGGACTTCCTTTAAGCCCCCCAGAGCCAGCAGGCTGAAATTGGGCAAGAGGTGAGGAAGGAATATTACAAGGGCAGCTGCCCTAAATGGGATATTCCATATCATATGCTATCACAATCAACAATAAAAGGTGGAAAAAGGAAGAAGAGGGGAGGGGTGGGCTCTCATTATGAAAAAGTCTATCCTCCCGAACACCGGCTACGTGCATTGAGGCCCTGCTTCAAGGACGTGGTCAAGCATCGCTCGTTGGTGGGAAGTAGAGAGTAATTTATTTCCTCTGCATTTCCACATGGCCTTTGCTTGTGTTTTTTGTTTGTTTGTTTTTTCCTTTCCCCATTTCCCTTTTTCCTTTAGTTAAATTATTTAATTATTAATAATTTTCCCTTAATAATTATTTTCCATTTAATTAAATTATCCTCATCTCAACCTGTGAATTGTTTCTTTTTTTTTCCTTCCCTCTTCTTTTAAGGAGGGGGGGTGAGAGAGCCGCTGTGGTGGAGTTCAGCTGCCTAGCAAGGTAAAATCATCAGAGTGGCACTGTATGTAATGGAGGGGCTGGACTACATGGAGCTCACAGTTGGCAGTGACATCGTTGAGAGCATCTGTGTAAGTATTAAGGAACAAGCAAATAAAGGGGATGTTGTTATGGGAGTCTACTATAGAACACCCAGCCAGGATGACAACACTGATAAATTATTCTTTAAGTAACTAAGAGATACCTCTGGATCAGAAACCCTTGACCTTATGGGGGACTTCAGCTTGCCAGACATAAACTGGTAATACCACACAGCTCATACAAATAGGTCCAGGAGATTCCTAAAACACCTTGATGATAACTTTTTGGCACAGGTACTAAGGGAGCCGACTAGGAAAGGTGCCCTCCTAGATTTTTTCTTTGTAAATAGAGAGGGTCTTGTGGGTAAAGTGGTGATTGGTGGTCATCAGTCATAGTGACCATGAAGTAGTTGAGTTTAAAATCTTTGGTGATAGGAGGAAAACTGCCACCAAAACTTCAACCCTGGATATGGGGAGAGCATGCTTCAGGCTGCTCAGGGAACTAGTTAATAAGGCCCTCTGGGTAATTGCTTTTGAAGACATTGAGGTCCATCGGTGCTGGTCATTTTATAAATACCATCTCTTAAGAGCACAGGAAAAGGCAATTTCAAAATATTGGAAGTCAAGCATAATTGCATGCAGCTGTATAGTATTTTTATAATCAGTAAATACTGCAGGAGGACTTCTGAAAGACTAGATGCCTCTAAGAGACATTGCTGACAGTCTTTAAGTGTTGCATAACAGGAGTGACTGACAGCCTTAGGCAGACAGAAATTACAAATTCTGTGTGTCATATATGGTTTTATCTCCTCCACTGATATGAAACTTTATTTTTTTGCCCAGAAGACCTTCTTAGTTATATTGTGGGTGATGTTCTGTATACATTTCCCTAAGTGACAAAGCTGACTTAAGTGACTCCTTTCCCTGACTACTCATGCCATAAGGCATCACTCCTCAGCTATTTTTGTACAGCATAGTGGGATCCCATTGCAAACTGAATCACTGAAATCATCCAAGTTCAAAAAAGAATAAATGATCAACAAAATTTTGGGGGAAACTTCTTCCAGTGGCCCAGGCTGCTGCACAGCTCAATGATTCTGGCAGTGACAAAAGTGAGGTGACGATAATTTGCAATGTAGAAATAAGAACATATAAGAAGCAAAGCATAGGGATTTTTTTTTTTTTTTATATCAGCTGGAATATACTTGGGAAATTAACTGCAACTATGCCCTCCCTTCAGATATTTATACACATTGATAAGATCCCCTCTGTCTTCTCTTCTCCAACCTGAACAGGCCCAGCTCTCCTAGCCTCTCCTCGTATGATAGATGCTTCAGTCCCCTAATCATCTTAATAGTCCTCTGCTAGACTCTCTCCAGGAGTTCCATGTCTCTCTTGTACAGGGTAGCCCAGACCTGGACACAGTACTCCAGATGTGGCCTCACTAGGGCAGAGTGGGTGCATCAAGAATGTCATTGTTAGTCGATTGAGGGGAGTGAGTGTCCTGCTCTACTCTACACTGGTGCGGCCTCAAATTAAGTACTGTGTGCAATTGGGCACTGCAATATAAGGACTTAAAACTATAGGAGAGTGTCCAGAGAAGGGCTACAAAGATGGTGAAGGGTCTAGAGGGGAAGATGTATCAGGAATGGCTCAAGTCACTTGGTTTGTTCAGCCTAGAGAAAAGGAGACTGAGGAGAGACCTCATCATGGCCTACAGCTTCCTCACAAGGGGGAGTGGAGGTGCAGGCGCTGATCTCTTCTCTCTGGTGTGAGAATTGAAGTTGTTTTATTTTCAGTGGAAAATTCCACTAACCTTGCATCTTCAGAAGTGATTGTGCAGGCATAAAAGTGGCATAACAGTGGGGAGCATGTAAAGCAGATAAGGGGACAGTGGAAGGTTCCACTGTCCCAAAATAAGGACGATAGCTAAGAAAAACAAGATGAGCAGTGCAAAATCAGTACAAACAAAAAATCACAGGCCCTCTAGTCATGAGAGAAGAAGGGGAAAAAAAAAGGAGAAATTAATGGTTGGTCAAATAAAATTGTACATATATGGTATAGTAATAAGCATCAAGTAGTTTGTGAACCTGTAGTACTCAGGGGAGGAAATAAGCATTGGGTAATAGGGAATATAAGGTTATGATATACTTTTGCTATACACTCCTGCTTGCAGGATGCCTGCCATTGCAATCATGAATAAAAATGATACTTCACTGAGATACTCGCCTGAGCCTGTGTTACTGGCTTCAGATTGCTTCTTACACTGGTGACCCGTGATAGGACCCAAGGGAATGGCAAGAAGCTGCAACAGGGGAGGTTCAGGTATTATGAAAAGGTTCTTCACTGAGAGGGTGGTTGGACACTGGAACAGGCTCCCCAAGGAAATAGTCATCGCACCGAGCCTGATGGAGTTCAAGAAGTGTTTGGACAATGATCTCAGACATATTGTCAGTTTTTTAGGTGGTCCTGGGTGGAGCCAGGAGTTGGACTTGATGATTCTTGTAGGTCCCTTCCAACTCGGGATATTCTATGATTCTACTGGACTTAATTTGAAATAGTGAATTTGCTGTAAAGGGTAGGAATGACAAAAACTGACTGAAGGAGTGCAGTGGGCCTAAAAGGGTTATTTCAAAAGCTTTAGCATAGAACTAAGATGATTTGATTCTATCGTCTGTAAAGATGCAGGATACAATAAACAATGGGAATGTGCCCAGGCTTTCTATATTGCTGAAATGATCATATGAAAATGCTGAAAAAGGGTATCTGTGAAAGCACAGAAGTATGTTTGCACCAAAGTAACAATCAGAAAAAGATACTCTAAGGTGTTTAAAAAATAATTTAAAATTACTCCAGTTCTTTCACATGAATTTAACCTGCATCACTGCAGAAAACAGGCAATAATGAAATGCTACCTGAGAAAAGGATATGATTCATTCTGCTGCTTATTTTGCACTGTTTGTTTGTTACTGAATTTACTAGGAATATACTGCTTTAGTCAAACAACACTTTTTTTAGGGACATTAAAAAAAATCATAGACAAACTCTCTGTCCTGGTTTCAGCTAGGATAGAGTTAATTTTCCTCCTAGTAGCTGGTATGGTACTGTGTTTTGGATTTAGGATGAGAATAAGGTTGATACCACACTGATGTTTTAATTGTTGCAGAGCAGTACTTACACTAAGCCAAGGACTTTTCAGCTTCTCATACCAACCACCCTGCCAATGAGGAGGATAGGGTTGCAAAAGGAGCTGGGAGTGTTAAACCACAATTAGCTGGGTTAAACCACAACACTCTCATAGGAAGAATCCACTTCAGAGCCTTGTTACATATGAACATTTTCATAGTTAAGAAGCGGAGAGAGTATCTATTGGAATTCCTCTCTAATTCTCTGTCTTTCAAGGCCCAAGAGGATATGAAGGAAATAAGTTATTAGGACAGAAATAATTTCTTTTATTGTAAAATTGAAATGCAGTTTAGGATGAGACTATAGGAGACAAAATGATTTAATTCCAAAAAACAGCAAGTTTTATACAAAAAAGTATAAAATACACAATAACTTCTGTAATTATAACAAAGTATTTTAAAACCATGATACTTTTGGCACTTTGGTAAACAATAGGGTGAAACCAATGTCCCATTAAAGTCACATGGACAGGTCTAGGATTTTGTTCTGCTGTATTAGATAAGAAGACTATGTTACTAAGAGTTTATTACAGCAGTATAGTGTGCATGCATTTAGAGCTACTACAGTAAAACTGCGTATTTATAAATGTCCAGGTTGTGGCTACAAATTTTATGATATAAACAGAGGCATACAGTAAGTCTTAACAATTAGTTATCTTCAAAAAAAACCAAAATGTTACCATAAAAAAATATTTATGATTAGATGCAGGCAAGAATCTTGTTTAAGTGTTAAAAGCTTTCAAAAATGAGTCTGGGAAAAAAAAAATCTTCTTTCATCTAAAATGGCTCACAAGCTTTTGAATTTATCTTAGCACCAGTACACCTTATCTAAAATGCTTAACTTTTCATGCAGCAAAATCCCCCATATATATTCATTCAAAGTCCCAAGATATTTGGATTTACTTTCTACATATTTGACCCAACTTAGATATATGCCAAAACAAATAGCCAGATCTGACTATGGTAGACAACATACAAAACAATTAATCATCAGTAAACAGGGCATCTCAAAAACTTCACTGCTGCCAGCCTAGAAGTCCTTGCCAGGCTGACAGTAAGAAGGTAAAAAAAGAGTCTGGAAATTTTTAGAAATATAAACAAGGAAAACAGAATGTACAGCTTACAATATTTTCACATGAAGAACATTTCAAAATATGCTCAAGGAAAAAAATGAACATAAGAAAGGGTTATTTATGAATCATTGCTCTGAATAATGCAAAATGAACTGTAATTTTTTTTGACAAAACACTGTATTCTACTTTGAGATCACAATATAAATAATCCTTTCTGAAAAATACAATAGATTTCAAATTTGAATGTGATAATCTAATACTTCCCACTAGTATTAACATGTTAGTTAAAGATGGTTTTATTTTTAATTATCTCTACTGAAAGTAAGAACTGATACTATTTCCTACTTTGCATTTTCTAAAACAGTGGGAAAAAAAGGAGAAAAACAAAATAATCTTACTAAACTTCAGTAGAGGACAGATCTCATATAAGAGTATCCCACATTATTCAGGACTCTCAAGTGAGGTCTTGCAAACTTCCCAATGTTAACTAAAAAGAGCACTGAACAGTGTCCTGGGATATATCACAGCCTGTACTGGTGCTTGGGGTTATTCCTCCCTAGGTGCAGGACCCTGCACTTACCCTGGTTGAACTTCATGAGGTTCCTCTTGGCCCAACCCTCCAGCTTGTCCAGGTCCCTCTGAAAGGCAGCACAGCCCTCTGGGGTATCAGCCACTCCTTCCAGCTTTGTGTCATCAGCAAACTTGCTGATGGTGCGCTCTGTTCCATTGTCCAGATCATTCATGAATAAATGTGGAAGATAGCTTCCTGACGCAGCTGGTTAGTGAGCCTAGCAGGGAAGGTGCCCTGCTTGACCTTCTGTTCACAAACAGAGAAGGACTGGTGGGAGATGTGGTGGTCGGGAGCTGTCTTGGGCAGACTGACCACAAAATGGTAGAGTTCTCTATTCTTGGCGAAGTCAGGAGGGGGATCAGTAAAACTGCTATCTCGGACTTCCGGAGGGCTGACTTTGAGCTGTTCAGGACACTGGTTGGCAGAGTCCCTTGGGAGGCAGTTCTGAAGGGCAGAGGAGTCCAGGAAGGCTGGGCACTCCTAAAGAAGGAAATCTTAATAGCGCAGGAGTGGTCTGTCCCCACATGCCCAAAGAAAAGCTGGTGTGGAAGAAGACTGTCCTGGCTGAACAGAGATCTGTGGCTAGAGCTTAGGAAGAAAAAGAGGGTTTATGACCTTTGGACAACAGGGAGGGCCACTCATGAGGACTATAAGGATATTGTGACGCTGTGCAGGGACAAAATTAGAAAGGCCAAAGCTCATCTGGAGCTCAGATTGGCTGCTGCCATTAAAGATAACAGAAAATGTTTTTATTAATACATAAACACAAAAAGAAGGACTAAGGAGAATCTCCATCCTTTACTGGATGCGGGGGGAAACTTAGTGACAAGAGATGAGGAAAAGGCTGAGGTGCTTAATGCCTTCTTTGCCTCAGTCTTTAGCGGCAAAACCAGTTGCTCTCTGGATACCCAGTACTCTGAACGGGTGGAAGGGGATGGGGAACAGAATGTGGCCCTCACTATCTATGAGGAAATGGTTGGTGACCTGGTATGGCACTTGAATGTACGCAAGTCGATGGGGCCAGATGGGATCCACCTGAGGATACTGAGAGAACTGGTGGAAGAGCTGGCTGAGCCGCGTTCCATCATTTATCAACAGTCCTGGCTATTGGGGGAGGTCCCAGTTGACTGGTGGCTAGCAAACGTGACGCCCATCTACAAGAAGGGCTGGAGGGCAGACCCGGGGAACTATAGGCCTGTCAGTTTGACCTCAGTGCCAGGGAAGCTCATGGAGCAGATTATCTTGAGTGTCATCACATGGCTCTTCAGAAGGGACAGGCAGCATGGAAGGGGTGGTGGTGTAGCTCTCTACATTAGAGACAGTTTTGATGTTGTGGAACTTGAGGCTGGGAATGATAAGGTTGACTCCCTATGGGTTAGGATCAGCGGGAAGTCCAACAAGGGAAGCATCCTGGTGAGGGTCTGTTATAGACCGCCGAACCAGGATGAGAAGACTGATGAAGAATTCTACAGGCTGCTGACAGAAGTTGCAAAATCTTCAGCGCTTGTTCTCATGGGGGACTTCAACTTCCCAGACATATCCTGGAAGCACAACACAGCCCTGAGAAAGCAGTCTAGGAGGTTTCTGGAGAGCGTGGAAGATAGCTTCCTGACGCAGCTGGTTAGTGAACCTACCAGGGGTGGCGCCCCGCTAGACCTTCTCTTCACAAACAGAGAAGGACTGGTGGGAGATGTGGTGGTCGGGAGCTGTCTTGGGCAGAGTGACCATGAAATGGTAGAGTTCTCCATTCTTGGAGAAGCCAGGGAGGGGACCAGTAAAACCGCTGTATTGGACTTCTGGAGGGCCGACTTTGAACTGTTCAGGACAATGGTTGGCAGAGTCCCTTGGGAGGCGGTTCTGAAGGGCAGAGGAGTCCAGGAAGGCTGGGCACTATTCAAGAAGGAAATCTTAATAGCGCAGGAGTGGTCTGTCCCCACGTGCCCAAAGACGAGCTGGCAGGGAAGACCAGCCCTGCTGAACAGAGAATTGTGGCTAGAGCTTAGGAGAAAAAAGAGGGTTTATAATTTTTGGAAAAGAGAGAGGGCCACTCAGAAGGACTATAAGGATGCTCTGAGGCAGTGCAGGGACAAAATTAGAAAGGCCAAAGCTCATCTGGAGCTCAATCTGGCTACTGCCATTAAAGACAAGAAAAAATGTTTTTACAAATACATCAACGCAAAATGGAGTGTTGCAGGAAGAACAGCGGAAAACACGTTTAGATGTTGAATTTAGTGATATGGTTTAGTGGAGGACTTGTTAGTGTTAGGTCAGAGGTTGGACTCGATGATCTTGAGTTCCCTTCCAACCTAGATAATTCTATGATTCTGTGATTCTGTGATGCTCTGCAGGGAAGTAGTCAAGGCACCAAGCACGTCGGAGTTTAAGAAATGTTTGGACTATGCTCTTAGTCATATGGTCTGCATTTCTGGGTAGACCTCTGTGGAGCCTGGATTTGGACTCGATGATCGTTGTGGGTCCTGTTCAACTCAGGATGTTCAGTGATTCTTTGTAAGTAAAAAAAAAAAAAAAAAGGCCATGTGGAAGTGCAGAAGAAAGAAATTACTCTCTACTTGCTACCAACGAGCGATGCTTCACCAGGTTCTTGAAGCAGGGCCTCAGTGCACATAGCCATTGTTCAGGAGGACAGACATTTTCACGAGAGGACACCCCTCCCCTCTGCTTCCTTTTACTACTTTTTATTGATGAGTTTGACATTATATGATATGGAATATACATTTTAGTTGTTTTAGGTCAGTGTTGTGGTTTAACCCGGCCGGCAGCTAAGCACCCCACAGTCGTTTGCTAACCCTCCCCCATCCCAGAGAGGGAGAGAATAAGGAAAATGAAGCCTGTGTGTTGAGATAAAGACAGTTTTTTAGGACAGAAAAGAAAGGATAATAATAATAATAATATGTATAAAACAAGTGATGCACAATGCAATTGCTCACCACCCGATGACCGAAGCCCAGCCTATCCCCGAGCAAGTGGTCCCCCCACCCCAACCAGTCCCCCATATTAATTGTTCAGCATGACGTCAAAGGGTATGGCCCTTTGGCCACTTTGGGTCAGCTGTCCTGGGTTTGTCCCCTCCCAGTTCCTGCTGCACCCCCAGCCTGCCCACTGGAAGGACAGAGCGAGAAGCAAGCTGAAAAGTCCTTGGCTTAGTGTAAGCACTGCTCTGTAACAACTAAAACATAAGCGTGGTATCAACATTATTCTCATCCTAAATCCCAAACAGAGCCATACCAGCTACTAGGAGGAAAATTAACTCTATCCTAGCTGAAACCAGGACAATACCCACTCCTTATTCCATACCATTTATGTCACACTTGAGTTACACCCTTTCCAATGCATTTCAATTAATCACCACTTTTCATACATGTATATAAAGTGTCCACTGAGTTTGTGAAGTCCATGATTGACTTCAGGCTCCATCTGTCACAGCAGTCTTTTACAGTAGAAGAGATGGTGTGTGATGTTGGATCGGCACATGTTGAGGCCCATTATGGTTGCATCACACCACCATGCTTGTCCAAGTCTATCAAAATTCATTCATTATTATCTTCGTGGCTGTTACTGTGATACCATTAATACGACATTGACAAATAGCAATCATGGTAGTGATGACATGCAGTAATATATAATAATTAGCATAATACAATTCAGACCAAATTATATAATAATTAGCATAATACAATACAACCAAATGCTTTCTATAGATTTTTCTATCAAGCACCGTAGACATTGCAATAAGCACGGTACAATAAGCAACAGGGTGAAAATCACATGCAGAATTACGATTGTAAAGTAGCATGCCTACTAGAATCTACATCAGTCAACAAGCCACTAAGCACTAGTGTTGCAGGAAGCACGGCCGAAAGCACGACAGACACCAGTAGAGTCAGATCATGCTCCATTTTATTGCCCGAATAGCCTAACTTTTATAGAGAACTTAACAGGGGTGGACAGTGTTTCACACCAGATTATTGGTCAAAAGCACTCAGACAAACAGCTACAAGAAAACAACCCCACCTGCAAGAAAACAACCCCCTTGTGATTAGCAGTCACATAGACCTTGTCCTTGAGGCCAGCTACTGGTAACAATATTTTCCTGAATTTCTCAATTGGGCGATGTGGGAACACTGTCATGGGAACTTCTCATAGTTGCCCTGGTAGCTTGGTTTGCTCAGCTACAGCAAGCCATGGGATTTTTGCTGTTTCAAGAAATCCCTCAACACACTAGGGACATTGCTTTGTAGCGATGCTCCTTCTTACTCGCACAGCACAATCACACAGTCACACAAAGAGGCCTCTTGTACTTCTCATTCATTCCACAATAAAATATTGCTTAAAATCATTTGTCCGTGGCTTCAGGAGGTCCTTGTCTACTCCCGTGGTGAGCAGCTGAGAATGGAGACCCCTCCGAGGAAAATGCTCGGGGTGCACCTAGGGGCGTCCGTTCCACAGTCTATCCCACAGCCGTGCAGAGCGGCTCCTGGCGCAAGGAATGATGCTATTATAGTTTTGTGTAATTACACCAAAGAGATGCATTGCAATAAGGAGCAAGTGTAGCATTGACGATTTGTTTCATGATTTGTTTTTTGCACAAGCAAAAGAACCTTACACATGCTGTTGCTGTTACACTTCCCAGGATATCTAATTCCTGTGGCTCTAGGGGCGCTTGCGGTAAGTAGACAGTCCACCCATCCCA